>NC_141072.1:42584210-43184210 GCF_041138505.1 Cibotium barometz
AGAGGTGGAAAAAGATGCATTTCTCCTCTGGCTGGCTACTCAAGGGGGAATAACCACACAGGTGGTTTGTAATGCCAAGTGTGATCACCACCTCTATTGGTGAGAAAAGGGCCTTGCCGCTAGAGCCCCAAGAAAGCTTCTCGTCGCGCTTCCGCATGCGGTCAGAACTACCCTGCCACTTCCCCACTGACCACATAGGGTATGAATGATGCTGAGCTAAATGCTCCTTATGGACTCTAGTTCATGTTTGGCCTGATGATTGCTATATAGATCAATATGCCCACAACTATCTTCCTTTACATAATGGCATTCTCCAAAATTGTAGCTGTGTTTACACTCAGCTTGCCATTCTGATCCAACAGTATAGAAATGGGCTTATAGCTAGAGCTACTATATTTAGACAACATGTAAAATGCATACTGTCTCTATGATAGCCATATGCTCTCAGGAATCCTAATGACCTTAATGCCAAGAAAGAGTCTTAGCTCACCCAAATCGTTCATGTGAAACTTCTTCTTGAGGAGACCCTTTGCATTCTCCCCTTCCTCTTACACTCAGCTTGCCATTCTCATCTAATGATTCTGATCCAATGGTACAAAAATGGGCTTATAACCACAGCTGCTATATTTAGACAACATGTCCAATGCATACTATGTCTATGATAGCCATATGCTCTCAGGCATCCTAATGACCTTAATGCACAGGAAGAATCTCAGCTCACCCAAATCCTTCATGTTAAAGTTCTTCTTGAGGAGACACTTTGCATTCTCAACTTCCTCCTCATTGTTGTCACCCCCAACAATCAAGTCATCCACATAGATGGTGATGACCAAAATCCCCTTATCACTCTTTCGTGCATAGAGTGAATGATGAATATGTGGCACATGAAAGCCAGTGGCAATGATAAGATACTATTGTGCAATCTTATGATGCCATACTCTCGGTGCCTCCTTCAAGTCATAAAAGGATTTACATAGCCTGCACACATAATTTGGGTGGCTAAAAGCCACATAACCAAGTCCCGAATATACTTTGGACCTCACGTAGCGTAGTGTGCACCTCACACTATCCAAATGTGGTTTTGAATAACCTACAAAAACTGGCTCTCCAACCTAACTGTGTAGTTCATGTTTGGATTGGTTGATCATTATATAGAGCCCACCACTATCTTCCTGTAGATAGTGGTATTCTCCAGTACCTCATTTGTGTTTACACTTAGCTTTCCATTCTGATCCAACGGTATAGAAACGGGCTTACAACCAGAGCTACTATATTTAGATAACAATTCCAATGCATACTGTGTCTATGATGGCCATATGCTCTCAGGTATCCTAATGACCTTAATGTCGGGAAATAATCTCAGCTAACCCAAATCCTTCATGATGTTAAACGTCTTCTTGAGGGAGACCATTTGCATTCTCAACTTCCTCTTCATTGTCACCCCCGACAATCATGTCATCCAAATAGATGGTGATGACCACAATCCCCTTATCACTCTTTCGCGCATAAAGTGAACGATCTGCCACATGAAAGCCAACGGCGATGATAAGATACTGTGCAATCTTATTATGCCATACTCTCGGTATGTGCAGCAAGTCATAAAAGGATTTACATAGCCTGCACACATAATCCATTAGGGGAAGGTTGAGGTCTATAGGGACCCTTTAAGCTGCCATATTATGATTTTAATGACTTTTTGTTAAAACGTTAAGTTTCTTTGACTTTAGATACCTTCTTGTTCTTCAAACGGCTAGAAGTTTGAATTTCAACGTTTCTCGCCAAAATTGAATTTGAAATCGAGCGAGCAAAACTATATCATGTGACATATCTATGGAAAGAGCTCGACGAGTAAATTCTGGATCTGTAATCTCCGACAAATTTTGAGCTCATATGTAGAAGTTATGGATGTCCGAAATTTCAAAAACTTTCCCCCCCACTTTTTGAAAATGAAAAGTACAAAAAGGCATCTTCTAGAGAATCTTTTGACCACCTTTAATCACCCAACATTTTTGTATACATGGCATCACACGATTGGCTCTTTTCCTTAATAACCTTTTAATCACATGGCATCTTAAAGGGTCCCTATAGACCTCAACCTTCCCTAATGTGGGTGGCTCAAATCCTCATAACAAAGTCCCAAATATACTTTGGACCTCACGTAGCATAGTGTGCAACTCACACTATCTAAAGGTGGCTTTTGAAGAACCCTACATAAACTGGCTCTCCAACCTTAATGTGTAGTTCTTGTTTGGCATGATGATGATCGTTATATAGGTCAAGCTACCCACCACTATCTTCCTGTACATTATGGCATTCTCCAAAATCTCACGTGTGTTTACACTTAGCTTGCCATTCTAATCCAATGGTACAGAAATGGGGTTATAACCAGAGCTATTATATTTAAAAAACATGATCAATACATACCGTCACTATGATAGGAATATGCTCTCAGGCATCCTAATGACCTTAATGCCAAGAAGGAATCTTAGCTCACCCAAATCCTTCATGTCAAACATCTTCTTCACGAGATCCTTTTGCACTCTCAACTTCGTCTTCATTGTGATACTCAACAATCAAATCATCCACATAGATGGTGATGACCACAATCCCCTTATCACTCTTCCACGCATAGAGTGAACGTCAACATCCGCCAAATGAAAGCCAATGGTGATGATAAGATGCTGTGCAATCTATCATGAGATACTCTCGATGCCTACTTCATGTCATAAAAGGATTTAGATAGCTTACACAAAGAATCTGGGTGGCTTAAATCCTCATAACCAAGTCCCAAATATAATCCAGACCTCACATAGCATAGTGTGCACCTCACACTATCCAAATGCGGCTTTCAAAGAACCTACATAAATTGGCTCTCCAACCTGGTGATCGTTATATAGATCAAGCTACCCACCACTATCTCCCTATACATAGTGGCATTCTCCAAAATCTCACCTATGTTTACACTTAGCTTGCCATTATGATCCAACGGTAGTACAAAAATGGGCTTACATCCAGAGCTACTATATTTAGACAACATGTCCAATGCATACTGTATCTATGATAGCCATATGCTCTCACGCATCCTAATGACCTTAATGCCAAGAAAGAATCTCAGCTCACCCAAATCCTTCATTTTATAACAATCCGAAAATGGGATTGATCATGGTGATAGACAATGATTAAGCAACATAATTAAGGTGGATTAAACCACACTAAAAACTCCATGAGAGAGAGAGAGAGAGAGAGAGAGAGAGAGAGAGAGAGAGAGAGAGAAATTGCACACTCAACACTTGATCTCTTCTATTGCATATCTCAATGAACCATACAATGATATAGGCTTTCTAGCCTTATCCCACTTTACACATCATCATCCATGTGGCAACTCCTTTTCCACTCTTTTGGTCAACAGTGACACACCATTCAATATTACATGTGGCATTCCTATCTGACCACAATATCTTGCACCTTTAGGGTGCTTTCCCACATACACACAACACCACGATTACATCTCTCAACACCCCCTCTTAATAATCGAGGTGAAGGTACTCAACCAAAAATATACTAGGGTTCTCTATAGTGTGAACCCAACTAAATGAGCTGGCGCTATAACTTTGCCAGTCTCTAGAATGGGTGTCACACAGCCTGTCATCCCACTGGCCGCATATCACCCATGATCTCACCAACCATGCCAGTGGTGTAAGTGTGGGGCCTATCCAGGTGGGTCATCAGTGTCCATCGTCTCACTAGATGAGCTCGATATCTCAACACTCCCCCTCGAGCTCAACTCCATCTCATGTACACCAAGCGAAGCCCTGAATCTGCGGAGCTTCTCTGTACCCAATGCTTTGGTGAAGATGTCAGCTACCTGATCTTGTGTGCTGACATAAACAAGGTCAAGGTCTCTTGCCAAGATCTTCTCTTTGACAAAATGGTAGTGGACCTCTATATACGTCGTACGAGCATGAAAAACTGGATTCCTGGCCAGCTGTATACTGCTAATGTTGTCACAGAAAATGACAACTTGTCTATCCACCACTGATAGAACCAAATCTGCAAGTAGCTTTCTCAACCAAGCTAGCTCACATGCTGCCATAGCAGCACCTCTGTACTTGGCCTCTGTAGTACTGGATAGAGCAACCGTAGGCTGCTTCTTGCTGCTCCAAGTCACAGCAGCACTCCCCAAAGAAAACATGAAGCCACTAGTAGATCTATCTGAGATACTACCAGCCCAATCAGCATCTGTGTACCCATGTACACATATCTCTGTCCCAGTTTCACAAAATAGTCTACAATGCAAAGTAGACCTTACATACCTCAGTATGCGTCTCAATGCATCCAAGTGTGGCTTCCGAGGAACCTGCATAAACTGACTCACCAACCCAACAGCATAGCTCAAATTTGGCATGGTGATCGTCATGTAGATCAAGCTTCCTACTATGCACCTATACATAGTAGGATCCTCCAAAATCTCTCCTGAATCTGCCCTCAACTTGCCATTCTGATCCAATGGCATTGAGATAGGCTTATAGCCTGTCATACCATACTTGGACAACATGTCCAAGCCATACTGTCTCTGCAGTAATCCAATACCATGTGGTGACCTAATCACCTCAATGTCCAAGAAATATCTGAGCTCCCCCAGATCCTTCATCTCAAACTTCTGTCTAAGCAAGATCTTTACATCAAAGATCTCTGCATCATGGTCCCCCGTAATGATCAAGTCATGTACATAGATGACAACAAGCACAACCCCTTAATCAATACACTTGGTACTTGTTTTAAGCTATACAAGGCTTTCTTCAACCTGTAAACATGCTCGGGGTGACTCACATCCTCATAACCAGGTGGCTGCAACATATACACCTCTTCCTGCAAATCCCCATGCAAGAATGCATTCTTTACATCCATCTGATGTAAAGACCATTTCTTTGACGCAGCCACTGCTATCACAACTCTCACTGTTGCCATCTTGGCAATTGAGCTGAAAGTTTCCTCATAATCAATGCCATATGTCTGCGCATATCCTTTGGCTACCAATCTAGCCTTGTACCTGCTTATGCTTCCATCACTATTATGTTTTACTTTGTACACCCACTTGCATCCAATGGCTTTCTTGCCTTCAGGCAATTGCACTAAATCCCAAGTCTCATTTCCATATAGTGCATCCATCTCCTCATCCATAGCTTTCTCCCAACACACATTTCCAACAGTCTCATCAATGCATGTGAGCTCTACAACTTGCACAAACTTTGCCATGTATGCATAGTGATGTGCCACATAACCATCATAGGTAGACCTCTGCACAGGATTCTTCACTCTCCCAGATCTTCGTAGCTTTGCATTCATGGCTTCCATAGCCTTCTTTACACCAGGTGTTCTCATAGCTGGTATCCCAAGCTCCTCATCAAGGCTCATCTCTGAGCCACTAGACTCTCCATCAACATGAGAATGCCCTGCAGAAATGTCAGGCATACTAAGGGGCTCAACCACTTTTTCTTTGCCTTTATGTGATGTACTAATCACATTTGTAGGACTGGTATTATGATGCAGCCTGCCACTCCATGGTCTATCAATTGGACCACTAGTTAAGGACTCTCTTGGTACACTCAAAGACTGTGATTGCTGACTTGCATTCTGTTCTGCACATTCACATGTCCAATTCTTTTATGCCAAATATCTGTGTCTGCCCTGCACTTGTCTTTAAAGTCTTCAACATAATAACCATCAGGATTAAACCGAACCTGCAAACCCTGCTCAATCATCTGGCCAACTGAAACCAGATTCTTTGTTATGTTCGAAACATGAAGTACATCTGCAAGGTACTTCACTTTGCCATCCTGCATAGACAATGGCACATCTCCAACATGGGCAATTGGATGAGCAGTGTCATCCCCTATTTCCACAAAACCTGGTCTTTCAAGGTTCTTCATCTCCTTGAACCACTCCCCGTGACTTGTCATGTGGTTCGAAGCACCTGAATCAACGTACCATGCATCATCTTTATGGGCTGCTTCAACATTTTCAGACATGGCATTAACGACATGCTGCATAACAAACAACCTTTCATTATCCTCATTGTTTCTGCTCGAGGATGCAAAGTTGTTTTGCTGCAATTTCTCATTTTTTATTTCAGCCTGCTTCTTATAACAATCTGCCTGCACATGTCCAGGCTTACCACAATAAAAGCATCCACGTGTATCATTATACTTCCTTTGCCAATTTGCACAACCTCTTTGACTCCCCCTGCCTCTAAATAGGCCTTTTCCACCTGTGCGTTGTTGTGAATTCTGGGACTATTGTTGTTGCTGCTGCTAACTGGCCATAATTTTGATTACCTGTTCGGCCACCTCCTTGACCGCGTCCACGGCCTCCTCTACCTCGTCCTCTTCCTGAACTTGTGTAGAAGGCCTGCTGCTCTGAACTGTTTTTGTTTTGTGAAGACTATTGGTCTTCACCCAAGCTCTTCTCTTCTATAATCAACATAGACACCAAATCTGTAAAATTGGGAATGTTTTCCCGAGTCTGAATAGACGTCTTGAACGCCTTGTATTGTGGCCCGAGACCACGTAGACAGACTTCCACCTTATCATCATCATCTACTGAAACACCAATAGATGCAAGGGATTCCACAATACCCTTTATCTTCAATGCATAGTCATTCACAGACATACTCTTTTTCTCCATAATATGAAGTTCATTCTTCAACTGTATCTTTCATGCCTTGGTATTCGTTTCATAGAGTTTTACCAAGGTGTCCCACGCCTCCTTGGGGGACTTGGCATCCTGTGTATGAGCCCAATCATGGTGTCATGTATACTGATAGAGAGCCAATACATAACTTTCCTGGCTCCTTGGTTCCAATCCTTGAACTCTTTCACATCTGCAGCAGGCAGTAGTCAGATTGATGTCCGGTATCTCCGGTGCCTCTTCATGCTCACCTTCTATATAGCCCCAGTAGCTCTTTCCCATCAGAAAATTTGTCAGCCTGAACCTCCAAGCATGGAAGTGTTCTTATCAAGCTTCTCAGCGACAATCTGGTTTATGCCATCATTTGACATCTTGCCAGACACACAAATTTACCAGAAACATCACTCTGGTTTGTCCTGCATAAACTGTTGTATTTTCTGTAGCGGTACTATAGTACACTCACATGTCACAACCAGTGACCTCAATGTCACAACCAGTGACCTCAATGTGCATACATACACCCAATGGCAACTGTTGTCCTCTCCTTGCACCACACACAGTGTCTGCACAGTCAATTTGTCTTCTTGCAGTTCTTAAAACAGAGTTCTACAAAGAATCGATGACTTACCCGCAGTGCTCGAAATCGCTTGCTTTCTGAAAAACGGAGGTCCTAACGTGCCCGAAACGCGTTTTTGGCCCAAAAATTTAGTCCGATAGGACAGTATAGTTGCCCTATAGCTTTACTCCTGTGAAGAAAGCTCCTCAATCAGAGATCATTTGTTGCTGGTGCCTCCTGTAGAGCTCCCGACAAGGATATAGTCGCCAACACAAATAGGGAAGAGTAGTTGAAGCTCTTACCCTCGTACTGCTTCCTGTGCTTCTCTTGCTTGCAGCTCAGCCCTTAGCATGAACCAGGCTCTGATACCATGAAAAGATGTCGGGAAGAAGAGAGCTTGAGCTCTTGCAAGAAGAGAGCTTGAGCTCTTGCAAGCACACACACACTCACAAAACCCTAATAGAGAACACACAAGGTGAGAGGCTGAAAATCTTCTTCTTCTTCACTCAACACTCACACACCATTCAATATTACATGTGGCATTCCTATATCACCACAATATCTTGCACCTTTAGGGTGCTTTCCCACATACACACAACACCACGATTACATCTCTCAACACCCCCTCTTAATCGAGGTGTTCCACAACTCACCCATCATCCATCACCCATATCAATGTAGCATTGCATGATCGCAATCGCTACTTCTCAACACTCCCCCTCAATGATACATTGGAGTGTCCATCAACCAAACATGTGTGCGCGTGTCTACCATCTGAGACACCTAGTCCATTTTGAGTCGACTCGCTCACAGCGGAACCACTGAGTCCGATTTGAACATGGAAGTTCGGGTGGGAACCAACCCATGCGCATGCACCTCACACGTGCATCGCTCTTGCACACACCACACGCAACAGCCATTTCGAGCTTCTAGGTGAGCTCGGGGAGGGCGACCCTTATACCATGGATGATTACATTTTTTTTTTGTTTTGAGCACGCATGCTCGTGGACGATTGTCCATCATCATATTTGGGTGAAAGATAAAATAAAATCCATTTTGGCCCACAACCGGGCAGTGAACCATTTATGTTTAATTTGAGTGTGTGAATATGTTTCAATGCTTCTTCATAGGTTTCAACTAATGAAGGTGTGTGTGAATAAGCCCTTGCATTCCTTTTATTTTGTCTTTCTCTCTTGAAATATACGTTGGCATCTACAAACTATCATGCGGGTCGTTTGCTTCTTTCTACAGCAGGCTAGGTCCCACATCACATGCTCTTCCCTATCAGTGCTTCTTATCTTCTTCTTTGACTCTTATTCTTCAATGTGGTCGCTACTACAACCACTGAGTTCCAACATGCCTAGGCATTGTAAAGACTGGCTACTTGAGAGGATTCGTGTCAGACACCACCTTCCACTGATAGAGATGGAGTTATCATTCCCCAGTAGCTCCAAGGCCGTCTACACCATTCTCACTGTGGCTGATGTCTACGTTGATGGCTTCTGCATCAACTCAACTCATGTGGCTTCCATGCCTACACATTTCCCTCTTCCGCTAATGATGAAAAAAATGCTCCCATATGTGTGGGTCAGCAACTCGGACAAAATGCTCCAATACATGTTTTCTTCTCCACACAGCACGGTGCGCAGCATGCCAACAACTACAGTTGCCATCACTTCTTGCTGTGCATTTTGATTTTCTCAAGACCCCTTGTCAAGTGTAGACTAAGTTGCTTCCAGTCTTTCACCAAGGTTTGCTCGTTGTTTCTTTATGCTTCCCTTGTGCACTAGCTGAGGAGATCACCGCCTCAAGATTGCTGTGCTTTCTTCTCTGCACCACCTCAGTAATGCTTCTGGTCTTGCTGCCTTTCAAATTGCTGCTATTGACGGTTTGCTTAGTTCTCTTTGAAGCTTGAGACCTCCATCATAGAGGTTTCCATGTGACCGATGTTGTGGCCACCATAAGCTCACATATGAGATTCCAACATGAGATTGGTAGTGCTAGAGCTTCATCTCCATCTCTATGCCCAAATCTCCACCATACAAGGGTGCTTCCATGATTTCTCACAAGAAACCATTGAGGTGCCAAACATATGTGAAAGCTCTTATGGCTTCCACCCAAACATGCCCATCTTCCATGAGCATGTCACTGCGCATCTTCTTCTCGATGCACACACATGAACTCCCCCTTGAGTTCACATTTTGCTTGCCACGATTTGACAAGCACGCACCTCCACACAAGATTCATGGGATACACAAATCCCATACATAGCAACCCTTCATAGAGCATTCTTCCATGCTCAAACACAAAACTTTGAGGCAAAACTTCACAAAACCAAACTTTTTGAGGCATAATCAGTAGCATATCTTCTCTTGGCAGCTTCTCCTTGACGATGATAAAGACTCCATAGCCTTCATAATGCTGAAATCTCCATTTTCAGCTTCCATGATAATGAGCAGGTTTTCCATGTTGCAAAATATCCCATTTGCAACTTGGGCAACTTCTATGCAACCTCCTTGTTCCAAATCTCCTCTCAAATTCTCACAAATGCAAATCCAAATGATAATATGAGTGTGCATATTTTTTTTTGATAATAACTGAAAATAAAGCTTAATCAAAGAAACACACAACCAAGCTAATATACATAATAATCACCATGACCAAGAGCCCACCCAAGCTCTGATACCATGATAACAATCCAAAAATGGGATTGATCATGGTGATAGACAATGATTAAGCAACATAATTAAGGTGGATTAAACCACACTAAAAACTCCATGAGAGAGAGAGAGAGAGAGAGAGAGAGAGAGAGAGAGAGAGAGAGATTGCACACTCAACACTTGATCTCTTCTACTGCATATCTCAATGAGCCATACAATGATATAGGCTTTCTAGCCTTATCCCACTTTACACATCATCATCCATGTGGCAACTCCTTTTCCACTCTTTTGGTCAACACTCACACACCATTCAATATTATATGTGGCATTCCTATCTCACCACAATATCGTGCACCTTTAGGGTGCTTTCCCACATACACACAACACCACGATTACATCTCTCAACATTTAAACTTCTTCTTAACGAGATCCTTTGCATTCTCCACTTCCTCTTCATTGTCAACCCCAACAATTAACTCATCCACATAGATGGTGATAACCATAATCCCCTTATCACTCCTTCGTCCATAGAGTGAATGATCAACATCTACCACATGAAAGCCAATGTTGATGATAAGATACAGTGCAGTCTTATCATTCCATACTCTCGGTGCCTGCTTCAAGTCCTCATCATAAAAGGATTTACAAAGCTTGCACACATAGTCTGGGTTGCTTAAATCCTCATAACCAAGTCCCAAATATAATCTCAACTTCACGTAGCATAGTGTGCATTTAAAACTATCCAAATGTGCCTTCTGAAGAACCTACATAAACTAGCTCTCCAACCTAATTGTGTAGTTCAAGTCTGGCTTGGTGATCGTTATATAGATCAAGATGCCCACCACTATCTTCCTGTACACAATGGAATTCTCCAAAATCTCACTTGTGTTTACACTCATCTTGCCATTCTGATCCAACGGTACAGAAATGGGCTTACAGCTAGAGATACTAAATTTAGCGCACATGTCTGATGCATATTGTCCTATGATAGCCATATGCTCTCATGCATCCTAATGACCTTAATTCCAAGAAAGAATCTCAGCTCACCCAGATCGTTCATGTTAAACTTTTTCTTGAGGAGACCCTTTGCATTCTCCACTTCCTCTTCATTGTCACACCCAACAATCAAGTTATACACATAGATGGTGATGACCACAATCCCCTTATCACACCCAACAATCAAGTTATACATATAGATGGTGATGACCATAATCCCCTTATCACTCTTCCATGCATAGAGTGAATGATTAACATCTGTCACATGAAAGACAATGGTGATGATAAGGTACTGTGCAAAATTATCATGCCATACTCTCGGTGCTTGCTTCAAGTCGTAAAAGGATTTACATAGCCTGCACATTTAATCAGGGTCGCTCAAATCCTCATAACCAAGTCCCAAATATACTCTCAACCTCACATAGCATTGTGTGCACCTCACACTATCCAAATGTGGCTTTTGGAGAACCTACATAAATTGGCTCTCCAACCTAACTGTGTAGTTCATGTCTGATCTGGTGATCGTTATATAGATCAAACTACCCATCACTATCTGCCTGTACATAGTGGCATTCTGCAAAATTTTATTTGTATTTACAAACAGGTTGCCATTATGATCCAATGATACGAAAATGGGATTACATCCAGAGCTACTATTTATTTAGACATGTCCAATGCCTATTGTTTCTATGATAGCCACATGCACTCAGGCATTCTAATGACCTTAATGCCAAGAAAGAATCTCAGCTCACCCAAATCCTTTACGTTAAACTTCTTTATGAGGAGATCCTTTTTTTGCATTCTCAACTTCCTCTTGATTGTCACCCCAAACAATCAAGTCATTCATATAGATGGTGATGATGACCACAATCTTCTTATCACTCTTCCGTGCGCATAGAGTGAATGATCAACATCTGCCACATGAAAGCCAATGGTGATGATAAGATACTGTTAAATCTAATCATGCCATACCCTCGGTGTCGGCTTCAAGTCATAAAAGGATTTACATAGCTTGCACAGATAATCTGGGTGGTGGCTTAAATTCTCATAACCAAGTCCAAAATATACTCTAGGCCTCACGTAGAAAAGTGTGCACATCACACTATCCAAATGTGGCTTCCGAAGGACCTACCTAAACTGGCTCTGCAACCTAACTCTATAGTTCAAGTCTGGCCTCGTGATCGTTTATATAGATCAAGCTAGCCAGCACTAACTTCTTGTACATAGTGGCATTCTCTAAAGTCTCACTTGTGTTTACCCTCAGCTTGCCATTCTAATCCAAGATGATACAGAAATAGGCTTACAGCTAGAGCTACTATATTTAGAAAACATGTCCAATGCATACTGATAGCCATATGCTCTTAGGCATTCTAATGACCTTAATGCCAAGAAAGAATCTCAGCTCACCCAAATCCTTCATGTAAACTTCTTCTTGAGGAGACCCTTTGCATTCTCCACTTCCTCTTCATTGTCACACCCAACAATCAAGTCATCCGCCAACCATAGATGCTGATGACCACAAACCCCTTACCACTCTTCCTCCCATAGAGTGAATTATCGTCTTCCCACATGAAAGCCAATGGTGATGATAATATATTGTGCAATCTTATCATGCCACACTCTTCGTGCCTGCTTGAAGTCATAGAAGGATCTACATAGCCTGTACACATATCCCGGTGGCTCAAATCCTGATAACCAAGTCCCAAATATACTCTCCACCTCATGTAGGGTAGTGTGCATCTCACACTATATCCAAATGTGCCTTCTAAAGAACCTACATAAACTGGCTCTCCAACCTAACTGTGTAGATCATGTTTGGCCTAGTGAACATTAGATAGGTCAAGCTACCCTCTACTATCTTCTTCTCTACATAGTGGCATTCTTAACCTTTTGATCGTTATATAGATCAAGCTCCCCTCCACTATCTTCCTATACATAGTGGCCTACTCCATAATCTTATTTGTGTTTACACTCAGCTTGCCATTTTGATCCAACGGTACTGAAATGGGCTTAGAACTAGAGCTACAATATTTAGAAAACATGTCCAATGCATCCTATCTCTACGATAGCCATATGCTCTGAGGCATCCTAATGACTTTAATGCCAAGAGAGAATCTCAGCTCACCCAAATCCTTCATGTCAAACTTCTTCTTAAGGAGATCCTTTGCATTCTCCACTTCATCTTCATTGTCACCACCAACAATCAAGTAATTCACATAGATGGTGATGACAATAATGCCCTTATCACCCCTCTGCGTGCATAGAGTGAATTATCAACATCTACCACATAAAAGCCAATGGTGATTATAAGATGCGGTGCAATCTTATCACGTGCCATACTGTTAGTGCCTCCTTCAAAGTCATAAAAGGATTTACATAGCCTGCACACATAATCTAGGTGGTTCAAATCCTCATAACCAAGTCCCAAATATACTCTTGACCTCACGTAGGGTCGTGTACACCTCACACTATCAAAGTGTGGCTTTCTAAGAACCTACATAAACTGGCTCTCCAACCTAACTATGTGGTTCATGTCCATCCTGGTAATCATAATATAAATCAAGCTACCCACCACTATCTTCCTCTACATAGTGGCAATCTGCAAAATCTCACCTATGTTTACACTCATCTTGCCATTCTAATCCAACGCATATTATCTTTATGATAGCCATATGCCTTGAGGCATCCTAATGACCTTAATGCTAAAAAAGAAACCTAGTATACCCAAATTGTTCATGTTAAACGTCTTCTTGAGGAGTCCCTTTGCATTCTAAACTTCCTCTTCATTGTCACACCTCATCCACATAGATAGTGTGATGACCACAATCCTCTTATCACTCTTTCGTGCAAAAAGTGAATGATCAACATTTGCCACATGAAAGCCAATGGTGATGATAAGATACTGTGCAATCTTATCATGCCATACTCTCGGTCCATGCTTCAAGTAAGAAAAGGATTTCTATAGCTTGCACACACAGAATCTAGGTGGCTCAAATCCTCAAAACCAAGTCCCAAATATACTCTGGACCTCACGTATCGTAGTGTGCACCTCACACTATCCAAATGTAGCTTTCGAAGAACATACATAAACTGCCTCTCCAACCTAACTTTGTAGTATATAGTTCAAGCTACCCTCAACTATCTTCCTGTACATAGTGGCATTCTCCAAAATCTCACTTGTGTTTACACTCACCTTGTCATTGTGATCCAACAATACAAAAATGCGTTTGCAGCCAAAGGTACTATATTTAGATATAGCATGTCCAATGCATAGTGTGTCTATGATAGCCATAAAGTCAATATTAGATAAAATGGGAAAAATCCTTCAAAATGGGAATGTATTTAAAAAATTTGTTTTGGCCATAACTTGATCATGCAAACTCCAAATTTGTTGGACAAAGTAGATCTAGATTCTACTTTTCAAGCTCTTTCCAATGATATGTCACATGAATATGTTTTGACAAACTTTTGGATGAGTTTACCATACCCCCACTTTTTTCATGGGAATGGGATTTTTCCCACTTTATCTAATATTGACTTCATATGCTCTCATGCATCGTAATGAGCTTAATGCCAAGAAAGAAGCCCAGCTCACCTAGGTCGTTCATGTTCAACTTCTTCTTGAGGAGACCCTTTGCATTCTCCACTTCCTCTTCATTGTCACACCCAAAAATCAAGTCATCCACATAGATGGTGATGACCACAATCCCCTTATCACTCTTCCACACATAGACTGAATGATTTTTGCACATAAAGTGAATGATCAACATTTGCCACATGAAAGCCAATGGTGATGATAAGATACTGTGCAATCTTATCATGCCATACTCTCGGTCCATGCTTCAAGTAAGAAAAGGATTTACATAGCTTGCACACAGAATCTAGGTGGCTCAAATCCTCAAAACCAAGTCCCAAATATAGTCTAGACCTCACGTATCGTCTTGTGCACCTCACACTATCCAAATAAAGCTTTAGGAGAATATACATAAACTGGCTCTCCAACCAAACTTTGTAGTTCATGTCTGGCCTGGTGATCATTATATAATTCAAGCTACCCTCAGCTATCTTCCTGTACATAGTGGCATTCTACAAAATCTCACTTGTGTTTACACTCACCTTGCCATTCATTATATAGTTCAAGCTACCCTCAGCTATCTTCCTGTACATAGTGGCATTCTCCAAAATCTCACTTGTGTTTACACTCACCTTGCCATTGTGATCCAACGGTATAGCAATGGGCTTGCAGCCATAGGTACTATATTTAGATAGCATGTCCAATGCATACTGTCTCTATGATAGCCATATACTCTCATGCATCGTAATGAGGTTAATGCCAAGAAAAAAGCTCAGCTCTCTTAGATCGTTCATGTGAAACTTCTTCTTGAGGAGACCCTTTGCATTCTCCACTTCCTCTTCATTGTCACACCCAAAAATCAAATCATCCACATAGATGGTGATGACCACAATCCCCTTATCACTCTTCCACGCATAGACTGAATGATCAACATCATTTGCCACATGAAAGCCAATGGTGATGATAAGATACTGTACAATCTTACCATGCCATACTCTCAGTGCTTGCTTCAAGTCGTAAAAGGATTTACATAGCCTAACACCATATTGGGGAATATGGGAATTTCCCACAAGTTTGGGACACGTGGTCAAAAGTTTGGATTAACCATAACTTGAACACCACTAATCCAAAATGAGCGCTTTATAGCTCTTTAGATTCTATTTCTCAAGCGCTTTCCAACGATAGGTCATATGATAGGGTTTTGAGAAACTTACAAACATGTTATCCATGTCCCCTTTTTTAAGTATTCAAAAATGGGAATTGGAAAATTCCCAAATTCACTAATATCGTGTTGCCTGCACATTTAATCAGGGTCGCTCAAATGCTCATAACCAAGTCCCAAATATACCCTCAACCTCACATAGCATTGTGTGCACCTCACACTATCCAAATGTTGCTTTTCGAGAACCTACATAAATTGGCTCTCCAACCTAACTGTGTAGTTCATGTCTTGATTGGTGATCGTTATATAGATCAAGCTACCCACCACTATCTTCCTGTACATAGTGGCATTCTATAAAATTTCACTTTTATTTACAAACAGGTTGCCATTCTGATCCAATGATACGGAAATGGGATTACATCCAGAGCTACTATTTATTTAGACAACATGTCCAATGCCTATTGTTTCTATGATAGCCATATGCACTCAGGCATTCTAATGACCTTAATGCCAAGAAAGAATCTCAGCTCACCCAAATCCTTTACGTTAAACGTCTTCTTGAGGAGATCCTTTTTTTGCATTCTCAACTTCCTCTTGATTGTCACCCCCAACAATCAAGACATTCATATAGATGGTGATGACCACAATCTCCTTATCACTCTTCCGTGCGCATAGAGTGAATGATCAACATCTGCCACATGAAAGCCAATGGTGATGATAAGATACTGTTAAACCTAATCATGCCATACCCTCGGTGTCTGCTTCAAGTCATAAAAGGATTTACATATCAAGCTAGCCACCCAGCACTAACTTCTTGTACATAGTGGCATTCTCTAAAGTCTCACTTGTGTTTACACTCAGCTTGCCATTCTAATCCAAGACGATATAGAAATATGCTTACAGCTAGAGCTACTATATTTAGAAAACATGTCCAATTCATACTGATAGCCATATGCTCTTAGGCATTCTAATGACCTTAATGCCAAGAAAGAATCTCAGCTCACCCAAATCCTTCATGTAAACTTCTTCTTAAGGAGACCCTTTGCATTCTCCACTTCCTCTTCATTGTCACACCCAACAATCAAGTCATCCACCATAGATGCTGATGACCACAAACCCCTTATCACTCTTCCGCCCATAGAGTGAATTATCAACGTCTTCCACATGAAAGCCAATGGTGATGATAAGATATTGTCCAATCTTATCATGCCACAGTCTTCGTGCCTGCTTCAAGTCATAAAAGGATCTACATAGCCTGTACACATATCCCGGTGGCTCAAATCCTTATAACCAAGTTCCAAATATACTCTCCACCTCATGTAGGGTAGTGTGCATCTCACACTATCCAAATGTGTGTTCTAAAGAACCTACATAAACTGGCTCTCCAACCTAACTGTGTAGTTCATGTTTGGCCTAGTGAACATTATATAGATCAAGCTACCCTCCACTATCTTCTTCTACATAGTGGCATTCTTAACCTTTTGATCATTATATAGATCAAGCTCCCCTCCACTATCTTCCTATACATAGTGGCCTACTCCAAATTCTTAGTTGTGTTTACACTCAGCTTGCCATTTTGATCCAACGGTACTGAAATGGGCTTAGAACTAGAGCTACAATATTTAGAAAACAGGTCCAATGCATCCTATCTCTACGATAGCCATATGCTCTGAGGCATCCTAATGACTTTAATGCCAAGAGAGAATCTCAGCTCACCCAAATCCTTCATGTCAAACTTCTTCTCAAGGAGATCCTTTGCATTCTCCACTTCCTCTTCATTGTCACCATCAACAATCAAGTCATCCACATAGATGGTGATGACCATAATGCCCTTATCACCCCTCTGTGTGCATAGAGTGAATTATCAACATCTACCACATAAAAGCCAATGGTTATTATAAGATGCGGTGCAATCTTATCACGTGCCATACTGTCAGTGCCTCCTTCAAGTCATAAAAGGATTTACATAGCCTGCACACATAATCTGGGTGGCTCAATCCTCATAACCAAGTCCCAAATATACTTTGGACCTCACGTAGGGTCGTGTACACCTCACACTATCAAAGTGTGGCTTTCTAAGAACCTACATAAACTGGCTCTCCAACCTAACTGTGTGGTTCATGTCCAGCCTAGTAATCATAATATAAATCAAGCTACCCACCACTATCTTCCTAGTGGCAATCTGCAAAATCTCACCTATGTTTACACTCATCTTGCCATTCTGATCCAACGCATATTATCTTTATGATAACCATATGCCTTGAGGCATCCTAATGACCTTAATGCCAAAAAAGAAACCTAGCTTACCCAAATTGTTCATGCTAAACTTCTTCTTGAGGAGTCCCTTTGCATTCTAAACTTCCTCTTCATTGTCACACCTAATAATCAAGTCATCCACATAGATAGTGTGATGACCACAATCCTCTTATCACTCTTTCGCGCAAAAAGTGAATGATCAACATTGGTGATGATAAGATACTGTGCAATCTTATCATGCCATACTCTCGGTCCATGCTTCAAGTAAGAAAAGGATTTCTATAGCTTGCACACAGAATCTAGGTGGCTCAAATCCTCAAAACCAAGTCCCAAATATAGTTTGGACCTCACGTATCGTAGTGTGCAGCTCACACTATCCAAATGTAGCTTTCGGAGAACATAATAAACTGCCTCTCCAACCTAACTTTGTAGTTCATGTCTAGCCTGGTGATCATTATATAGTTCAAGCTACCCTCAACTATCTTCCTGTACATAGTGGCATTCTCCAAAATCACCTAGTTTTACACTTAGCTTGCAATTCTGTTCGAATGGTATAGAAGTGGGCCTATAGCTAGAGAGACTATATTTAGACAACATATCCAATGTATAATGTCTCTATGATAGCCATATGCTCTTAGGAATCCTAATGACCTTAATGCCAAGAAAGAATCTTAGCTCATCCAAATCCTTCATGTTAAACTTCTTCTTAAGGAGACCCTTTGCATTCTCCACTTCCTCTTTATTGTCAAACCCAATAATCAAGTCATCCACATAGATGGTGATGACCACAATCCCCTTATCATGCTTCCGCGCATAGAATGAATAATCAACAGTTACCACAGGAAAGCTAATGGTGATTTTAAGATACTGTGCAATCTTATCATGCCATACTCTTGGTGCCTGCTTCAACTCATAAAAGGATTTACATATCATGCACACATAATCTATCTGGCTCAAATCCTTATAACCAAGCCCAAATATACTCTGGACCTCACATAGCGTAGTGTGCACCTCACAGTATCCCAATGTGGCTTCTGAAGAACCTACATAAACTGGCTCTCCAACCTAACTCTGTAGTTCATGTCTCGCCTAGTGATCGTTATATAGATTAAGCTCCCCTCCACTATCTTCCTGTACATAGTAGCCTACTCCAAAATCTCAGCCTGTTTACACTCAACTTGCCATTCTGATACAACGATATAGAAATGGGCTTACAGAGCTACTATATTTCAACAACATGTCCAATGCATACTCTGTCTACTATAATAGCCATATTCTCACAGGAATCCTAATGACCTTAATGCCAAGAAAGATTCTGAGCTCACCCAAATCCTTTATGTTAAACTTCTTCTTGAGGAGATCCTTTGCATTCTCCACTTTCTCTTCATTGTCACCCCCCTAACAATCAAGTCATCTGTATAGATGGTGATAACCATAATCCCCTTATAACCCCTCCGCACATAGAGTGAATGATCAACGTCTACCACATATAAATGCTAATTGGTGATGATAAGAATCTGTGCAATCTTATCATGCTATACTCTCGGTGCATGCTTAAAGTCATAAAAAGGATAACATAGCCTGCACACAGAATTTGGGTGGCTCAAATCCTCATAACAAGGTCCCAAATATACTCTTGGCCACAATCCCCTTATCCTTCTTCCGCACATAGAGTGAATGATCAACATCTACCACACATGAAAGACAATGGTGATGATAAGATACTGTGAAATCTTATCATGCCATACTCTCAGTGCCTGCTTCAAGTTATAAAAGGATTTACATAACCTGCACACATAATTTGGGTGGCTCAAATCCTCATAACCAAGTCCCAAATATACTCTAGACCTCACATAGTGTAGTGTGCACCTCACACTATCCAAATGTGGCTTCTGAAAGAACCTACATAAACTGGCTATGCAACCTAGTTGTGTAGTTCATGTCTGTGATAAAATTCATGGTGCTCATGCTAGATCAAGTATGTGGAGGAGAGGGACTCACAAAATACAAGAAAATATCTTGCTTATTAAGTTGCTCAAATACAACTAGGCTTCTTGCTCCATACAAATTGCCTTCTTCTAGCTCCACCTTTAAATAGGTGAGCTAATGGACCTTAAGTCCCTTCACACACACACCCTTCTCTTCTCCTTCTACATAACCTTAGTCTCTTAATACCCCCCCTCAATACCAACTATGAAAGAAAATTGGAATAGGTGGTATTGGACATAGGTTGCCTTTGTAACATTAGGCGTACAAGGTTGGGAATATAGGTGTGGCTACATAATTTGAGATTTAAAACAATTTCTTAGTGGAGTTAGAGGTTGATACAAAGTTAGCCTTTGACTCTTTGTTAGGACATTTAGAAGTGATATGTCTCGTTTGTTTACACTTGTTACATTTCATTTTGTTGGGATATTTGATCCAACAATTATTTGACAAATGACCCATCTTTTTGCAATGGGCACATCTTACTTTGATCACTTGGTGTGACAAAGCTTGTTCGATATTGGATGAAGTGGTTGCATTTGAAGATTCAGCTCCTCCCTTTGGCCTCTTTTTTCTTCATCAAGACAAGATTGAATGACTCCTTTGAGGGTGGGATTAGGTATGTTCTTTAGGGTGGTGACTAAGGTGGGGTACACCTTCTTGACTACTTTTAGCAAAACAGCCAACCACTGCATCATCTTCATCCATTCTCGCATTCATCTCACTGATGCAAGTTGAGCCATAAGGCCTTTCAAGTGAAAGATGAAGGCTCCAATGCCATCTCCATCTTTGAGTTCCAAGCTGAAAAATTCAATTTTAAGTGAGATCTTGGAGTTCTTACCATGAGCTCCATAGAGCTTATCAAGCTCATCCCATTTCTCCTTTGCAGTCGGAAGCTGGTCCACATGGTGAATGAGAGCCTCATCAAGATGAAGCATGATGATGGCTTGTGCCCTCATCATCTTCAATATCTTTAGCCTTAGTTCGATCAATAACCTTAGTGCCAGAGATGAATGGCCAAAAACCTTTGGACATCATCTTGTATTTGACAAGGACTTGCCAAGTGTGGAAGCCCTCTCCTGAGAACTTCTTAATTTGGGTGTTGTCCTTTGACATTGGGTATTGAAGGAGGTTACTAGAGAGTAATGGGCTGATATATGAAGAGGTAAAAAACCAAAAATTTATGATATTTGGCTTAAGTAGAAAGAGAAAGGCTTATGAGAGTGCAACAACCCTTAATCAAGCCAAGGATGTTGCAAAAATAGGAGATTAAGATGGTAAATTTTATGGTTTAGCACTTAGGGTTTGTGCCCAACCACTAATTTTGATGGAGATTAGCTTCATTAGTGTTAAAGAACACTTTGTTTGGTGATTAAGATCACCATTAGTGTTTAAAAATATAATTAATGCTTAAGAGTACATTTTTAGCATCTAATGACACTTATATTGGGTGATAAAGATTCACCATTAGTGTTTAAGAACACTCTTAGTGTTTAAAAACACTTTGGAATAACTCCCCTTTGTTGGATTAGAAGCCTCATTAGTCTTAATCAACACTATTAGTGCTCTAGAACCATGATAAAATTCGTGGTGCTGATGCTAGATAAAGTACATGGAGGAGAGGGACTCACAAAATACAAGAAAATATCTTGCTTATTAAGTTGCTCAAATACAACTAGGCTTCTTGCTCCATACAAATTGCCCTTTAGCTCCACCTTTAAATAGGTGAGCTAGTGGACCTTAAGTCCCTTCACACACACACCCTTCTCTTCCCCTTCTACATAACCTTAGTCTCTTAATACCCCCCCTCAATACCAGCTATGAAAGAAAATTGCAATAGGTGGTATTGGACATAGGTTGCCTTTATAACATTAGGCATACAAGGTTGGGAATATAGGTGTGGTTACATTGAGATTTAAAACAATTTCTTAGTGGAGTTAGAGGCTGATACAAAGTCAGCCTCTGACTCTTTGTTAGGGCATTTAGAAGTGATATGTCTCGTTTGTTTACACTTGTTACATTTCATTTTGTTGGGATATTTGATCCAACAATTATTTGCCAAATGACCCACCTTTTTGCAATGGGTACATCTTACTTTGATCATTTGATGTGACAAAGCTTGTTCGATATTCGATGAAGTGGTTACATATGAAGATTTAGCTCCTCCCTTTGGCCTCTTTTTTCTTCATCAAGACAAGATTGAATGACTCCTTTGAGGGTGGGATTAGGTATGTTCTTTAGGGTGGTGACTAAGGTGGGGTACACCTTCTTGACTGCTTTTAGCAAAATAGCCAACCACTGCATCATCTTCATCCATTCTCGCATTCATCTCACTGATGCAATTTGAGCCATAAGGCCCTTCAAGTGAGAGATGAAGGCTCCAATGCCGTCTCCCTCTTTGAGTTCCTAGCTGAAAAATTCAATTTTAAGTGAGATCTTGGAGTTCTTACCACGAGCTCCATAGAGCTTATCAAGCTCATCCCATTTCTCCTTTGCAGTCGGAAGCTGGTCCACATGGTGAATGAGAGCCTCATCAAGATGAAGCATGATGATGGCTTGTGCCCTCATCATCTTCAATATCTTCAGCCTTAGTTTGATCAATAACCTTAGTGCCAGAAAGATGAATGGCCAAAAACCTTTGGACATCATCTTGTATTTGACAAGGACTTACCAAGTGTGGAAGCCCTCTCCTGAGAACTTCTTAATTTGGGTGTTGTCCTTTGACATTGGGTATTGAAGGAGGTTACTAGAGAGTAATGGGCTGATATATGAAGAGGTAAAAAACCAAAAATTTATGATATTTGGGCTTAAGTAGAAAGAGAAAGGCTTATGAGAGTGCAACAACCCTTAATCAAGCTAAGGATGTTGCAAAAATAGGAGATTAAGATGGTAAATTTTATGGTTTAGCACTTAGGGTTTGTGCCCAACCACTAATTTTGATGGAGATTAGCTTCATTAGTGTTAAAGAACACTTTGTTTGGTGATTAAGATCACCATTAATGTTTAAAAATATGATTAATGCTTAAGAGCATATTTTTAACGTCTAATGACACTTATATTGGTGATTAGATTCACCATTAGTGTTTAAGAACACTCTTAGTGTTTAAAAACACTTTGGAATAACTCTCCTTTGCTAGATTAGAAGCCTCATTAGTCTTAATCAACACTATTAGTGCTCTAGATACCATGATAAAATTCGTGGTGCTCATGCTAGATCAAGTACGTGAAGGAGAGGAACTCACAAAATACAGAAAATATCTTGCTTATTAAGTTGCTCAAATACAACTAGGCTTCTTGCTCCATACAAATTGCCTTCTAGCTCCACCTTTAAATAGGTGAGCTAGTGGACCTTAAGTCCCTTCACACACACACCCTTCTCTTCCCCTTCTACATAACCTTAGTCTCTTAATACCCCCCCTCAATACCAACTATGAAAGAAAATTGGAATAGGTGGTATTGGACATAGGTTGTCTTTATAACATTAGGCGTACAAGGTTGGGAATATAGGTGTGGTTACATTGAGATTTCAAACAATTTCTTAGTGGAGTTAGAGGCTGATACAAAGTTAGCCTCTGACTCTTTGTTAGGACATTTAGAAGTGATATGTCTTGTTTGTTTACACTTGTTACATTTTATTTTGTTGGGATATTTGAACCAACAATTATTTGCCAAATGACCCACCTTTTTGCAATGGGCACATCTTACTTTGATCACTTGATGTGACAAAGCTTGTTCGATATTCGATGAAGTGGTTACATTTGAAGATTCAACTCCTCCCTTTGGCCTCTTTTTTATTCATCAAGACAAGATTGAATGACTCCTTCGAGGGTGGGATTAGGTACGTTCTTTAGGGTGGTGACTAAGGTGGGGTACACCTTCTTGACTGCTTTTAGCAAAACAACCAACAACTGCATCATCTTCATCCAGTCTCGCATTCATCACTGATGCAAGTTGAGCCATAAGGCCTTTCAAGTGAGAGATGAAGGCTCCAATGCCGTCTCCCTCTTTGAGTTCCAAGCTGAAAAATTCAATTTTAAGTGAGATCTTGGAGTTCTTACCACCACGAGCTCCATAGAGCTTATCAAGCTCATTGCATTTCTCCTTTGCACAGTCGAAAGCTGGTCCACATGGTGAATGAGAGCCTCATCAAGATGAAGCATGATGATGGCTTGTGCCCTCATCATCTTCAATATCATCAGCCTTAGTTCGATCAATAACCTTAGTGCCATAGATGAATGGCCAAAAACCTTTGGACATCATCTTGTATTTGACAAGGACTTGCCAAGTGTGGAAGCCCTCTCCTGAGAACTTCTTAATTTGGGTGTTGTCCTTTGACATTGGGTATTGAAGGAGGTTACTAGAGAGTAATGGGCTGATATATGAAGAGGTAAAAAACCAAAAATTTATGATATTTGGGCTTAAGTAGAAAGAGAAAGGCTTATGAGAGTGCAACAACCCTTAATCAAGCTAAGGATGTTGCAAAAATAGGAGATTAAGATGGTAAATTTTATGGTTTAGCACTTAGGGTTTGTGCCCAACCACTAATTTTGTTGGAGATTAGCTTCATTAGTGTTAAAGAACACTTTGTTTGGTGATTAAGATCACCATTAGTGTTTAAAAATATGATTAGTGCTTAAGAGCACATTTTTAGCATCTAATGACACTTATATTGGTGATTAGATTCACCATTAGTGTTTAAGAACACTGTTAGTGTTTAAAAACACTTTGGAATAACTCCCTTTTGTTGTTGGATTAGAAGCCTCATTAGTGTTAATCAACACTCTTAGTGCTCTAGATACCATGATAAAATTCGTGGTGCTCATGCTAGATCAAGTACGTGGAGGAGAGGGACTCACAAAATACAATAAAATATCTTGCTTATTAAGTTGCTCAAATACAACTAGGCTTCTTGCTCCATACAAATTGCCTTCTAGCTCCACCTTTAAATAGGTGAGCTAGTGGATTTAATAGAATTAATTTCTATGCATAGAAAGATGCATATTGATTATTTTTTTAATTATAAAAGAGTGATTTTTAATAGAATTAAATTCTAGGCATAGAAAGATGCGTATTGATTATTATTATTTAATTATAAAAGAGTGATTTTTAATAGAATTAAATTCTATGGATAGAAAGATGCATATTGATTATTTTTTGAATTATAAAAGAGTGATTTTTAATAGAATTAAATTCTATGCATAGAAAGATGCATATTGATTATTTTTTTATTATAAAAGTGTTACTTTCATCAAAATGGGTTTTTATGCATAGACAGATGCATAAAAGAATATTTTTATTATAAAAGTGTTACTTTCATTAAAATGGATTTTTATGCGTAAAATGATGCATAAAAGAATATTTTTAGTATAAAAGTGTTACTTTCATTAAAATGGATTTTTATGCATAAAATGATGCATAAAAGAAATTTTTATTGTAAAAGTGTTACTTTCACTAATATTGATTTTTATGCATAAAATGAGGTATAAAAGAATTTTTTTATTACAAAAGTGTTACTTTCATCAGTTTTGATTTTATGCATAAATAGATGCATAAAGAATTTATTTTTATTCCAAAAGAGTTATTTTCATCAATTTTGATTTTATGCATAGAAAGGTGCATAAAGAATTTATTTTTATTTCAAAAGAGTTATTCTCATCAATTTTTATTTTATGCATAGAAAGGTGCATAAAGAAATTTATTTTTATTTCAAAAGAGTTATTCTCATTAATTTTCATTTTATGCATAGAAAGATGCATAAAGAAATTTATTTTTATTTTAAAAGAGTTATTCTCATTAATTTTCATTTTATGCATAGAAAGATGCATAAAGGATTTAATTTTATTTCAAAAGTGTTATTCTCATTAAAATTGAATTTATGCATAAATAGATGTGTAGAGAATCTTTATATCAAAAATTAGATTTCTCTTAAATTCTATGTTTAAATTCTATGAATAGAAGTGATGAGAATATGAGGTGGATAGATGTGATGAGATAAGAATCTGTGAATTGGATAGATGATGATTGGATGGATAGATGTGATGTGAATTAGATAGATGCAAATGGATGGATGGATGTGATGTGAATAGAGGTGAATAGAAGTGATGAGATATAAGATGTGAATCAGATAGATGACGAATTAATAGATGAGATGTGATGTCGATAAGGGGTGAAGTGATGAGATATATGGGTAGATGCAAGTAGATGAGATCTGATAAGGATAAATGAGGAAATAAGTGATGAGTTAGAAAAAGATGTGAGAATGAGAATGAGAATGAGAATGCAAGGAATGTAGATTGATGTGCGGATAATATGGATTGATGTGGATGGATGTATGAATGATGTGGATTGGTGTGTGTATGAT
This sequence comes from Cibotium barometz, assembly GCF_041138505.1. Classification (NCBI taxonomy): domain Eukaryota; kingdom Viridiplantae; phylum Streptophyta; class Polypodiopsida; order Cyatheales; family Cibotiaceae; genus Cibotium; species Cibotium barometz. The sequence goes on from NC_141072.1 coordinate 42,610,449, forward strand.
GAGTGAATGATGTGGATTGATGTGGATTCGTGTGTGTATGATGAGTGAATGATGATGATGTGGATTGATGTGGATGATGTGGATTGATGTGGATGATGTGGATTGGTGTATGTATGATGTGTGGATAATGTGGATTGATGTGGATGGATGTTTGGATGATGTGGATGACGTGGATTGGTGTATGTATGATGTGTGGATAATGTGGATTGATGTGGATGGATGTATGGATGATGTGGATTGATGTGTGAATGATACGATTGGATGTGATTTGATGTGGGAATGATGTGATGTGATAGGGATCGATGAAGAAAATTAAATTGTGGTAAGATGAGAAAAGATGGGGACTAATGTGAAAGGATGCGGAGTAATGAGAAAAGATGGAAATATTGTTGGAACTGTATTTGTATGTGAAATCTGTTTTTAAATGACTGTTTTATGTCAAGAATGCTAGGGAAGCATTTTGACCATCTAGAGACCTATCTGCTAAAGTTGTAACTGCTGACGGAGAGCAATGGAGGACGTCTCGCGTAGCAAGGTCGGCCGAGGTCTTGACCACTGATTTAAATGGTGAGCTTCCGGTACAGTGGATGAGGGACGAGGGAAGCGGCCTATGAGTGAAGTGCTAGGTGACCTGCAAAGGATCCTAGAGGGTGCTGATGACTATATGGTGCTCGGGCTCTGGGTTGCCAAAGATACCCACAAGTACGTCGGGGAAGATATTGGAACAAGGAGTAAGAGTTGTTCTCTGAATTCGGGCATGGTTCTCATTGACTGTGGTGGTTGATCTTGCTGATCTTCAACGGAGATTCCATCTAGATATGTTTTTGTGATTATATTGCCAGGTACTATGAGCTAGGAACTATTGAAAAGGCCCCTGAGTGAACAGGTGGTGAGCATTCTCGTTTGCCAATGATGCCATAGGTACACCGATGAAGGAATAAATTGGAAATTAGGATTCAACTGGATAATTAGAGGATTATGATCAGTAACACTATGGTTTCATTAAATGATTGTTTTAAAGATTGTTGAATCTATGAAAAAGGCAAGTTCATATTGGGTGTGTAAGTGGTGTGACTAGTTTTATGTTTGCATGAATATCCAGCTAGGGAGCCTGGGAACTCTTTTCCCTAGTACCTGGGACAAAAACCTAACCAAAATTCCTAATTGGATCCCATCACTATAGTGGTTGGGCGGTTGGCTAACCCATGGGACTAGATGGGGTTAGGCTGGACTGATGGATCCCTAAATCGAGACTCAATTTCTGTATAGTAATGAAGTAAATCCCGGACAAAAATTGTTCTATGGGAAAGAATCAACGGCTGTGCCTCTCGATGAGAAAAAAAGCATTGGTCTCTATGATCCAAGTACAATCTTTTTCCTGATCTGACTATGAGACTTATGAGTTTGGTCAGATCAGTTCTATTAGTTAAGGCTTTTGACTACGTTAGAGAAACGTTATCTTGGAGGAATCGCCCGTGCTTTTCGGGCAAGGGAAGTTTTTTCGGGTTCGGTTTTGGAAGAACGGATGGATTAGTCTCTTGTCTGGATATTCGTGGGCGAGGCCCTGAGTGTGGGACCCTGCCCTGCGCTGGTAGCACCCCTAAATTTGTTGTGCGGTGGGGTCAGGGATCTTACAGTTGGCGCCAATTCATCAAAACCAGTGTTGTTAAGTGAAAAGAAACCCACGTTCACTTATTCAAATAGTGGACAGAAAAGGAAATTGGTTCACACCAAAACCAAAAAATGGTGGCAATGCCAGCAAAAAACCAAAGTGAGTAAGGAAAAACTCACATGATTTAAGTGCAAAGAGAAAGGGCATACAAAGATATTTTATCCTTTGAATGGAGCTACAACAACTTCGGCGCCTAGTGAGCACCGAAAAAGTTTATTCCAAAGAAATCTGTACATATTACAGAAATTCAAGGTAAATTCTCTGAAGTCAATATTTTGCATCTTGAAGGAACCCAATGTTCAGATTGTACTTTCAGTAAACACATTTATCGTCCAAACAAATTATTTCGTGTTTATGGATCAGTGAAAGGACATCAGGTTCATATTTTGTTTGATCCTGGTAGTACTCACAATTTTATTGACAATACTGTGGTACAAAAGATGAAGCTGGAAACCATGCAGAATGATCACATGTACAAGGTCAGGATGGCTGGAGGAAAAGTCCAATTTTGGGACAAGAAGGTGTCAAAACTTCCATTAGACATCCAATTGTACTCAGATAGTCTTGATTTCCATGTCATGAGCTTGGGTCATGTGGATATAATTTGGGAATGGAATGGTTTCATAGTAAAAATAAGAATTTTTCAATTGATTGGGTCAACAAACATTTGATGTCTTTCCATCATAATGAAAACCTTGTAATTCTTAAAGAAAACATTGTTGTACCCAAGGAAACTTTTATCAATGAGCAGGAATTAATGGAAGATATTTTTAACTATAAACTTTTCCAGTTGGTTATGGATCTAGTGTCTTCGTGTATTCATTTTGATGCAAACATTGTTTCTTTAGATGTTTGGGAAAGTAAAGTGTTAAGTTTCATTAAAAGCAAATTTCAAGATGTATTACTTGATAAATTGCGTCATGGATTACCTCCTAAACGAGAGGTGGATCATAAAATAGAGCTAGTACCAGGGGCAGAACCTGTTAGTATTCCTCCGTATCGGCTTAGCCAGTCCAAGGAGGATGAGGTAGCCAAACAACTAGCTGAATATTTGAGGATGGGGGTAAAATTAGACCAAGTAAGTCTCCTTGGGGTGCACCAGTTCTCCTGGTTAAGAAAAAGGATCAAGGTACCTAGAGGATGTGTATTGATTATAAACGTCTTAACAAGGTTATAATTAAAAATAGATACCCATTACCTAGATCAGATGATCTTATTGATAGGTTGCATGGAGCTAAGTATTTTACAAAGCTTGACTTGCGAACCGGTTATCATCAAATTCGTATAGCAAAGGAAGATGTTCCTAAAACTGCTTTTAGGACAAGATATGGCCATTATGAATTTTTAGTGTTACCCTTTGGTCTCACTAATGCATCAGCAACTTTCCAACAGATGATGAATGATATATTTCGAGATCTGTTAGGAAAATGTGCGGTAGTTTTCTTAGATGATATTTTGATATACAACAGCAAAACTTTGGATGAGCATGAGAGTCATCTTAAAGAGGTTCTAGGAAGGCTCAGGAAGAAAAAACTGTATTGTAAATTATCTAAGTGTGATTTCTTTAAAAAGGAATTGTTATATTTAGGTCATAAGATCTCTCACGATGGCTTGAGTATAGATTTGGATAGTATCCAAAAGGTTTTGGAATGGCCAGTTCTGCATACGACCAAACAGCTAAGATCTTTCTTAAGTTTTGTGGTATTTCTTCGAAAATCTGTTAAGGATTATTCAAAGTTGACTAAACCTTTTACCAATCTTTTTAAAGGTAAAAAAAAAGTCTGATTCTCCAATTGGTTGGAATGATAAGCTACAGGAGGCTTTCAAAATTTTGAAAAATAAAGTTTGAGATGCTCTTGTGTGCTAGCTTTGCCAGATCCTAGCAGACCTTACATTGTTGAGGATGATGCTAGTGATTTTGCGGTAGGCACAGCTTCTAGGATGCGATGCCTGTGGCCTTCGAGAGTAAGAAACTCAATGATGCACAGACTAGGTACCCAGCTCACGAGAGAAAGAGTTGTATGCAAGATTTTGACTTGATGATTAAATACATGAAAGGTAGCTTAAATCGCATTGCTGATGCGTTGAGTCAAATTGGTGAAGTTAATGAACTTTGCTTCACTGAGATTACTTCTAACTTGTACGATTCATTTAGGGAAAAATGTAGCACAGATATTTTCTTTGAAAAATATTAGAATTTGGCAAAATTGGGGTCCAACTTTGAAGTAGATCAAAACCTGGTGAAAGGAAAAGCCAACCAATTTTTTTTAATTCCGAAATGATAAGGTTTGCGTGTTGGATGTGCCGAAAATTAAGTTAAGGATCCTATTTGAGTGCCATGACGCACCATCCGGATGACATCCTGGCATACAACGTACCTTGGCTTTAGTTAGAAGGACATTTTATTGGCAAAAAATGAAAGATTTTATTCAGAGTTATGTGGTCCGATGTCATCAAATGTCAGATAAACAAGGCTGAACGTCTTAAATCTGCTTGATTATTACATCCTTTGGATATTAACGCCTTAAATCGGCTTGATTATTACATCCTTTGGATATTCCGTCTAGAAAGTGGGAAAGTATTTCCATGGATTTCATTACGGAACTTCCACATACCAGCAAGGGTCACGATGCCATTTGGGTAGTCGTGGATAGATTGACAAAGATGGCTAGGTTTTTACCTACAAAAACAATAGTTAAAGCTTCGGAATTGTCTTACCAATTTGTCGAGCAACTGTTTAGACTATATGGTCTACCTTCTGATATTGTGAGCGATCGGGACTCTAAGTTCATGGGCTAATTTTTGGCAAGAACTTTTCAAGAAATTGGAAACTACTTTAAGTATAAGTTCCTCTGATCATCCATAGTCCGATGGGCAAACAGAGCGGGTGAATCAGGTTGTAGAAGATATGCTTCGTGCTGCATATGTCTCTGGAAAACCATTAAATTGGGAAAAGTATCTTCCACTAATAGAATTTGCCTATAATAGTTCTAAACATATGGCTACAGGTTTTAGTGCTTTCATGCTTATGTATGCGTATCAACCTAGGGAACCTATTGATGTCGGTCTTAAGGACATTGAGCTTGATGCATCGAGGGATTTCTTGCATGATGTGCAAGAAATGTTGATCAAAGCTTGGGATTCTATCAGGAGTGCTCAAGATAGAGCACGGTTTTATGCTGATAGAGGACGCTCATCTCAGTCTTTTTTTGAACCAGGAGCGCTGGTTTATTTAAAAGTTCCTACAGACTCTCAGACTTTATCAAAACGGGAAAATGCTCGAAATTATCTCCTAGATATTGTGGTCCATTTCGAGTTATACGTCAAATTGGCACGATGCGTATGAACTAAAACTGCCTCCACATGCTAGAGTTATACGTCAAATTGGCACGATGCGTATGAACTAAAACTGCCTCCACATGCTAGAGTTCATCCAGTCTTTCATGTTAGTAGATTGAAAGAGAAGCTGGGAGGTGAGGATAACACAGTTACTCCTCAAGAACTCGTTGAAGTCAAAGATTTATCTTATGCTCCACACGAACCTGAAAAGGTACTTGAACTCAGGGAAAGGAAACTTCGTAGTTGACTAATCCCTGAGGTTAAAATTTTGTGGAAAGATAGGAAAATAGAGGATTCGACTTGGGAGTCGGTTGAGAATGTTGAGCGTAGATTTCCTTCTTTTCATTTGCAAGAGTGCAAAAGGCAAAACCGATGTATGTAGTTGAATGGTTGATCAAGTACAACTGAAGTTGGATGCTGAATGTGCAAATGCTGATCAAGGAAAGCCAAAGGTTGATCTGCTAGCTAGGCCATGCTGATGACTGACTTAATGGGTGACTAAGCAGAATTGATAGACATAGTAGTCCAATGTCGAAAGGAGTGGTAAATGGTTGACTAGGCAAAATTAACGGACTTAGAAGTCCAATGTTGAAAGGAATGTTGATACTCAGATAGTAGCAACAATAACTGAAACAACAAAACTCGGCAAATACTGAAATCTAATGCTGAAAGCGTCTAAAAACTAAGTGTAGTGCTAGTGTGTGGGGTTAGCTAGAATGTACAACAATAGGTAGAAACCCTAGATCTGTGTAATGTGCTACATGCAAGGGCGTACCTAGGATGTACAGTGGTGATGATGACTAATGACACCAGTAATGTAAAGAATAAGGTAGAAACTCTAGATCTTGAAATGCAAGAGCTTACCCAACCATGAGATGTATGATAGTAGAGAAAATGAATGAACCACAATAGAGAATAACGATGTGGAGATGTTGGCACTGAAACCAAGTGGATGGTAAGGGAGGATGAGATTTTGGTAAAAACAAAAAAAAATTTACGGTTAAGGAGTGCACATTCACTACATTCTTGTAGTCCTGTTAAACATACATTCTCACCATTGAATTCAAAAGATGTGTCATGAGAATCATAATCAATGTGAGGTTTATGCTCATGTCTCCATGGCATTCCAAGAATAATATTATATGATTGCAAAGGTGCAACTAGAAAAGTGCGAGATTGTTTATATGGTGCAATAGATAAAACTATATCTTCACTTTCTTAGTGCATTTATACTTTGTTCCTTGGAAATAAGTTTTGATTTTATACTTTGAATGAATAACAGTCAATTTAAGATCATGCATAAGCTTTTAGAAATAAAATCATGGGTACTACCATCATCATGCAATATACTTCCTTGCCCTTAATTTAGCGTTTCATTTTTAGAAGCATATGAGCTGAAACTTTCTTTTCAATAGGTTTAGGCATACCTAGATCCTCTAAAAGATCTTTGTGTTTGGAATCACCCTCTTACTTGAGAGAGAAGTCATCATCTCTGGATCTTCTTTTCCATTAATCATGTTGACTCGTATGGTTGTTGACTTCTTCTTCTTCTTCGAGAAATTGGATGCAATGTGTCCTTTTTGTCGACAATTATAACATGTCTCAACTTGAGGTACATGATCTTGTTTCTTCTTTGTGTCATCACTCTTCTTATTATTGTTGTTGTGAGCACCACAATTGTTATTATTATTTGAAACAACACCTTTGGTATCATTGGTGTACCTGTTAAACTTACAAAAAGGAACAAATTTTTTAAATTTGTTAGTTTGAAAATCATGAGGTGGTTTGTTGTCCCTTGATACTCCATTCTTTTGCTCATAATTGTAAGCAAAGTAAAAAGAGAATAAGGTTGGAACATATTTATCTTCACTTTAATCTGGTAATGAATTTGCATTTTTGATCCTTTGTTCTTACTCACATTCAATGGTTTGGATTTGGATGAGAACTTGCCAAAATTTGTCCAGATATAGTTGTACCGTTTCTTTGTCAAGTTGACGAAGCATATTCCATTGTTGACATGCCCTTGCTTTAAATTTGAAGTGGCAAAAAATATTTTTAATGAGCTTCTGAAATTCTTTCCAAGTTCTCGGTCTTCCATGTCCTTGTTTGATTGCATTCCACCATAATGATGTAGTTTCCACCAAGTGATTTGCATCACACTTGACCTTATATTTCTAAAAAAATTCTCTCCTAGAAAAATAACCATCAAGTTAACTAATCTATGACAACACTATTTTTGCATCCTTTTTACCATTAAAATATTGAAATGTGAAAGCCTTACAACTAATTTTCTTTCTTTTTTGTTGCTCTTGCTCACAGAAAGTTTTGTTGATGGTTCGTCTAATGTCAAAGTCAAATTCAACACTTTGAGATCATATCCTCTTAGAGATTAGTTCTTCCAATTCTATCCTTTTAGTGCGTTCTTAATTTATTTGAGCTTAAAGAGATAGAAGTTGCTCGAAAATAGAAGGAGGTTGTAGGTTTCACATGATGAAGAATTGAGAAAGAAAAAATAAAATTTTAAAAATTTGATAGTAATTAAGATAAGCAAATAAACAATATGTGAGAAGTAGTACTTACGATCCTTGCTTTGAATTTGTTGAGGTCGTATGTTGTCCCAATTTTTCTGGATCAAGAATCCCAACTTTAAGTGTCATAAAGCCCGTAAGTGGTGTAAAGCTTTGAGGAGTAGTTGTCGAAAAAGCATGATGTATGGGAATGCTTAATGCCTAGCCTTGAAAAGCCTTTGATTCCCTTTGACAAAACCTTTGAAAAAGAAAACACCCCTCGAAATTATCCTTGAAAAGCCTTTGATTCCCTTTGACAAAACCTTTGAAAAAGAAAACACCCCTTGAAATTCTCCTTTGCTTGATGCACTTTTGATGTATTTGAAAATTTCATACTTTTCTTTGTGGGCTTTGGCTTTTATGGGTTTTAGGATAAAAAGCTTTTGAAGCGGTTACGAGATTAAGGGTATAATATAAAGCTTTTGTAAGCTTTTAGGCTTTTGAGAAAAAAAGGAAAGGTCTTTTAAAATTTTAAACGCTTTAGGTTCTTTAGGTGAAAAAGCTTTGTATTATAAGCATTATAATATAAGTTTAGTAACATAGGCTTTAAATTATAAGAATAGAATGGAGTCGACTTTGTATTATAAGCATAGATTGGAGTTGACTTGTAGAGCTCTTGGGCTTGTGGCCTTTGGTGCCTTGGCGCTTTGTTTGGTGTGGAAAGCTGCACACCTTTTGGGTGGCCATGGCTGCTGGCGGCCATCATTGGTGTGGTTGTCCCTCTTGTGGCTATTTGAGCCACCCATCCAATTGTCTATACTTGGTGAGAAATATAAAGGGTGGACAGTGCCTAGTAGCATAATAGAAGAGAGAGAAGAAAACGCCCGCTCGAAGTGAGAGAAGGGCAGCAATTTTGTGATAATTGGTAAATAAGGTAGCTTACAAAAAGAAACAACTTCTCTTCTCTTTTTTTTTTTTTGAAGATTTTCTTGAAGAGATATTCACTCACTCGTCTAATATAGGTTACTTGTTTCCTCAAGGTCATTGTTGTCATGACATACATAATTTAAATTCCATTTGGTTCATGGCTCTCACATGTGTTTGATAGATTGTCAAGATGAATCAAATGGACGGTGCCTAGTAGTGTAACAGAAGAGAGAGAAGAAAACGCCCGTCGAAGTGAGAGAAGGGTAGCGATTTTGTGCTAATCGGTGAATAAGGCAGCTCACAAAAAAGAAACAACTTCTCTTATCTTTTTTTTTTGGAGATTTTCTTGAAGAGACATTCCCTCACCAATCCAATTTAGGTTACTTGTTTCCTCAAGGTCATTGTTGTCATGACATACATAATTTGAATTCCATTTGGTTCATGGCTCTCACATGTGTTGATAGATTGTCAAAATGAATCAATGCTTGAAAACCACATGGTTGTAGGGTGAGGAAGCCTTAATTGTTTCATATATTTTTGTAATCATTTCAGTCCTCTGAGTATGCTGCATGATTCACCTTTTTGGATGGATGTGGGGATCCATCACCTAGAACACTATATGGTTTTTGCAATCACTCAAGTTTGAGGCTTTAGTAGTTTGAATGGCATGGTAGGCCACTTAATGCGACCCTGTGCGTGCGTGGTAACCAACTGATTACGTCTGTCACCGTTGTCGTTGCATGTGCATCAAAACCCTTCCCCATTGTCTGTGAACTCGACCTCGAGGAGTAGTGGTGGTGCCAGCACGGTTCCCCCATCAGAGAAGGAGGGTGCTGCTCTAGCTAGTGTGCTTTCAGAGAGCGTATAAATCATTCTGTCTCTGAAATAGAAGTTGCGAAGTGTGAGTTGTTGGTTGGTTTAGCCTCAAGGAGAGAGTGTGTGTGTAAGCTAATGGTAACCTACTCATCACCGTCACATGGTGGTTGAGCTCATGAATGTAGGAGTGTACCAGTGCCAAGAGCATGGTAGAGGGTAGTTCTATACAAGTTATAATCTTCGCTATGGTAATGGAGTGCAGGGTTACCTTATAGAGAGAGGTCTCCACATGCATGCACGCAAAGAGAATAGTCTAACCTGTCTAACCTACTTCCACTCTGTCTCCTACTATAAATGTACAGAGGAATCTCGTGCTAGGCACATTAGGCGTTCTTTGTCAAGAGTGTTGACATAATGAACGTAAGTGATGGTATGAAGAGGGCAAGGCCATCCATAACTAGTGGGGCCATCCCAAACTCTACACGTATAATGTCATGTGGTATTGATATCTTATATTCATGATTATATGTGACAACATCATCACTTGTAGCCTCTCTACGTTCCTCCGCTCATCCTCCCTTGGCCTGGCCATGAGAAGATTTCACCATCATATATAGTTATTGATAATACTAAAGTGTTAAAGAGCCAACACTTAATGCGAGGCTCCTAGAAATGTGGTTGAAAACACTCTCTTTATACGGGTTAGAGAGGCATGCTCCTTCACTGGTTGTTGATCAATGGCAATTGTGGCTATACAGAACTTGGGACTCATTAAGATAACTCCAAGATATACGTTCTTCTACACAATCTCCACTGGGTGTTTGTTCACCATTTTTGGGATTTATGGGATTTTATAGACATTTTTCAATATTTTGCATATTTATCAAGATTTATGGACATTTTAACAAGCTTTGCGGATGGGAGGTTATCCAAATATGGGTTTCAGACACTCAAGATATCAATGTGGGGTCAAGAACAAGACTCAAGCTTTGGATTACAAAGGCAACATGTCATCAGAATGACACGAAGGAGATTTATATGTGTTCACATTATTATTAATAAGTGTGGGCATCCCTTTGTACTTCACTCATTCTCATCAATCTACTTTGAGTGTTGTACTTCTGTCTATCTCTGCTTGCTTGCTGCATCAGTGTGTATTGCTAACTTTCTCCACTCCAATAATTGGTATGAGAGTAGATTCTCTTGGCTCTCACCCCCTCATCATCTTCTCCTTGAGCTACTCTTTTGATTGTCTTAGATTGAGCCATCCTCTTAGTGTGTTGTTAATTACATCAATAACTGTGAAGTGCATTAATTTGTTTCTTTTCCCTTTCCACTTGTTTTGACTATTTCGGGCACATTTCGTGGCTTATTTGCATATTGTTAGGTTTTTGTAGACATCTCAAGGGTGTGTCAGTTTAAACGGGCATTTCCCACAGTGGGACAAGCAGCGTGATAGTAGGGATACATAGGGACATGCATTGGTGGCACTATCCTTGAAAAGGAGCATTATTTCTCATATTCGCTCGTTTAAAACTACCACAAGCAAGCTTGGGATACACTTTACTAGCAGGTAGTAACAAGGCACGTGTGGTAATGTGGCCAAATCATGATCAGAGTGATAGAGACATTACTATGGTATATCCAATGCTCTAATCCATGCGCTATATAGGTTAGAGAGGTATGAGAGATTGGCACGTATTTCTTGCTCAATTACTACCAAATTTGCTATGAGTAATGTGGAGCTATGGTATGCCCACTTTGGTCACTTGAATTTTGGCAGCTTGTTGCACCTAAAAGATAAGAGATGGTGGGTTGTCAACACTTGGGGCCCCTCTCAAAACATTTATATGTGGGGTGCATTTTGGGTAAATGTAACATGCTTCATTCCTAAAAGATGGATCAACAAGGACTGTCTAGAAATTACATCTTATATATAGTGATGTATGTGCTCCTATGAGGACACCATTGATCGGCGAATATCTTTGCTTTGTGGCTTTTGTTGATGACTATTCAAGGCACACCTAGGTGTATTCATTGAAATAAAACTCAAAGGTCTTTACATGCTTTAGAAACTTTGTTTAATTGGCTGAAAATGTGTCTACATAAAAAGTTAGTACCCTTTGTGTGCATATCGAGGTTGGGAGGATATATCAACAAAGGAGTTTCATGCACATATGGCTAAAAGAGGCATAAAACATCAATGCATGGTGCCTTACACACCTCAACAAAATGGTATGGTTGAGAGGAAGAATAGATCTCATTGCATGGTTAGAGGCCATAATTTGCCTCATGTTTTATAGTTGGAGGTAGTCATGTGCACCGCTAATGTGCTAAACAGATGCCCTACAAAGGAATTGCAAATTACCCCTTATGAGGTAGTCATGTGTACCGCTAATGGGCTAAACAGATACCCTACAAAGGAATTGCAACACATTACCCCTTATGAGGCTTGAAATGGTAGGAAGCCCTTTATGGATCATTTGCATGTTTTTGGTTGTCTTGCTTATGCTCTTGTGCTTGAGCAACAATGCAATAAGTTGGATGATAAGGTGCAGTAAAATGCATTTTTGTGGGATACACCTCAAAAAGTAAAGGGTATAGACTCTACCATCTAGCCACAAGGTTGATTTTGGTGAGTAAAGATGTTGTCTTTGTTGAAAACTTAGTTCATCCCATGCTTTTATGTAAAAAACAGCAAAATGTATACTCACAGGACATCTTTGATACATTCCTACCTTTGTACAATGTTGAGTAACCATATGTGGAGCAAATGAATTCTCAACAAGGTGCTACAATCAGCCCATACCGGTTGAAAAACATATTGAATTTCAGCCCCCATAGATCATCTTATTGATGAGGCAATTGTGGATGAAATTTAAGGATAGCCATATATGCACCCAAAAGTGTGCCAAAATGGTAGGTGCACACCTTCTAGTATAGCAAAAGTGTGCCAAAATGGTTGGTGCACACATTCTAGTATAGCAAAAGTGTGCCAAGATGGTTGGTGCACACATTGTACTATAGCTTATCAGCTACTCATTTTCCTAGCAACAAGACATTGGTAGTTGTCATTATGCATCTTATTCTTTTGTGGATCATTTTACTTTGAGTTAGATGCAAGCCATGTAGGTATTAGTAGACTTTCCATATGGTAAAAAGTGTGCCAAAATGGTTGGTGCACACATTCTAGTATAGCAAATTAGCTACTCATTTTCCTATCAGGACAATGCTAGTTGTCATCATGCATGTTATTCTTTTGTGGGATAATTTTCCTTTGAGTTAGATGCAAGCCATGCAGGTATTAGTAGATTTTCCATATGGTAAAAAGACCACTGGTACAAAGTGGGTTTATAAGCTTAAGTGTTAGGTTGATTATAGTGTTGAGATCGCTACAAGGCAATGCTTGTTGTTATGAGAATGTATATTAAGCCCACTTAAAAATATTATTCTACCCTCTTAGATAATTTGGGACAGTCACTCACAGAAGATACTATTGTGTTATAGGTTACATACAGAAATTGTCTTATTGGCGGAAGCAGTTATACAAGTGAAGTTTACATTATGATTAGGACTCCACGAGATGCAGTGCATGGTATGACTCCAGAGAGGAGAAGTAGAATGATAGAAAACTAGATTTGTCACACCTAAAAGTTTTTGGATGCATTGCATATGTACATATTCCTAATGAGCTATGCAGTAAGCTAGATCCAAAGGCTGAAAAATGTGTTTTCATTGGTTACTCTCTTGAGCAAAAGGGGTACAGATGTTACAACCCTATCACACATGAGATGAGGGTGAGCGGGGATGTTGTATTTGATGTGATGAGAAGCTGGTATGCTGATGTAAAAGATTCAATTGGGGCTGATGCAAAAGAACATGTGGTTGCACAAAATGCAAAAGAACAGGTGGTTGCACAAAATGCAAGTCAACAATCACAATCATTGAGTGAACCAAGAGAGTCCTCTAGCAGTAAGTGGTCTTCTCATCATGATCACATTAGTGTTGAGGAGTTCATGAATTACTACCTTGAGAAACCTACTTTAGGCAGACCAATTGCACCATTTTTTGAGGGAAAATCCTATGTTAAGCTCTGACATGTAACTCGCACCCATGATGCCAAGCAAGCAAGCAAAGTGAAGTGGATGATTACTCATCCGGTGAGTTTTGTGACTCGCACCATGATGCCAAGCAAGCTAAGTGAAGTGGATGATTACTTATCCGGTGAGTTTTGTGAGATGCTGATTTTCAGTGTTCAAAAGTAGTTCACCTTAGTTTTGTGAGATGTGTTGATGAGAACTTCACAGATGATTGCACACAGAATCCTACTTTAGATAGCCCTACTACTATATCAAACCATGAAGATTCCATGAAGGAGAGTGTTGTGAGAATCCAAATGAAGAGGTCTAGATGTATAACTCGTTGCATGACACCAAGCAAGTGAAGTAAAGTGGACGATTTCCCATCTGGTGAGTATTGTGAGATGTTGATTTTTGGTGTTCAAAAGTAGTTCACCTTAGTTTTGTGAGATGTGTTGATGAGAACTTCACAGATGATTGCACACAGCATCCTACTTTAGATAGCCTTACTACTACATCAAACCATGAAGATTCCATGAAGGAGAGTGTTGTGAGAATCCAAGTGAAGAGGTCTAGGTGTATAACTCGTTGCATGACACCAAGCAAGTGAAGTAAAGTGGACGATTGCCCATCTGGTGAGTATTGTGAGATGTTGATTTTTAGTGTTCAAAAGTAGTCCACCTTAGTTTTGGGAGATGTGTTGATGAGAACTTCATAGATGATTGCACAGAGAATCTTACTTTAGATAGCCCTACTACTACATCAAACCATGAAGATTCCATGAAGGAGAGTGTTGGGAGAATCCAAGTGAAGAGGTCTAGACGTATAACTCGTTGCATGACACCAAGAAAGCGAAGTAAAGTGGATGATTGCCCATCTGGTGAGTATTGTGAGATGTTGATTTTCAGTGTGCAAAAGTAGTCCACCTTAGTTTTGTGAGATGTGTTGATGAGAACTTCACGGACCAATGCACAGAGAAACCTAGTTCAAGAAACTATGCCACTACATTAAACCATGAAGATTCTATGAAGAGAGTGTTGTGAGAAGCCCGATAAAGAGGTCTAGACGTAAAACTTACACCATGAAGCCAAGCAAGAAAAGTGAATACATGATTACCCATTTGGTGAGTTTTGTGAGCTACTAATTTTCAGTGCCTAAAAGTAGTCCATTGCAAATTTCCTTCTCTTTCATGCATTTGAGGATGTAAAAGAGAATGTTTTCTTTATTGTTCTTCTCTGTAAAATCACTGCAAAATTGTCTCCAACCATAAGGGCATCACTAAGTGTGTCATGATGCCCTTCAAAAATTGCATCATCAGCAAGTTGATCATTAAAATTTTTGTCATTACTACCATCTCCCAAAGGCTCCATAATTATGTAATCCCAATCAGAAACATGAGTGATTCAAACATCTCCTCCATCAACGTTTAATACAAGAATTGAAAAAGCATGAGTGGACGAGTTTTCAATACTGTTGTATCACTTTTAGAATACTCGCAAATAAAATGTAGTGACCGAGATTTGGGTATAGCTTTAACATCCCAACTGTTCTCTCTGTCCACTTCTCCCACTTGAATTTCCTATTCAAAAGACTCAATTAACATGACTAGAATTTTCATGCGTGGATTCAACTCCATTTGGTAGAGTACTTCTCAATAATTGCACAATATCCGCAACACATTGTAGCTTTGCACCATACACCTTCAGTTGTTCTTAGGTTAGTGCTCTTTTATAATAGCTCCTACACCATCGTTCTCTCCCTTCGCATGATTGGATCCAAAACAAATCGATGCCATTTCCAAACATGTCCGAATAGTATACCTAGTGATCATGTTTTTTCCTTCTCTTTTCATGGACCTTGCAAGAGAATGGAGCAGCTACTTGGGATCATGAAAGAGAGTCTATGCACCTTGTTGGCGGTTGGGAAGAAGAAAAAATATCATCATTATAAAATACTCTTAGCATCTCAAATCCTTGGAGTAATGTTGGGGATTTGGTTTTTTTCACTAATTTTGGGAGATGAAAAGGTACCTTTTTTTTTCTGGGGGAATCGTGTGTATGGAGTGTTTTATTTATCCCACATGCTTTAGTTTTCGAAAAGTGTGAAGCTTTTAAAATCCATTTCCCCTCCCTCCTTTCCCATACAAAAGAGGGAGTGTGGCCTTGTTTCTTGTGGCTTGGTCTTGGCTCTTGATTGCTCGGTGCTTGGGCATCTTTGCTCCTTTGCTAATGTGTACTCACGTGCCATTTTTGGGTGCCTTGGCTGTCGTGTACTGCCCATCACCTTGGGTTATCCTCGTGTGGTAATGTGATCCCATTTGTTGGTTGTGTATGTATTCGGTGCTTGCCATGCCCCAATTTTCAGAAAGAAATAAGGAGAGGCCGATTGAAGGAGAGTTTTTTTTCCACAAAAGAAGTGATTTTTTAAAAAGTAGACGCCATTAGGGACTGCACGATTCATAATAAGAGTAGCACTACTCTTTTTTCAAAGAAAAGGAGAAGAAAAGTTCTTGAAAACTTATAAAAACCACCATCTAGCTTCATTTTAAAAAATGAGAGAGAGAGAGAGAGAGAGAAATGAAATGAAATGTTATATTAGCGTCTTCAAAATGCCAAAGTGACCTATGAGACCAAAGTTACAACCATGTGACATCTGATACACTGTCTAGAAAAGAAAAGAAAGAACTGAAGGTAAGTATCTAGCCCTATAATACATCAGTAGGGAGCATCCGGAAGCAGTAACGAGAGAGAGAGAGAGAGAGAGAGAGAGAGAGAGAGAGAGAGAGAGAGAGAGAGAGAGAGAGAGAGATCTTCATTTAAAGAGAGGTAGAGAAGGGCGTAGAGTTTCATTTTAAGAAGTTCGAGGTAGGGCTTGAGATCATCGAGAATAAGGAGAAGTAGAATTTCACATCAATTGGAGCATAGAGAGGAGTTGATCTTCACATCAAATGTTTCCTCTCTCCTCAAGTATCGTTCCCATTTAAAAAAAAAAAATCTATGCAAGGAGAGGTTCTTCTCCCATGACATGATTGCACGAGTTTATCTTTGAGGAAAATTTAAATAATGATTGTAGTTTTTTTCTCATTTCATGAGTATTTTTTCACATTCGTTGATGCTATGGAGTTTCATCTCTTTTCTCTTTGTCTATCAGACTCACTCTATTCCCAATTGATGCTATAGAGTTTCATCTCTTTTCTCTTTGTCTATCTCACTCTTCCCAGTTTATAAGCTTGGTTGTTTGAGTGTTCTTGAGGTTTGCTTAATGGACTGGAGCTATGCATATTAAGCATTATGGCAAGAGTAGAGGGAGTGCTCCATTCTTGCTTGCGTTGTTGCCTTTCAGAGGAGTAGAGGGTGCTATAGAGGCATGTTTCCCTTTTTTGCTTTCATTTTGGTGCCCCCTAGTGATGAGGAGTTTATTGAAATATTCACCAAACACATCCCTAGAAGGATGGGGCCAAATGGACCATGTACATGTGAAAGGGACCAAATCACTTAGCTTTGGCTGAGGCTTCTCTAACACGTAGTTTTGTGTTTAACCAATTGTTTTGATGAAACCACTAGGTGGTATTGAGTTTTATGGAATCTATAAAAGGGTACTTGCCTATGAAGTAATCAATCAACCATTTTTCCCAACATTGTTGTCTCTTTTATGTGTATACATGATTTCACACTAGTCTTCCTTATCATGTGGTTTAGCCTAGCACTAGTATTTGATCCACCATAGCCAACTTGCACATGGTTTTTTATTTTTCAACATGGTATCATAGAGAAAAGAATAGGTAGGGATCCTAGGATGACCTCAACCCCAAATTACATCTTATTTAATGATATCTTATCCTTTTCACTAGATTCCAAAGCTGCCAGCCATACCCACAGCTCTTGGAGGACTCAATGCTCCGACTCCCTCATTCATTTCCCATAAAAATTTGTGAGGGTCTTCCATATCTCTAGGCGCACTAGCGTGGCACATCAATTAGGCAGATTTGGATGTATACGCTGTGCCATTGTCGTTTCCCCCAAATCGAGTCATTTTCTTCTCCCACGCGGTCATACAATTTGTGCTGCCTCTACAGTCCACCATTGTCTAATTGCCCTTAGTTGCAGGTGTGCCTACATGTTCCCTTGCTTATCTTAAGAGGGCTTGTCCAACAAATTTCTCAGCTAGGAGAACTGAGCTCTTTAGCAGAGCTGTGCTTTTCACATCCATAGCCACAAGCTCTTCAACTATCATTAGTGATTAGTTGTCACTAATCCTATCTTGTTTTTTCTAATCAAGTGTTCTATCTAAGAATTATCACTTGTTTCTATCTCAATGTTTGTCTTGTCTCCTCTTTCAAGGCCCAAAAAGGTTCTTGAAATCAAATCTAAGCCTCTTCCAAGCCTTTCACAAGCTTCTAGTTCAAGTCTCTCATTCACTACGAGCTTCAATCTTCAAGGTGACTCAAGTTTGAGTCAAAACCTCTTCAATCCTTTCTCTCAAGGGAGTTTCTCAACTCTCTCAACCCTAATGGCCTCACATGCCACTAGCTTCCACTTTCAAGGGGAAAACATTCCACACTTGGCAAACCTGCATCAAGCTCATCCTCATAAAGAAATGCCTATGGAGCATCACAAATGGAAAGGAGAGGAAGCCAAGGGACCAAGCTACTATTCCAGCATGGGAGACCAGAGATGAAAAATCAAGAGCCATCATAAGTCTTAAGTTGGATGATACATATATTCACCATGTGGATGGGTGTGAATCTTCAAGGCTTCATGATGGGATCAATTGGATACCTTGTTTGGGGCTCAATTTAGGATCTCCAAGTTTGGTTTTCTTATTGAGTTTTTTAAACTTGATATGAAGTCTACAACTTCTCTTGCATCTCATCTTAACTATAGGCAAAGTCTTATGACCCAACTTGTAGGCATCTCACTAAAGGTGGATGAAGACATTGCCATTGCGGTGCTACTCAAGTCTTTGCCTCCCGATTTTGACAACATTGTGAGAACTTTGACCAACATGCTTATCAAAAAGCTTGTTGATGTTGAAACTTCTCTTTTGGAGGATGAGAAGAAGCTGAAGTTCAAAGCCAAAGAGGAAACCTTGTCCAACACTTCACTAAATCAAGTGGCTCTCTACACATCAAACAAAGGCTACATAGGGAAGTCTAAGTACAACTCTTCAATCATTTGTGATTTTTGTCACAATCTTGGACACATTGAAAAAGAATTTTTCTTTTGAAAGAAGGCTCAAAAGGCCTAAATTATGCATGAAGAATGAAGATGAAGGAGAAGAGCATGGAGAACCAAAGGAGGAAAACAAAGGGCATCACAAAACACTCACAGTGCATAGTGAATACCTTCTCTAGATCATGTCTTGGGCCCGGACTCAAACTCTTATTGCCCAACTTTACATAAGTATTGTAAATATTTGTAAATCAGCCATTAAACCTCTAGGCAACTACTCATAACTAGCCTCAAGCTTAAATTGCTAAACTTGTATGGTCATGGTAAGCAGTCATAGTGAGAGGGAAATCATCAAGCATGGACGTTAGGTAAGCATAAGTTGTGGTGAGTGTCATAAAAGGTCATCAATACCATTGTAATGATTATGTGTTTGAAGGGGAGTGTTGAGATATGCACCAAACACATCCCTAGAAGGATGGAGCCAAATGGACCATGTATATAAGAAAGGGACCAAATCATTTAGCTTGTGGGTGAAGCTTCTCTAGCACGTAGTTTTATGTTTAACCACTTGTTTTGATGAAACCACTAGGTGGTATTGAGTTGTATGGAATATATAAAAGGGAACTTGCCTATGAAGTAATCAATCAACCATTTTTCCCAACATTGTTGTCTCTTTTGTGTGTATACATCATTTTACACTATTCTTCCTTATCATGTGTTTTAACCTAGCACTAGTATTTGATCCACCATAGCCAACTTGCACATGGCTTTCAACATTTTAATACAGAGTTCTTCATTGGAAACCTTTAGTTTACAAGTTTGATATTGGATATTTTCTAAAAATAAATATACATATTGCGTCTTCTCTAAATCAATTTTTATTATTCCATGGATGAGATGATGAGAATGTTGGTGAGTGGATCTTTTATGCTACACAATACTTTTGGCAAATTGGGATTAGTGATGATTATGACAAGGCTATTTATGCAAATAATTGGCTATGAGATTATACAAGGGATTGGTATTAAAGGTAAGATGAGAACATCGGAGATGATTGGGTACTTCTTCAACAAGCACTAGTGGATGAGTTTGGCTTTTACACAAAGGCAAGAAAGATTGTGGGTGCAGCTTAAGGATGTGAAACAAGAAGACCAATAGACCCTTAAAAAGTTTACCTTCATGTACATTTTTATGCCGCTAATATTCATTGTTGGTTGGTTTATTTAGGTAGTTGAAACCTCTCTTATATAATGGTTCTAACTTGTCCATATATACCTCTCTTATATTGGTTTCCCTAATGCTTTGAACCTCCCTTGTAGTACGAGCATATGAAGCTAGTTTATAATAAGTCCATCTAATTTTAAACTTACACTAGACCTCTCTTTTAGTGGCTTTGAACTAGCTTTGGACCAGTTTGTAACCAATTCTAATCTTTCTATGTAAGTTTTTAACTTGCTGAAACGTCTCTTATGCTGGTTTATAACCAATTTTCTTTTTTTATATAAGTTTATAACTTTCTCTAAAACTCTCTTTTATTGGTTTATAGTTGGTTTTACTCTTCCTATATGCAAGTTTATAACTTGCTGAAATGTCTCTTATGGTGGTTTATAACCAATGTTATTCTTTTTATGTAAGTTTATAACTTGCTCTAAATCTATCTTTTACTGGTTTACTAGATCTAAATCTCTCTTTTATTGGTTTATAACCAACATACCTCTCTTATAGTGGTTGCATTAATGCTTTGAACCTCTTTGTATCATGAGCCCATTTGAAGTTATTTGATAATAGTTTATAACTAGTTGTATTCGGATTACAATCGGTTTGAAATTGGTTGTATTTACTCTACAACCAATTTGCAATTGGTTTACCATTTACAAGCTAGTTTATAATGAATTTTAATCTTTCTATGTAAGCTTCTAACCTATTCTAAACCTCTATTATATTGGTTAATTACCAATTTTAATATTTCTGTGCAGGTTTATAACTTGCTCCAAGCCCCTCTTTTACTGGTTTTAACTAGTTCTAAACTGCTCTAAACTTCTTTTATACTACTGGGTAAACTTAATCTTTTTATGTAAGGTTATAACCTTCTCTAAACCCCTTTTTTACTCATTTATAACCAATTTTAATCTTTCTAAGTACAAGTTTATAACATGTTCTAAACTTCTCTTACTGGTTTAAAACTAGTTTTGATCTTTCTATGTAAGTTTATAACCTGCTATAAACCTCTGTTACACTAGTGATCCTATAGCTTACAACCTACTCTACACCTAATGTCATAACTTCAAAACACTTTGTTACAACTAGTTTTATGACCTTGTGTATTAATTACATACTTGTTGCCATGCAGGTGGAGCTATATCTTCTCTTCAAAGAAGTGTATCCTGATGTGGATGCTCATTAGCGATCGTTTGAGAACTTAAAGCCATATTTTATGCACTAATTTAAGGATCAGTACACCTATTGTTTCATTTCACTTGTTCAAATGTCCTTCCTTTAAGGATTCTTTGAATCGCATGAGACGTCCAATTTTTGGATTGCATGGGAGTGCATGTCAATGTAGTTATGACATATGTAAGGCATAGATTATAGGAAGTGCATGCAAGGCTGTAGAGAAGTCCTACAAGAGTGTGAATATGCTTGGGAGTATATCATGTGTCAAAAACCACCAAACTCAACCTTGCATGCTCTAAAGTGTCATGTAAAATTGTAGTGATTATGGTTCTCAAAAGCTAGAAAGGTGCCCTATCAAGTATACCTTTAGGATCATAAGTTGATTGTGAAGATATTTGAAGACATAGGGCAAGGAACTACGCCCGATGGTAAGAAGAAAAAAAGAAAAAATTTGACACATAAGGAGATGTCGTGGGGAGTTGAATCTGATGTTCAGTGGCCATCTTCAGAGGTTTTTCAAGCATAAGTTTGTGTACAGATGGCAGGTTGAGCAATATAAAGAATGTTTGTTGAGGTTCCCAGAAGATCTGGTTGTGTCTGTTGTAGACTTTGCAAAAAATTACAGCTTCAAGGAGTAAAATGAAATACAATCATTACATTTGTATTATAGTTCAAGTGTTTATCTTCGTTCACATCACCTTGGTGATGTCCAAAAAACTCTCCATTTCTATGTATTTGATGACAAACAACACGACGCTCATTTTGTGCAACCCTATTTTATGCTTGACCAACATGACTGGCTAAAGACTTTTCATCTTCCAATATAATGACATTGGGTTTGGTCTAATAGAGTGGCATCTCAGTTCAAATTAAAGCAAGCTTTCTACTTTCTTTCTGGTGAAGGCAGCAAAGGGAAACATGCCTCTATAGCACCCTCCACTCCATCACTGAAAGGTAACAACTCAAGCAAGAATAAAGCACTCCCTCTACTCTCACTATATTGCTCAATACGCATAGCTCAATACCATCAAGAAAAATTCAAGAACACTCAGTGAAGCATACCAAGCTTGTACACTAGGGATAGAGTGAGATAGCCGAAGAGAAAAGAGATAAACTCCATAGAGTGAGATAGACGAAGAGAAAAGAGATGAAACTCCATAGCATCAATGAATGCCAACAATACTCATGAAATGAGAAAAAAACTACAATCATTATTCAACTATACCTCAAAGAGAAACCCATACAATCATGTCACGGGAGAAGAATCTCTCCTCGCATAGAAATATAAAAAAACTAGCATGATGATGGGAAAGAAACTCGAGGAGAGAGGAAACGTTTGATGTGAAGCTCAACTTCTCTCCATGCTCCAATTGATGTGAAATTCTACTTCTCCTTATTCTTCATGCTTTCATGCCCTACGTCTAACTCTCTAACTTCTTAAAATGAAACTCTACACCCTTCTCTACGTCTCCTCAAATGAATCTCTCTCTCTTTCTCTCTCTTATTTTTAAAAATGAAGCTAGATGGTGGTTTTTTTAATAGGTTTTCAAGAACTTTTCTTCCTCTCCTTTTCTACCAAAAAGAGTGGTATTACTCTTATTTTAAATCGTGTAGTCCTTAATAGCTTCTTCTTTTAAAAAATCACTTTTCTCTATTTTTAATCAGCCTCTTCAACTTCTTTCTCTCTGAAAATTGGGGCATGTCGAGCATTGGATATTGATTGAAAGCTTGAATAGCTATATCCATATTTTTGACAATTATGGTATGGTTTCTCTTTGGAAAAATAAAGGAAATGTCACTCTAGCATATGTAAAGGCATTCAAGAATTGAAACCAAGGTGCAAGTAAATTCATGTATTGGCTTTTAATTAGTGTCACAAACACAATGATAGGATGCATACAGGATGCCAACACTCCAGTAGTAGCTGCATGATGATAGAACCTAATGCAGATATTCCAGACTAACACAAAGGAAATGAAACTTTGGCTAAAATAAGAGCTGCATACTATGGAGAAGAAAAGCATGTCTATCAATGAGTATTCTCTAAAGATCAAGGGCATTATTGAATCCCTTGGGTCTATCAATGTATAGGTGGAATATGATGATTTAGTGAGCATCTATCTAAATGGGCTTGGCAAAGAGTACAAGCCATTCAAGACCTCAATTGCAGCCAGAGAGAATTTCCTAACTTTTGGGACTTAGTGTTTATGCTGATCATAGAAGAAAAGTCTCTAGGTGAGGACTCTTCTTCACAAAGCAAGAATATATCCTTCTACTCCAATTCAGGTAGACGAAAAGGTAGAGATCATGGTCGAGGCCAAGGTGGTGGCTGACATGGAAACCATAATTATGAACAACAATAGTCCAATGATTCGCGCAGCAATAATGACACACAAGTGGAAGAGGCCAGTCTAGAGGCAGCAGTCTAGAGGCAAGGGAGCCAGAGGGGACGAGGTTGTTGGAAAATAAATCAGAGTGGAAATAGCATAGAGTGCTATTACTCTGGCAAACTATGGCACGTGACAAAGGGCTGATTTAAAAAGAATAATGACATTAAACGTGGAAAGTTGTAGCAAGGTATCTATGCGTTATCTAGTAAACATGGTGGTGATGATAGCAGTGAGTAGTTGTGTGTGATGTAGCACGTGCTCAATTCCATAATAGGAGATGTGTCAGGATCTAAATATATATGGTATGTGGATGCTGGTGCCTCTGACCACATGACCAGCATGGCGCATGTTGGTAAAGTGCCATTATCTATACAAGATGGCAAAATGAAGTATTTGAAAAATGTGCTTCATGTTCCAAATATTACAGAGAACCTGGTTTCTTTTAGACAAATGGTTGAGCAGGGTTTGCAAGTGAGGTTTAATCCTCAAGGATGTTTTATGGAAGACTTCAAAAATCAGTGTCGCTTAGTTGCAAAGGGTAACAAAAATGGTAGGATGTTTACTTTGGATGTGAACATGCCTAAGGTAAAGATAGCCATGTTTGTGCAGGTGTCATTACAGATATTGACATATGATACAAACGTATTGGTCATGTAAATATACAAAGTGAAGTTTATGCATGTCCAAAATATTATTGCGCGTTTGCCAAATTTTAAGGTTGATGGCATGCATAAAGTATGCACATCATGCAAGCTTGATAAGTAGGCCAAACATGCTTTTCCACATGAAAAGCATGCCGATGCAGGGCCATTAGATGTTATACATTCAGATGTATGGGGACCAACCAAGAATACAACAATTGCAGGTTGTAGGTATTATGTTACATTCATTGATAATTATGTTACATTCATTGATAATTATGCTCAGAAAGTGTGGGTTTATTTTATGAAGGAGAAAAGGGAGGTGTTTATCCATTTTCAGAGATTTAAAGTTTTGGTTGAGAAGGAAAAAGGCATACAAATAAAATGCCTGAGATTAGATGGGGGGCAGTATTTCTCCAATGACTTCAATGATTTCTTGAGAGAAAGTAGGGAATCAAGAGATAGTTTACATATCGGTACACTTCATAACAAAATGGTGTTATAAAAATAAAAAATAGGCACATTGCAGTAGTGGCACATGCCTTGATGTCTAAAAAGAATATGTCACATTAGTTTTGGGGAAGAAGTAGCACAACTGATGTGTATATTATGAACGGGACCCTCACTTGTAGCTATTCATGGTATGATGCCTGAACAAATGTTTACATGCATAAAATTAGATGTGTCTCACTTGAAATTATTTGGGTGTATTGCATATGCGCATGTTCCCAATGAAGTGAGAACAAAGTTGGATCCAAAGGAAGAGAAATGCATCTTCTGATTTTGTAGAAGCAATGTATAGTGGTCTAAAGATAACTCAGCATATCCATGCGGATTATAAATAAAATTTATTGGATATTTCTTAGTTTGTATGATGCTAATTGATATGGAACTTATTATTTGAAGCTTAAATCTATATGGCACATGGATAGTGTGCATGCTTTGTATTGCACCAAATTTTGATTTGGAAACACATTTTTTTACCAACGATCAAATAACCTTTCATGATAATACAAGTGCATTAAACTTGCCTCATGTAATAATATTTAACCAACTCTGATTTTATATTCACGTGATCACAAAATTTTTTTTTGTTAATAACATGTGTGAACATGTTATTAACATGTTCACATGTTAACATGTTCTCAAAAAAGCCGGTGGCAAGCGACCTGGTAACCGGGAAAAATCCCGCCGGGCTTTTGCTATACCCCGGCGGGCCCGCCGGGGTAAAGCAAAAGCCCGGCGGGTCCCGCGGGGTCGTCACATAGCCCGGCGGGGTACATTTTTCTATATATATGGGCCCGGGGGGCCCTTTGGGATTTCATTGCTGACAGCATACACAGGTAATGAAAACTTGTGTGTGTGTGTGTGTGTGTATGTGGGTGTGTTCGTGCGGGCAGCCGCCCACTGTCGCAATGCGCGGCAGGATGTGGGTGGTCCGCCACACGAGGGATGTGTGTGTGGGTGAGTTCGTGCGGGCAGCCGCCCATTGTCGCAATGCGCGGCAGGATTTGGGTGGCCCGCCACACGACTGGTGTGTGTGTAAGGCCATTCTTCGGAATGGTGCTTACCCTGGGGCACTTAGTCGGTAATGCGGCTAGTCTGTGTCCTATGGTAAGTATGGCATGCCGTAGCGGTACTAGTCGGTAACGCGGCAAGCATAGTATCGTTATGGCGATGTCACCTTCCCTTCCCTTCCCTTTGTCAAATGCGGACATATGGTCGGTAACGCGGCCAGTGTATGTTCGTATCCTATTGGTATTCCCATAGAATCGGGCGGCATTTTGTCATTAACACGGCAAGTTGGTGTCGTCCGCTAGTGCATAAAATGTTTTTTGCATATTGCGGAATTTGATCGTTAACGCAGTCGAAAAAGTGTCGTAAATTTGCTTGCGTATTTCGGCATATGATCGTTAACGCGGTCGAATAAATGTCGTAAATTTGTTTGATTTGCCTTGTATTGTTTTTATTGTGTTTGATCCATGCGATACTTGGTTGCTAACGCGGCATTAGTATTTCATGGATCAAAGTTTACATCATATTGTCTAAACGTTTTATTTTATAATATCGTGATTCGTAACTCGAAAAATATGAATCTCTCTCTTCTTACCCCCCTCTCTCTCTCATGATACACTTCACAACTCTTTCTCTATCTCTCTCATGATTCACTTCACAACACGATAGATGTGTAGATAATGATTTTTTTTAATTTCTCTTAAAATATACATAATTCTTAATAATTTCTTTTTTCTCCCTCTATTTACTTAAAAATTAAAACAATATATTATTTTTCTCTTTAGGAACTCACAAAAACATTAAAAATGTCATCTAATGTTTCTTCTCTCTATCTGTCACAACTCTCTCTTCCTCTCCTCTCTCTCTCTCTCTCTCTCATGATACACTTCACAATTCTCTCTCTCTCTCTCGCAATGATACACTTCACAACTCTTTCTCTCTCTCTCTCATGATACACTTCACATCTCTCTCTCTATCACGATAGGTATGTAGATGAGGAGTGCTTTAGGATTACAAAACATTATTTTTCTCTCTTTAGGAACTCACAAAACTATAAAAATTGTCATTTAATTTTTCCTCTCTCTATCTGTCACACCTCTCTCTCTTCCTCCCCCTCTCTCTCTTTCTCATTCGATAATGTATACACTTCGTAAGTAATAATGCGCATGTTGCGGTTGTCTCACGTTCGATAATGTATTGCATGATGTTGAGTTCAGTAATATTGTTTGATATATTCTGTTTTTGTTTGATCATTGATACACTTGCTGTTTTCTCACGTTTGATGATGTATTGGATGATGTTGAGTTCATTAAAATTATTTGATATTCCGTTTTTGTATGAACATTGACGATATTGATATACTTGTTGCTGTTCTCTCACGTTTGCTTGATGTTTATTTCAGTAATGTTTGATATTCTGTTTTTTTGTGTTTAGTGATATTTGCTAGATTCACGAAGACGATCAACATGCTTTCCCCCGAAGAGCGCAAAATTGTTCTGCGAGCAATTCGCATTGAAGCGGTCATCACAGTATCACAATGTACTGATGATGTCGTCAAAAAGATCAATGAGTCTGAGATACTCATGAGAGATCCAATAGACCAAATATGGGAAAATGCACAGCGTCGGCTTCGAAGCGGAGGCAACACTGAGTTGCTAGATAGATAGAAGATAGCAGATTTCAACCATCAGCACATAACACGAACCATTTTGGGGAGCATGCGTGTAGCATGCAGTGATCTTAGAGATGCTGCCCCGCCTGAAGCCAATATGCAACGTCTACAGTTATGGGACGTTGTATGGAGCGAGCAAAGAGCCAAGAGCAAGCGCATGAAGGCGTTGGATGCAGAGTCCCTCCCCAAAAGAGTGCGCATTGCCCAGGACGTCGCTGCAACGTCCAGTCAGGCAGATGCAAGTGGTACAGGTGTCATTAATCGTACCATCTACAATTCTATGTGTACACATCTTATTGGCATCCCGCACGAGGCACTTCACGAAGGACGAACAATAGGCTCCGGTGTGTTTGGAACAGTAAAAGAGTATGCAATTAAAGGTATATCATTTTTACCGGAGCACATCACTTTTTGCGGAAAGCACTACAAAGGAGAAGGCAGCGCGAAGTTCGAGAGCTTCCAGGCAGAGCAGGGTATGCAAGTGCTACATCCACCGATGCATTGCCTTTACCATTCATCATCCACCACTTCCATGCAGGTTGCTCACCACCATTCATCATCCACCACTTCCATGCAGGTTGCTCTTTAGCCATTTGTTGAACAAGGGAGTTGGAAAATAAACCCTCTTTCAACCGAAATGAGGTCATCTCCTTTATGCACTGTACACGATCATCATCATTATTATAGAAAGTGTTTACCACTTTATAAAAATCTTGCACCACCTCAACGTTGGACATCAAATCCATATTCCAATATTCAGGATCTAACATGTAAGCAGCACTGTGCAGTGGTGAATGCGCTCCAATCCATCTAGCATGAAAGTACTTCAACAGAACTTTTCTTTGTCTACTGGAGAATGGTACACGCCATTGCTTTTCCACCACTGAATGCTCTAATTTCTCAAGACACTCCAAACTCCGTTGGACAGTCCACCATTGCATCCATGCTTTTCCGAGATTAGGCGCTCTTTGATCAAGGCTTCGTACAGCATACATAACAGGCATCATTACATGGTATGCATCCATCACACTGTTCCACCAACTTCTTCTCGTAAGCGCTCCCTTCAAGACTTTGATTTTCTCTTTCACTTTTTCAAGTTGAGTGTTCTCCCAGTCATGAAATGCCATGCATGTAAATGTTTCACAAACTGCATCTTTATTTCTAAGAAGAGACTCAAAAGTGTAAAAGTGAGTGCAAAACCTAGTCTCCGCTCTGGAAGCTTTAACATAACTGACATGCGAGGTCGAAACATATCTAAAACTCTCTGTCTCTTGAGCATGAATTTCACAAGCTGGCGAGCAGTGTCGACGATTGAGGCAAACCATTTGGTATCATCAGATTTATACCAATCTTTTAATACAAGATTCAAACTATGAGTATTACAGCCTACCGGAAAAATATGTGGATATTGTCGTTGTAGGATTCTAGATGCATTTTTACAATTTTTTGCATTGTCCATGACGACTTGGACTACATTTTTGGCACCCACTTCCTCTATCTCACAGAGCTAATGACTTGAGCAATGTAAGCCCCAGTTTTGATTGAACCAGCTGAATCCACGGCACGGATGAAAGTCTCACCTCTAGGTGAAATAACCATTACATTAATTAATGGTTTTCTTTGCACATTAGACCATCCATCACTTACTATACTACATCCAGAAAGCTCTATATTGCTAAGAATTATTCTTTGTACACGTTCTTTTACCTGCGCATAACATTTCTCTAATAGATCATTTCGCATAGCATGGTACGTAGGCGGTGAAAACCCTGGTCCAAACTCACCAATTTTCTTCCATGCTCTCTTCCCCAATGCTCACTGTCCACCATCATCATAGCACTCCCAGAAAAGTAAATCGCTTCAGCAAGGACGAGTTGTGCATCATCGAGTCGACCTTGACGTAGGCTTTCTTGCAATGAAGTTTGACGCATGGGTATATTTCCTACGTTAAAGTTTCGCTTGCAAGAAGATGCACTGGGTAGATTACTTTCTGGTTGCACATTGCCGTTCGGGGTACAAGTAGGCGATGTAGCGGGAGTTTGATGATTAGAACAATAGTGTTCTTGCTGCCTTGATACATTAACGGTAGGAGTGTCATGTTTTCTTGAATCTTTCTTTTGAATTTCTTCTCTGATGCGTTTGGCCACTATAGGTGCAGAGGGGTGGGTACATGACTTTTTCTTCGGTCCGCCTAAAAAGTGTTCTCTTAGTCGAGGCGCTCCACCTGATTTTACTGCATGGCATAGCTTACACTCCCAATCTATGAATCGATCACCAACGTTAATTGCATATTGCCACTCTATCCCAGGTGCCTTTTTTTTCCTGCTATTTGAAATTTGGACTCTATTGGAGGTATCACTGGATCCAACATTGTCCTCCATCTCAACAAATAACCTATTCAACCAAGCATATAACAATGAATACACAAATGAAAAAACAACAAATCACTCACGTATAACAAAACATACATCTGCAGACAAAGTACTTCGAAACTATCTTGACAAATACAAAAGATCATCACATAAGACAAAACTACTTCAAACTATCTTGCAAGGTCTTACTACAAAACTACTTCGAAACTATCATGCATATTGCACCCCCAATGAAGGATGCCTTTTGTACCCAATTAAGGATACTTTACACAATCAAAGATCTATGCTTGCCCAATACTCTAGTATAGGACAATAGACCTTCTCTAACATTCACAAAAAAAATCAAAGATCTATGCTTGCCCAATACTCTAGTATAGGACAATAGACCCTTGTCTACTCTAAACTATATCAAGTATCAAGAACCAATACAAGCCCCTAAGCAGGACTCTTGGCTCCATCAAACCATTCATAAAGCAGAATGAGGTAGATTACGTACGTGGCTCAAATGCAAAGCTGAAAAACTCCAAATTTGTCCCTAAATCTCCGCAAGTATTAGCTACGAACCACACCCTGCCCCCAGTTCAAAGAACTAAGGACGAGTGGCCCAATAGCCTTAGGAGTGCCTACAAGGAAAGACGACAGCCCCTAAAATAAGGACGTTCTTCCCAAGAGGACACTTCTAGCAACTCGAGAGCTCTACAAGTACTTTGAGGAGAGATATCACGCCCCCAAAACAAGGACTATCTTCCCAAAAGTTGTACGATGGGTGTCGGGCAGTGTTTATATACAGAATAATACCCCGTCGGTGTTTTTTGTTTTTCCCGGCGGGCCCGCCGGGCTTTTATCTTTCCCGGCGGGCCCGCCGGGAAAACCCTGTATCCCGGCGGGCCCGCCGGGAAAGATAGAAGCCCGGAGGTGTTACTGGACTAGTGGGTTCCGGCAGGTCATTTCTCAGGTCATGTGAATATACAATGTGATCACAAGTTTTAATATGTTAACACTAGGTTTTGTTAACGTGATCACGAAATTGTGAAGACGTTAATGAAATCCCTGTTGACCAACGATGAGAATTGCATTAAAGTTGTCTCATATATTATTATTTCTTCTCTTATGAAGTGAATTTTTAGACATTTGGGTGTACATTCTCTTGATCTAGACATTTCTTATTGCTAATTGTCTTTTAATTTTACCTAAATTAGGTTCTTTCCTTCTATTGTTATT
This sequence comes from Cibotium barometz, assembly GCF_041138505.1. NCBI lineage: Eukaryota > Viridiplantae > Streptophyta > Polypodiopsida > Cyatheales > Cibotiaceae > Cibotium > Cibotium barometz. Next base: position 42,641,165 of record NC_141072.1, read on the forward strand.
GTAAATCAGATTCCCCTTTTCCTTAACCTTATGTCTCACATTTTCTTAATTTCATATTTTCCTTCATGTTTACTTTGATTTATTTGTGCATTTCTATCTTGTTTCACCTTAGGTAAAAATCTTATCTTGTTCTTTATTTCAACTTAGTTGAGAATCTTACCTTATTTATTTTAGCTTAGTTAAAAATTCTTATCTATTTAATCTTCATATTTCTACTCTTTTTCAATTTAATTTGATGTTTGTGTATTCTATTGATTTTTTTGAATGAAAGTCTAAGGCCAAAAGCTTATCGTGATTTAAAAATAGGGGTTCAGTGTGGGCATAGACAATCAATTTTATGTAATGGCTTCTAATGTCTTGGTTGAGGTACCAAAAGGCCCTTTAAATTCCACATCCAACATTTACATGGACATGAAGAACTCACTAGTGAAAAGTTTCATAAACATCACATGATGTACTCAAATTTGTTGGACATTGTGACCATGGTTATGTTTTAGGACATAAGATGTTTTTATTTCATTGAAGTTCTTGATTTTTTTTTAAAATTGTCAATGTTTTTAAAGGCTAATGTAACTATTGCCCTCTTTAAGAAATCTTAAAAAAAACTTGAGGAAAAGATTTATTTTTTTTGTGTATAGGCTTGATATTTAATAGTTTTTTTTGGGTATTGTGAGGGATATATTTTATTTTATTTTTAGTGAGGGAATGGGTAGATGACATGCCATTTAGGCATGTGGGAGGAGGGGGCGGGTATTGAACGCGGTGTAGGGCAAGAGCCGTTTACCGATGGGCTATCCCCCCACCTCTATTTAATAGCTATTATGTAAAAGGTGCCACATTCTTTGGGATAGGAAACAATGGCATGACAAAATATGGTCCCACGTCATTCCCCCCAAGAAGTCATGATATTAATTATGCATAAAGATCTCTACACCTGTCAGGACTATGGTCCTACGGAAGTCGAACCCTAGCATAAGTTAATAGCTTTCGGAGTCTCGAGAGTATTATTAGTGCTAGCGGGGTTCAAGGGTTAATGGGCGTTAGGGTTTGGTCGATGTGTGTACACATCTAAGTTAGCACGGCTCTTAAGTAAGATGGGCGGCCGGGCTAGGAGGTGTGGACACAGGCCAAGGTTTTGGTATAAAACCCAACGAGAAACCCTAACTCGTCATTATATGGTTGGGAGGTGAACCGACTTCCACCCTCTCTTCTTCTCCACGCCTAGGCTATGGTGGCTTGAGGAAGACGCAGCTGTAGGCGGAGGCGTTACACTGGTATCAGAGCCAGCGGGGCGACAGGCGTGACCTGCACGAGAAAGAGCTCGACGCTGCAGCAAAAGAAAGGAGCGCAGCCGCCGCCCGTACGGTGACCTGCATGAGCGCAGCCCGCCGCCCCGCCGCGCGCCCGTCATCCGTACGGTCACCACAACGGATGCCCAAGGCGGCGACCAAGGCAGTCCGGCAGTCCTAGAAGGCGATCGGTGAGCGATCGTTGGCGCGCCGTTGGTGAGCGCGCGAGAATTCTCCCTTACTTGAGTGGCACAAGGGGGAGGCTTCACCATCCAAGGAGTGGGGTTTTGAACCCACCACCTCAAGCTCCAAGGCAATTGTGCTAGCCACTTCACCTTTTCACTTGTGTTGTTCTTCTCTTCAAAAGAACTCTACTTATTCTTTCAAGGGAGGACACAAACTACAAGGAAAGTGACCTTTTCACCTTCAACTTTCCTTCTTTCAATTTGTGAGAGGAGTTTTCTATGCTCCAAGTTTGGAAGTTTTTGGTGGACGGATCTTCAACGACATGCTACATGCAACACACTTTTTTGCATGCATGTGTTGATTGACGACTCGAGTGGTGATTTCTTCTTGATTTCCGTGCATGCAAGAGGAATTCTTCTACGACGCTTCAATTGGAGTTCGCTTTTGAAGGTAATCCGTTCTCTATTTGTAAGCACGTGCATACCATGGCCTCAGCGGAACCGTCTCATGTTCACTTCGATTTTGAGAATGATATGCCTGATGTTAGTGAGGCACGCCCTTTGGGTGGTGGTGTGGGTGATTCGCGCGACAGGCCGTTGCGCCTGATCGGGATGCCAACATGACCGATGCCGAAGGGGGTGCGAGTCCACTAGACGATTATGGTTTGGTAGACACGTTAGAGTTTGGGCGTCTCACTTCAAGGGTAGTTGCACTTGAGTGCACTATAACAAATGTCAATACCAATCTCACAAACATGAGCACGCTTTTTACTGAATTTATGGCACGTTTTGCAAGTGGATCGGCGGCAAGTGGAGGGCCTATTCCGATAGTTATGCCTGCTCTTGTTCCAAATCCTACTGTAGAATCTATTGCACCCTCTGCAACGCAGGAAGGGGCTATGTTGAAAAACGTGAAGCCGCCTGTGTTTAAGGGAGAGGAGCGCGATCGTAAAAACAAGGATGCGGTCCATACATTTTTACACAAGTGGACGGACTTGCATCGCTTACGCCGCACTCCCGCTGCTGTTATGGTCACTGAGACGAGTCTCACACTTGAAGGTAAAGCCTACAAGTGGTGGATGAGTCTACCTATTGAAACTTGCCCTAAGACTTGGGAGGAGTTTGCGGCAGCTTTTAAAAAGGAGTTCTTACCGCAAAACGAGAAAGATCGGAGTTGGACAGCCTGGGACAAGTGCAAGATGGAAGGTCTTACACTTAATCAGTATGTGTCCAAATACCGTGAAGTCATTCTCAAGCTAGACAGTTTGGATGACTTTCAAAAGGTTCGTGGGTTTGTTAGAGGCCTTGATAAAGAATATCAGGCAAAGGTTAAAACCCAGTATCCTAAAACTCTGGAAGCGGCTATCCAAAGTGCCCTTATCTTTGATGACACCATGGATAAGAAGGGCCTGGATAGACCGGCCAAATTCAATGGCTCGCAATTTAATGCTAATAAGCGTAAACTTGCCAGCAATTAAAACACAAAGAAGTCTAAAGGGTCAAGTGGTCCATTGTCTCCACAAGACTATGAACGGGCCAAGAAGGAGAAACTATGTTATCATTGCTTAGGTAGTGATCATGAGAAGAAAAATTGTCCACAGTTACCTCGCAAGAATAAGGATAAGGTCAAGGAGAAGGCTGTACACATGGTGCAAACGCTTCCCTTGGATGCTGATCCTAAGTATTCTGCGGTAGAGGTTTTGCACACTGCCAAGATGCATGAGTGTAATCTCACTGCATCTATGTGGCAAGAGACAGTTGGACCACATGATTTGGTCCGTATGCATGGCTCCATTTATGGTCATCGAGTACGTATTCTCATTGATGATGGTGCCACGCACAATTTCTTGAACTATGCATTAGTTAAGAAATTAAAGTTGCCGGAGATAAAGAGTTCTCATCGTTATGTGGTGTCCACCATTCAGGGGGATGATCACGATGTGTGGGATACTCTAGTACGGCAAGTGCCTGTGTTTGTGCAAGAACACACTATGGTTCTTGACTTCCAAGTGATGAATATGTCTCGTGCGGATGTCATCTTAGGACGGGAGTGGTTGTATGGGTTAGGGTCATCACTCAAAAGGAGTTATGAACATAATACGTTTACGTTTGAGGCCAATGGTAAGCATGTTTTACTTATTGGGGAACGTGATGTACCCCCAACACCACTCATATGTAATGCCGAACTCTCTTTTTTGGAGCATAGTAATCAAATAGAAGAAGTCTATTTTTGTTATTGTGTGTCTCAAACTAGTGGGTTTGATGTGCATGATGTTTCTTCTTCAAATGAATCTTCCTTAGCGATGCCTTCTTTCTCTTTACCTTCTTCTAAAATCTCTTTAAATAATCTTAAGCAACCAGTTAATGCTTTGTCTTTGCAACAACTGTTACAAGAATTTAAAGATATTTTTCCTAATGATTTACCAGAGGGTTTGCCACCCGAACAAGCTTTGCCTCATCGCATTGATGTCGTTCCGGGCACCAAACCAATTAGTAAGCCGTCGTATAGGCTTAGTGCGACTGAAGCAGCTGAGGTGGAACGTCAGCTTGCTGATTACCTTAGTAAGGGCTTCATTCGCCATAGTGCTTCACCATGGGCATCGCCCATTCTTTTGGTGAAGAAAAAGGATGGATCCATGCGCATGTGTGTGGATTATCGCTCCTTGAATGCGGTAACCATTAAGAACAAATACCCGCTACCTAAGATAGATGAGTTGTTTGATCAACTCAAAGGTGCGAAGTATTTTTCTAAAATTGATTTATGTTCAGGATATCATCAAGTGCGTATTAACGCTGATGATATAACCAAGATTGCGTTCCGGACTCGCTTTGGACACTATGAGTTTTTGGTTATGCCGTTTGGGCTTACTAATGCCCCGGCAACGTTTATGACGCTTATGGATAGCGTACTAAGGCCGTACTTAGGCAAATTTGTCATTGTCTTTCTTGATGACATTTTGGTCTATAGTTCGACTTTAGAAGAGCATTTGGAACACTTACGAAAAGTTTTTCAGTTACTACGCGAGAATGCACTTTACGCGAAAGAAAGTAAGTGCGTCTCAAGGATAGCATACAATACCTAGGTCATGTAATTTCTGCAGACGGAATTGCTTTGGATGCTAGTAAGGTTGATGCTATTATGCGATGGCCAACACCTCGAAGTAAGGAAGAACTTCAAATCTTCTTGGGAATGGCAGGATTTTATCGCAAATATGTGAACGGTTATGCAAAGATTGCCGCTCCCATGATGACTGATCAATTGAAAGGTGCGGCAATTACCTTTCAATGGCGTGAGGAGCAACAACGTAGCTTTGATAAGCTTAAAGTTGCTTTGGCTACAGCTCCCATCTTGGCAATTGTGGATCCTCAAAAACCATTTGTGATTGAAACGGGGATGCCAGTGCTAAGGCAGTGGGTGTGGTTCTCATTCAAGATGGTCATCCTGTTGCCTATGAGAGCAAGAAGCTCAATCGTGCTCAACAAAACTACTCAGCTTATGAGCGTGAGCTCTTTGCCATCATATATGCCTTACGAAAATGGCGACATTACTTATATGGTGCGCAATTCGAGATTGTTTTTGATCACGAAAGCATAAAGTGGTTTATGAACCAAACAGATTTGCAGGGTCGAAAGGCCAGATGGGCTGAGATCCTTCAGGAGTATGATTGCAAGCTATGCTATCGCAAAGGACGTTACAATATTGTAGCTGATGCTTTGAGTCGTATGCCGGAGATTAATTCGCTATTCACAGAGTTGAAACGCGAATTGTTAGAATCTTTACGAGGCAAATGCAAGGAGGATTCAACATACTCAAAGGTGTGGAATCATGTTCAAATGAGGGGTCCCTCTCACTCAAACGGTAGTGTTCCTAGTTCTTCCACACATGGTTCTTCTTTATCACAAGATGAACTACAGCGATGGAAAAACTTTTCCATTGATGATGGATACTTACTCCACAAGGGGAGAGTTTGTGTTCCATTGGACTTAGACACTAGGTGCCAAATTCTTTTTGAGTGTCATGATAGTCCAAGTGCAGGTCATGCGGGCATTCGCAAAACGTATGCTCTCGTAAGAAAGCATTTATATTGGCCTGGACTTCACAAGGATGTTACTGACTATGTTCTGTAGTGTCAGAAGTGTCAAGTGAACAAAGCAGAACGTCTTAAAGCTGGCGGGTTACTGCATCCATTAGAGATTCCCGACGGAAAGTGGGAAAGTATCTCTATGGATTTTATAACGGGCTTGCCCACAACGAATCGTGGACATGATGCCATTTGGGTAATCGTGGATCGATTAACCAAGCTTTGTAGGTTTGTGCCTACTAAGAAAACAGTTACAACTCCAGAATTGGGACACCTTTTCGTGGAGAATGTTTACCGACTTTATGGCTTACCGTCCAATATTGTCAGTGATCGCGATCGCAAGTTTAACAGCCATTTTTGGCGAGCAGTATTCAGTAAGCTGGGTACTATGTTGAACCTTAGTACAGCTGATCATCCGCAGACAGATGGTCAGACTGAACGGGTTAATCAAGTGCTGGAAGATATGCTTAGGGCATATGTCAGCAAAAAACAATCTGATTGGGAGTCTTATTTGCCTATTCTTGAGTTTGCTTACAATAGTGCAAAGCATGTCTCGACAGGCTTTAGCCCTTTCATGTTGATGTATGGTTTTCAGCCACGTTCACCAGTGTCGGTGGGACTGGCGAATGAGAAAATCAGTCAGGTTAAGGATCTTATCCAAGACCATATGGATATGTTGCGCCTTGCACGATTAAATGTTCGTCAAGCGCAAGATCGTTACAAGAAGTTTGCGGACCAGAAACGTAGGCCACTTCACTTTCAAGAAGGTGATTGGGTGTTTCTGAAGGTACCAGAAAACTCCACCAGTTTAAAAACGGGTCCCGTACCAAAATTGTCGCCCCGATTTTGTGGACCATTTAAGATACTCAAGAAAGTGGGCCCAGTAGCCTATAAACTTGAGTTACCAGCACATTCCAAGGTTCATCCCATCTTTCACGTAAGCCATTTGAGGAAACGCCTTATGGGTCATGAAAGGCCGGTGGATGATTCTTTCTTGGTAGAATATGTGGAACCTCCAATACTGCCTCATGAACTAGAAAGAGTATTGAATTACCACATGTTACGTACTCGCCACCAAGTTCGGAAACAAGCTCTTATCAAGTGGAAGGACCGTCCAGAGGAAGGCTCCACTTGGGAAAACATTAGTGTGATGAGGAAACGTTTCCCCACTTTTGTTTTCGAGGACGAAAACTCTTTTCGAAGGGGGGAGTAATGTCAGGACTATGGTCCTACGGAAGTCGAACCCTAGCATAAGTTAATAGCTTTCGGAGTCTCGAGAGTATTATTAGTGCTAGCGGGGTTCAGGGGTTAATGGGCATTAGGGTTTGGTCGATGTGTGTACACATCTAAGTTGGCACGGCTCTTAAGTAAGATGGGCGGCCAGGCTAGGAGGTGTGGACACAGGCCAAGGTTTTGGTATAAAACCCAACGAGAAACCCTAACTCGTCATTATATGGTTGGGAGGTGAACTGACTTCCACCCTCTCTTCTTCTCCACGCCTAGGCTATGGCGGCTTGAGGAAGACGCAGCCGTAGAGCGGAGGCGTTACAACACCAATGGCCGAGCAAAGCAATGCGAATTAGTGATGGGTTATGCTCACCAAGATGTAGATCATAAGAGGAAACAATTGCACATTTGTTTATAACATGTCCAACATCAAATGTAGATGCTTTGAATTTTCTACATGAATGTGGTATACATATATGAGAATAATTTGAATTGGAAAGAACTGTTGCTATGTGATTATGTGTGAATTGAAAAGTATTGTTGGATGCTCATCTTCCCTCTAGAACATCACCAATGTAGAATACATTTGGTGTGTCTAGATGAATAGAAATAAAAAAGGTTTGAAAAGTGCTTGAGAATGGGTCTAGTTTTGCAAATGACGTTTGTAGTAGGCATCACAAAGTAAGGATCACGTTACATGAATTGGATAAAATGCTTGCAATCAAGCAAGATACGAATGCTTGCCAAGAAAACGAAGGAAAAAATCACAAAAAATCAAGAGGAAACCATGCACCAAAACAGGTGGGTTACTAAAGAAGAATCCCTCTTAGCCAACCACAATAAGAATCTCTCTGATTACATCACCGTCTTGACTGCAGCTAAATGTTAGATTGAATTTTGATGTCAAAGTAACCTTGTATCTCATGTCTAATAAAGAAAATAGGAGTTATGCTTCGTTGTAGTTCTCTTCTTATAATATTATCTGTCGTTTCTATTTTTTTTCATTGCCATAGGTGTTTTCTAATGAATCACCAATGCAATGAATGTATAAAACTACACCAAATGCAATGCACAATGTCTCCTCATGAAAGTTGATTCACTTGCAATTTTTGGAAAAAAAAAAGCTTATGATTTAGAACAAACAAGGTGCAACTAAAAAACTTGAGTCAAACTCTAGCATGAGAACATTAAATCTTTTTTTAGTAAAGTAGTCAAATCTTAGCTATATATTAAAGCTCACTATTGAGAGAAAACAACACTCTTTAGTCTTTTCTTTTACTCTTATATTGGGACTTAAAAGCTCCTCTCAATATAAACAAATGAAGCCGTGGATCTCCTCACATTATATCATTGTAGCATTTTACCACTTGCACTTACATGGTTGCCAATTTCTTCTTTGAGCTCTAGTTGGGCTTTTTATCCCATGATTTTGTCACGTTGACACATTGCAACTCATAGACCCTTTAGTCTTTTGGAGGTGTTAATAGCTCTCTCTCTCTCTCTCTCTCTCTCTCTCTCTACACTTTTTCAATGCTTTTGTTTCCACGTTCACAAGCTACACATGCATGTAACACATGTTCGTCTCATTGGGTCTTTTGTAGACATTTAATTTAATAAAATACTTCTCTCTCTCTCTCTCTCTCTCTCTCTCTCACACACACACACACACACATGCACAGACATGCAAACCTAGACAAAGACATAGACACAGACACTCAAAAAGACACAAACACAATTGTTTCATGGATTTGTGCTGCATGCATCACTTTCATGCTTCTTTCATTTGCATTGGAACCCCCACTTAACAAAGTGTGTCTCTCTCTTCGATGCGTGCACACACACACACACACACACACACACACACACACACATACTCTTATTGTTTCATGGAATTGCTTAACAAAGTGTCTCTCGCTCTCGCTCTCTCTCATGCGCGCGCGCACACACACACACACACACACATACTCTTATTGTTTCATGGAATTGCTTAACAAAGTGTCTCTCGCTCTCGCTCTCTCTCATGCATGCACGCACGCACACACACACTCTTATTTTTTCATGGAATTGCGTAACTTTCATGCTTCTTAAATCTCTCTCTCTCTCTCTCTCTCTCTCTCTCTCTCTCATAGCGTTCACGAAAAACCAAGGTTTAGTGTCAGACGAATGGCAAATTTTGAAAAATAACCCTCAAATTTCAAAATAACAATTCACAAAAAACCTACAAATTTTAAGGGATTTTAGTTATAATTTTGCTAAAGACCTTTAAAATTTAGGAAAAAACCTACAGAAATTTGAGGCTGAAGGTTTTTTGAATTGTTGGAAAAAATGTTTTCTGCGTGCGAACATCTAGTTTCATTAGATTGTGCCACCACTGGTATGGCACTTTTATTCTTGTTTCACTGGCATTGGATAGGTTAACAAGACTAGCTGCCTAAAAGAGGATGGAAATAGATACACTTGCAACCCGCGATTTGATCATACATAGATCCCTCTTAGAGTCTCTCAAATGGTGACACGGAAGCATCGGCACAAGCCCTTGTTCTTAGGGACCATGCTATGCTAATTTAGGGCTACTTGTTGAGAGAGTCATGGATGTCTCGTGCGCATTATTTGCCAAACATCTGCGATCACAACAAAGTGGTGTTTTGGCGTTTACATTTTTAATTAATAATAATGAGAATAGAACAAGGCTTTATTTGAATATAATTATAATTTACAAAGCTGTTTTTTTTGGGTACAAAAATTAGGGGGTTTGCATCGAGAAAAGCTTACTGTACAGTTCCTCCACCTTGAATTCCAATGCTTGGATATAGCTGACAATCACCTTCAGCATCTCTTCCTCACTTGCTCTCCCCGTCAACTAATTTAATTTGCACAAAAAGTAAAAGCTCAATTTAAAAAAAAAGCAGCCCACAATGACAAACAAACAATAAAAAAACACTGTTAAAAAATAGGGTTTAATATATATATATATATATATATAGGCTCTTAAAAAACGGAATTTCCGCGTTTCATTTAAAATGTAAAATCAGTTCGCAAGTAATTTCTGGGCTCCTTGCACTAACTAATAATCAGCAGAAGAAGGTATAGATAGACATTATTTTTTTATGGCATTTTAAAAAAACACCAAAATGTGGATGATTTAATTAATTCTATACCTCTTTGAGGCGTGGTATGAGCGCCTCTAGAACCTTGAACCGCTTAGAAACATCGTCGGTAGAAGCTTCTGGGCCTGCCCTTTGATGGGCATCCACCTCATGTAGCTAAAGCCAAGGTTTGGAAATTATTATTAAAAAAATTGCAGATTAGAACAATACAAATCGATAATTCGACTCTAAATAGTAAGAATCATTAAAAAAAAGAAATTAAAATTTGGACTTTATTTTGCTCGAAAAAAAAAGGGTACCTTTTCTAATGGAGAGCTAGTAGCTGTGTCTTCAAGGTCAGGTGATATGAAGGCCGCTGCTGCGTGGCCGTGCCTAAATTTTTTTAATTTACGGCAATTAATTATTGCAGGCTTAATACTGGCAAATCTCTTGGGTCTTAGGAGGGGGTGGCCTTGTAAACCATTCCCATTATGGAAACGATTAGCACTAATACAAGGGCCCGAAGAAGCATCCGAGACTGTGGAGCCGCAATTGCTCTCCTGATTGGGCACACCTTTACACTGTCTCAAACTGCACTTTACAACAATATTATCATTATTATTACCAATAATATCATCGCTTTGTAGCAGCAGGCTCTCTGAGTTGCAGCCACACGACGACGTGTTTAGATACGTGGTCCAACCAGACTCCGACACCTCGACCGCCATGATATTGATATCAAATTGCAGCCTGCTTGCTCTCAGCACTATTTCGCCCTCAAACCTTCGAATTCTTTCCTTAACTAAGGTTCCCAGAACCCAATTAAATTCTGTCTTTGGAGGCAGGGATTATATTAATCGGCATTCACTTCTACATACAAGCTAAGATATCTTCTAGACGGGAGAGGCAAGGCAGACTTATATCATTAGAAAACCAAGAAAATATACTCTTATAGTTCTTGTATTAGCTAGAGATTTAGCTAGAGATTTGAGAGAGAGAGTCTTCGGTTCTTGTATCAGAGAATTAAGAGGAGACAGACACAGAGAGACAGAGAGAGAGGGAGGTGTGTGTGTGTGAGAGAGAGGGAGGTGTGTGTGTGTGTGAGAGAGAGAGAGAGTGAGTTTGTGAGAGGGAGGTGTGGGTGGGTGTGTGTGTGTTTGTGAGAGAGAGAGATCACAAGGAGGGAAGGTAGAAAGCAAGGCCCCCAACCCTGCAAAAGAAAGAAAGTTGCTATAATTACCCACGTGACCTTAATCAAAAAAATGAAAAAAGAAGTGTCTACAGTCTTCACTCCACACTCTTCCTTTCCACAAGGCTTCTTACCATGTCGTAACCGGAGCTTCTTGTCTCCCAAATGAGGTCCCTCCCAACCTCTTATGGCCCGTCCTGTGCTTGCTGTGTACGCTCTCACCACTAGATCATAATGGCAAGTTGCACAAAGTGTAAGGCTTACCATGCTTCTCTTTCAAGAGCAACTCTTAGAATTTTCTAGCTCTAGATGACACGGGCCAGGCCTGAATCCAATTGATGCTCTCACCAGCACCTTTGATGCCATCATGATCATGACATTCCTATTGTAGAAAAGGCACACACTTTTTTAACTCCACAAAGCTAGTGGCTCATGCTTCCAAATTTCACACTGCCTCCACCCCCCCCAAAAAAAAACAAAAAAAAAACACACACACACACACCCCCCCTTTAAAAAAGAAAAAGAAAAAAGCAAACAAATGGAAAAGGGGAGGAATACCAACTTTTGGGGGAGATCTCCCGTGCCCAAGTTTGTGGACAAGAAGTCTCCCCTGCCCAAGTTTGTGGACAAGGAGTCTCCCACGTCCATCTCCTGCTGCCTCCAAATTTTAAGGAGAAAACTCAGATTTTCCTATATGCAATGCATAAAGGGACCTAATCATATTTCGAGCATCCAAAATGTAAGATGATATTTTGGGCCAAAACAATATATAGTAGCTTCACACATTAAAGTGCCCAATCTTCAAACAAGGGGAATTTTGCTAATTTGAGATTATCCATACTCACAAAGTTTAGAAAGTGTTAGTCGACAAGAGGAAACATTAGATTGTTTTTTTTTTGGCTGATTCGAGATTATTTATACACTTGACTCCATCCAAAGTTTAGGAAGTCTTTAGTCAACAACCACCCCATGCCCAGTTTATTCCACCCAAAGTTTAGGAAGTCATAGTCAACAACTACCTCATGCCCAGTTTGTTCAAACTTCATTACCAGAGGAGGTTGGTTGAAACCAAATGGGCATACATTTCAATCCAATTACATGTGTTTCTTGCCCCACAAATCAACAATCTTATTTATTATATTTGCATGCCATAAGATTGGCGATGCAGATTACATAAATCTGTGAGTCTGGATGGTTTTGTTAGATTAATTGATAATCACTTCTTTTTGCAACCCATAAATTTGGGGTTCCATGATTGGACATGCACATAATGTGTAAAGCCCTTAAAGTCAAGACATAGCGAGCGAACCTGTTAGATTAGACGCCCTACAATCAAAACATAGTAGTGAGTGCATATGTTAGATTAGACACCTACAATCAAGACATTACTAAGGGGTACTAAGGGGGGTAACAGATTCGGAAGAAGCTGAAAGCTTACTTTTGGAAGATAAAATCTAGACCGTTTGATTGATAATCTTCCATATAAATATAGTGAGTGCACATGTTATAGATTACTAAGGGGGGTTACATACTAGGAAAGGAAGCCCAAAGTTGACTACTTCTAGTAACATAATGTGTAAAGCCCTTATAGTCTAGACATAGTGAGTGTAAATGTTAGAGACTACTAAGGGGGGTAACACACTAAGAGGAAGCCCAAAGCTAAATTTTGGAACTTGACATCTAGATCGTTTGATTGACTGTACATCTAAAATGTGGTTATACACTAGATGGAGGAACAAAAGTGGCAAATGCATACATAGATGTTAATGGACCTTGATCATCTCCTTTTCTAGTTTCGAGGAGTCTTGCTACCCGCCCAAGGGTTGAACTCTCATAAAGTAACTAATCACAATTATTCTCTTTTTTAAGACTTTTGTGAGTAAGCCTCCCCTTTCCCTTTGATCATTTAGGACCTTGGGCGGGCACATCGACAAGTGTGTAAAGCATTCATGACATGGTGCCCCTCATGACTAAAATCACATGCTTGCCCCTTGGGGCCGTCATGATGTTAGGATTACACCTAGTTTGTAACTAGCCTAAGTAGGATATGGTCCCATATGAAAAAGGGACTTGAGGATGGACGACCAATCTTATTGGAAATATGATGAGCAATTTGTAATCCAATTGTCACACTATGCCTCAAGTATGCATCAATGAAGAGAGCATTACAATAAATGAAAGACCCCCTACCACATGAAAATACACTCAACACAAGATATTAGTTTTAAAGAAATATCAAGTGCCAAAAATGTTTCTAAAACATAGTCTTCTACCATTCTTCCATGGGCATCTTACATACTTTTCACAAGATATTAGTTTTAAAGAAATATCAAGTGCCAAAAATGTTTCTAAAACATAGTCTTCTACCATTCTTCCATGGGCATCTTACATACTTTTCACAAAAGAGTTCTAATTTTTAGATTTTACTTTGGAAGTACTTGAAAATTTTTATAAACACCCTACCAAATACAATACAAGACATTAAGAATTACAGTACCGAAAGTTATTTTATATTTATTCATGCCATCAACATCATGTACCTTCTATCAACTAAAGACACACTTTTTAATACACTCTTTTATACACATCTCCTTGAAGAAAAGGCTATTACAACATTTTTATGCTATATTGAGAAATTAAAAAATTTATTAAGTTTGTGGTTTTGTCTTTCAAAACTGTCATTTTAGGTATATTCATGCTAACTAAAACTTCTCAAGTAGCTCGGGGGGTTCACCTAAAAATATGTAAGTATAGCATATGAGTTCAAATGAAGGGGTTTTGAAATTCAAAATGTTAAGGTAAATTTATAGGAATACATTTTAAAAAGAGGTTTTTTAATCGATTTTGAAAAAAACCTGTAAGTCCATAAAGAAAAAGAGGTCATTTTATTCATGACAAACTCATAGGTAAGGGGTTTTTAAAATACCCCTTGAATGCATGTGATACATAGAGTTTCCTAGTAGTGCACCCCCCGAGTCAAGTAGTTTCATGGAATTTTATATTGGTTTTCCTTCTCATTTCATAAAAACTCATAAAAATGGCATTACATCGCTTTTTTATGGCTTAATCACATAACATGTTGAAACTCCCTTCATTAATATGTATCAAGTGTCCCATTGGTGTGGGATACCATCCTTGAATTTTTTTTTAAACTTTGAACTTAAACAAGATGTACATGATGAAAGACAAAAAAGATCACATCCTCAAAGCTCATCCCATATATACCCACAAAAATCCCACCCATCATCTTTCTTAGATCAAATCCATCACATTTGCATCCCAATGTCACAACATATCCAATATATCTCCCAAGGTCAAGGTGTATGCAACATTTAACTCTATTGTAGGCAACAACCTTTGAAATCCTTCCAAGCAAAGAAGGTTCACCATCCCCAAAATTCATAAACATTGAGCAACTAAACCTTCATATGGATAAGACAACACCATTATGTTTAAAATTACACAAGTAACACTTTAGATTCATGGGCATCATTGATACCTTGCACAGGTCAAATATTGCATGCTAAGTGATCCAACTAACAAGTTTTGAGTTTTTTTTTCTAAGAACAAAACTATTTTTAAAACTTTGAGAAAAAAAAAACTAGATATTGAAACATAATTTAAACCAATTTAAAAAACTTAAGAGATTAAAAGCATCCATGCATAATCCATGCTATTTTAAATAAAAATATAAAAAACATACAAAGGATGAGTAAATTAATTTGAATGATCCGTCACTTAGTTGTAGGAAAACTCAAACATAAATTTTAATATGAGATTCTATATGAGTTTACCATCAAAGATAACTCACTAAAAATAAATTCAATAAATATGAATTTAACTTTAGGTGGCAAGAATTTAAGAAGAGTTTAGTCAACATTTTTCTTCATTAGGTTTAACTTTAACTGGAAAGAGTTTATGCTAATCAAAGTGAAGGGTACAACTCTCAATGTACCATGTAAAAGGGTAGCAACAAATAATCTACCTAGAGTAGCTGGTGGGAGCCAAGGTGGTCTAGTGGGTGTAAATAGTCTCCAATCAACATTTATCACCCTCAAGGAAGGTGGAGGGTAGATTCTAGGTAAATGATTTGGGAGCTAAATATACATGATTAGAATAAGACATTAAGCTAATCACATGTACTCTCATGCTATTTAAAGAGGCCCAAGTGAATGCAAATGTGAGCTTTTTGATCTATATTCACATTGTGTCATTTTGCTAATTATTTCCTTAATCTTTATTAACATGTAGATTATGCCTAAACCATTTTTTTCTTAATCTTAATTAGCATCTAGATTATTCCTAAACCATGTTCTTAGTGGTTTTTGATCCACAATGAGCTGTCAACTTAAAATTTAAGTAGAAAGTGTCAGCTAATAGGATGCTCAAGTTATTCACTAAGATCTTACTATGGTCAGATACATTGCATCTAACTGTTAGCTACTTTTTAGTAAAAAGTGTTAGCAACTCATGATATGCTCATGGTATTATATTCACTAAGATCATACTATGATGAGACAGATTGCATCTTATTGTTAGCTACTTTTTGTTGAGCCTCGTTCTCCTTCTCTTAAGAGATAGAGCATAACAAAAGGTATGGGCCACCATACTATAAGTAATAATGAAAGATATTCCTTGATGCTCTATTTTTGTCCAAATGGGTGAGAGAGGCACTCCTTACACTGCCATGTGTACTAAGTGTGGTGGAGATTAATCCCCACATCTATCATCTATCCTACGGGAGTTTTGGGCCATCTATTGTCCCTCCCATTGAGTAACTCAAGGTTCTTGGTGCTTATGGATTTATGGTGGATGTCCCAATAAGCATCTTCCATGGGATCCTAAGGGGAATAGATTGCAACCAACTCATTTAAGAGTTCACCCACCATGAGGAATCCCAAACTATTACAACTTGCATAGGATTCATACGAGATTCCTACCCTCAAAAAACCACATAGGAAGGATATAGGATTATTGGGAAGGATCTAGGATTACTCCATTGATTCAAAAGAGGGTTTGGCATTGTAAATTTTATGAGAGGAGACATATATCCCCTTTCTTACTATGGAGACCTATTTTATTGTGGATCTAGCTTGCCCTAGATATTTGATAGCCTTTGAATATACAATATTGTCTATGGGGTTACCGAGCTTCAGAGCTTAAGACTAAGGAGAGATACTACCTACATCACTTCGAGTCTATTCCTTGGTTCACTCCATTTGGACCACATGTTTTCTCTAAGGGAAAGGACCATGACCATGTCATCATGATCCTCCACAGAGGGATAGCTACACACTTAAGAATATTCTTCAATCACATTTCACACCATCCTTGGGGAGACTTGATACCACCTAGAAAATTACTACAAGCTTCACTGGTTAGTAGGGAGGACCAAATGCACTGAGCGAATCAAGGGTACACATATTTCTGACACTTAATGCATTTGTGATGGTATTCATACTCTTATGTCCACTTGGGCCCATACACAAGGACTTTCTAGTTCAAGTAAGTAAATCACATTTCCTTCATGAGGGAATGGACTCTTCAACTCCCACTACTAGATACTCTCACACATACCTTTGGCACTTCAAGACTCAGACCTCTAGACCTTCACTTGTTGACTTCACGCTATGATGCGGTGGATTACTCATGCCATCAGTGGTTGTTCGAGCTTGAGGCATTGATACCAGATCATTGGAGGTATTTGTTTAATCAAGGAAGTGTATGTGACAGATGGTCCAGATGTTTTGGTCATGGTGATTTCATTATTTAATTGCTTTTCCACCTCGACATGGATGGTTTGGCATTGCTTGCATGGGATGCATTTTCTTATGGCATCTTGTTTGAGTTGCTACTATAACTATGTTTCTGAGGATGTACACTATGCCGACTTAGTTTCAGATGACCATGATGATGTATCATGCACACACACATATGATGATATTGATGTACCCACATACATACACAACACATACATACACATGATGATATTGATGTATCTCACACACATAAACATGATGATAGTGATACACGTGTACATGATGCCAGTGACACATGCACATGATGATGATGTATGTGATAGTGATGTGTGTGAGTTATAACATGTGGGCATGATCTCGAGGGGGGGCAGAGATGACATCGACACACACACACATTTAATTTAATAAAATACTTCTCTCTCTCTCTCTCTCTCTAACTCACTCACTCACTCACTCACTCACACACACACACACACACACACACACACACACACACATGTTGAGATATCGAGCTCATCTAGTGAGGCGGTGGACACTGATGACCCACCTGGGGGATAGGCCCCACACTTACACCACTGGCATGGTTGGTGAGATCATGGGTGATATGCGGCCAGTGGGATGACAGGCTGTGTGAGCCATTCTAGAGATTGGCATAGTTATAGCGCTAGCTCATTTCGTTGGGTTTGTTGAAAGAACGGTAGAGGGGGAGGAGACACACACACAGGAGCAAACCCTAATGTATATTGCAAACCCTAACCATAGAGGGAAGCCATGTCCACTCTCACACAAAGCATAATGCACTAATCCATAATCCACACAACACACAATGAGTTGTGTCCACACTCTACTAACCCTAGCTAATGTCCACACACTATGACCAGCTGGACACGCGGTCATTTATGTCTCACACATGTTCCTACCTAATCTGCCAGCACATAGCATAGCTGGCTCACACTGACATCGAGCTTGAATCTCAACAGCCCCTCTCAAGCTCATGATGTACTGCCGATGAAGATGTAGATGAGCTTGGGATATCAAGACTCTCAACACTCCCCCTCAAGCTCATCCCATGTACTCCCAACATAGTCCGGAAGTACGTAAATTTCTCCCTGCTAAGTGGCTTCGTAAAGATATCAGCCACGTGCTCATCATCAGTCTTCACATACTGAAGATCAACTGTACCATCCAGCACCTTTTCTCTGACAAAGTGATAATGGACCTCTATGTGTTTGGTCCTCGCATGAAACACTGGATTCTTTGCCAATTGTATACTGCTCATGTTGTCACAATGAATGACAACTTTGCCACCAATGGGCTCACATAAATTTGCCAAGAGACTTTTTAACCATATAGCCTCACAAGTAGTAATGGCTGCACATCTGTACTCAGCCTCTGTACTGGATAAAGCAACTGTAGGTTGCTTTTTGCTACTCCAACTCACCACAGCACTTCCAAGTGTAAAAGCATATCCACTAGTAGACCTCCTGTCATATGCGCTACCTGCCCAATCAGCATGTGTGTAGCCATGTATGTCTAAGCTTTTACCACTCTCATAAAATAAACCATAATGTGCTGTGGTCTTCACATATCTCATGATGCGTCTCACTGCATCCAAATGTGGTTTCCTGGGGCTCTGCATAAACTGGCTGACTAGCCCCACAGCATAACTCAAATCCGGGCGTGTGATAGTCATATATATGAGACTACCAACCATCTTCCTGTACATAGAAGGATCATCCAATTCCTTGCCATAATCAGCCCGCAACTTCACATTTTGCTCCAATGGTGTACTCATAGGCTTACACCCTGTCATGTCATACTTTGCCAACATATCCAATGCATATTGGCGCTGTACTAACCAAGTACCTGCATGATCTTTCACCACTTCAATTCCAAGGAAGTATCTCAACTCACCAAGATCTTTCATGTCAAATTGCCCACTCAAAGCTTTCTTGACATGCATCACATCTGCACCATGATCACCTGTGATAATCAAGTCATCCACATAGATGACTAGTAAAACAATCCCATGCTGTGTCTTCTTCACATAGAGTGAAGAATCTGCTGTAGAAATCTGAAAACCAAGTGAGATAAGATATATGCTCATCTTATCACTCCAAGCACGAGGTGCTTGCTTTAGACCATACAATGCCTTTTTCAACCTGCATACGTGAGTGGGATATCTAGGGTGTACATACCCTTCTGGCTGTGCCATGTACACTTCCTCTTGTAGATCTCCATTTAGAAATGCATTCTTGACATCCATTTGATGCATTTCCCAGCCATTAGCTGCAGCCATAGCAATGACTGCTCTCACTGTGCCCATCTTAGCCACTGGACTAAACGTCTCATCATAATCCAATCCTTGGGTCTGTGCACAACCCTTTGCTACCAATCTTGCTTTATGTCTCTCAATAGAACCATCAGATTTGCACTTCACTTTGTAAACCCATTTACATCCAATAACATTCTTGTCCTTTGGTAATGCAACCAAGTCCCATGTATCATTATGGACCAATGCGTCCATCTCAACATCCATTGCTTTTTCCCATACATGCTCTCCAATAGCCTCTGTATAGCATGTAGGTTCCACATGCTTCACCATAGATGTCATATATGCATAGTGCATAGCAAAATCTCTATATGTCAATCTGTCAACAGGATATCTGACTCTCTGGGATCTCCGCAATGCCTGCGGGTCACTCTGTACACACCTGTAACTCTAGCATGTGGTGGCACATATCTATCCTGTCTAGCACCAGGTGTGCGTAAAACAGGTATGCCAAGCTCCTCATCCAAACTCTCTGAACTAGATGACTCATAACCTGTGATTCCAATTCCTTCGACTTTCTTTTTGCCTTTATCCATAGCACTACTCCCAGTGCTCACACTCTCATGCCTCAAACGTCCTGACCATGGACGTACACTGCTGCTCTCAGCTTCTACTGCTGGCCCAGACATAGTAGTAGAACTAGAACTTGCTTGTGGTGGTAAGTTCACATGAACATCAGCCTCAAGTGACTCAATAACACCCTCATCTTTTTCTTTGTACCAACTAGCAAGCTCATCAAACACCACATCACGTGAGATGACCACTTGTCTAGTTTGTGGATTATAACATTTGTATGCCTTTCGATCCTGTGCATATCCAACAAATACACATTTCTCTGCTTTAGGATCCAACTTCCTTCTTCTTTCATCAGGCACATGTACATAAGCTATGCATCCAAAAACTTTAAGATGTCCAATGTCTGGCCTGTAACCTGTGAGCCGCATCTCTGGCGTGCTTCCATGAATGGCTGCTGTAGGTGTTTTGTTCAATATATACACTGCAGTAGCACATGCTTCTGCCCAATAGTAATCTGGCATGCTCTTTTCATTAAGCATTGCCCTTGCCACTTCACATATGACTCTATTCTTTCTCTCAGCCACACCATTCTGCTGAGGTGTATACTTGCAAGTCAATTGTCTTCTTATTCCATGCTTCCTCAAGAAATGCTCAAAAGCTTTTGAGGTGTATTCACCACCTCTATCTGTCCTCAGACATTTAATCCAACAGCCATATTGCTTTTCTGCAAAAGCTTTGAAATCCATGAACTTTTCCAACACTTCACTCTTCTCTTTGAGAAAGTATATCCATGTCATCCTGCTAAAATCATCTATGAATGTAACATAGTATAAACTGCCTTTGATAGATGGGTTTTGTGCAGGACCCCATACATCACTGTGTACTATCTCAAGTGGCCTGTTACTCATATTTCCTTCTCTAGGCCTTGCCTGCTTCCCAAACTGACAGGCTTCAAAAACATGCATATGTCCATCATATTTGAACCTAGGCAATCCATTGACAATGCCTCTTGTTTGCATGTTCTTTAATCTCTGTATATTGACATGTCCAATCCTCTTATGCCACATATCAATGTCCTGTACCACATTTTTGCTCTTTGAGAACATGGCTGATTTTAGCTCAGGAATTCCAGCATCCAGCTTAAACAATCTTCCTTCTTTCTTGCCTTTAGCAATCACTCTACATCCATGTTTGAAATCTTCAACGAAGCATCCATGCTCGTTGAAACGAACCTGTAATCCATGTTCCACCATTTGACCAACTGAGGCCAAGCTTTTAGTGATCGAAGGCACATACAGCACATCTGACATAGACTTTGTCTGACCATTGTGCATGACCAATGGTACACTTCCAACATGTGTAATGACATGCTGGGTATCATCACCTGTTTCCACATAGCCTTTTACATCCATAGGCTTCATATGCTCAAACCATTCACCATGACATGTCATATGGTTTGATGCTCCTGAGTCCATATACCATGTATCATCATTCTCAGCATTTGTTGTCATAGAACCCACAACATGCTTCATGGCAAACAAATGATTTGCAGTTCCATCATTGCTACTTGATGCATAGTTACCACCATGTTGTGCATAGTTTCCACCATAATGACCACCACGTTGTGCTCTTCCCCCTCTCAAATCATTCTGTTTGCGGAAACAATCTCTCGCCATATGACCATATTTGCCACAATAATGGCATTCCACATCTTGCATAGAATTTTGTTGGCCTTGCCAACGTCCTCGACCATGGGGGGTACCTCTGCCTCGCTGAGGTGCATATCCACGACCACCTCGAGCACCATATGAAGGCTGAAAATTCTGTTGTGGAGGCCTGTCCTGCCATCCACGACCATTACCACCACGTCCACGTGATGCAAATCTCCCCCTGCCTCTAAAGCCTCTCTGCGAGTAGAAAGCCTGATTTCTGCCATCATCATGGCTAGTAGATGCATCCAGAAATGAATCACTGAGCTTGATTTCCTCAACCAACAAGAGTGAAACCAACTCATCGAAGTCGGGTAGACCTGTACTCCTCACTGAGATAGATCAAAGGATTTGTATTCCTGCCAAGACCACGCAAGGTAATATCCACCAAATCATCATCAGGCATGGGGGCATTTATTGTGGCCAATGCATCTGCAAACTTCTTGATTTCTTGCACATAATCATGTATGCTCCTTTTATTCCTTTTCACATTGTGTATCTGCTGTCGCAATTGAGACTTGCGAGCACTCGTATCTGTATCAAACATCTTGACCAAAGTATCCCATGCATCTTTGGGATTCTCAGCATCCTGAATGTGTATGAGCATAGCATCAGATATACATATAGACAAATAATGCAGCACTTTGAATGCTCTCTCTGACCATTGCTTATGAGCAATAAGCTGCTGCTGTGTAGGTTGCCGAGGTAGCTCAGGCTCAGGCTCAGCACCTGTAATGAGATTCCAAAATCCTTTCCCTTTCAAGAAACTCTTTATCCTGTACTTCCATGCCTGGAAGTTCTTCCTATCCAGCTTTTCACCAACAATCTGAACTGGATTGTCCGACATGTTTGCTCAATGCATACACCTTCCGCACACTTCAAATCTGTAAATGAGCCTTCCTCAGCTCAACCACACTCCAATGAATGTTCCAGATACTCCAAGGTAGCCAACAAACTCCAAATTTGATGTAGAAAATCAACCTGTAATCATCCAAGATGAACTGACTCACTCAGTGCGGGATACCCTGAATTGACACGCCTTCCAAGGCTCCAAATCACAATGTAATGGTGCAATTAAGTATGGGAAACTTGCAGTGACACCTACTCAACCTCAATGTTGAGTATCAACACCATCTGACATGTGTACATATCAATTTTTGAAAACCCCTTTCTCTGTTTTTGGAAAAACCAGAAAAACCAGTAGAAAATTTGCTCTAATTCCTTCAATATTTGTCCAAATTGAGGCATTCATTAGCTTAGCATTAGTGTCCATCAACTCCATGTAAGAGGAATTTGTCCAATTGTAAAAGACCAAGGATTAATTGCTCAATTAAAATGACCCTGTTTCTCTGCAACCAGTGGACAGCCTGTTTTAATCAACTCATTCCCAGCTCAATTAAGCATCATTGACCAAACAAATCACATAGCCCTCTTCTCCAAAGTGTATAGCATCCAATTGCTAAAGCAAACTTGAAAGGTATCAACCAACCAATGAGAATCGGATCTCCTCGTAGGCAAAATGATCAAAATCTGCACTGTTTCCTCTGTTCTGGCTGCGCCGCCTG
The DNA here is from genome assembly GCF_041138505.1 of Cibotium barometz. Lineage (NCBI taxonomy): Eukaryota > Viridiplantae > Streptophyta > Polypodiopsida > Cyatheales > Cibotiaceae > Cibotium > Cibotium barometz. Next base: position 42,664,104 of record NC_141072.1, read on the forward strand.
CAATTAGGGGATTTGGGAGTGATTATAATGTTGTTTGATGAGGTATTCAAGTCCCCAACACTCCTAGGTACATGTGCAATCCACCAATGGTTGGATTTTAGCCAAAATCACACTCCAAATGCTTCAATTTTGGGCTTCTTTTTCACTGTTTTGTGAGAGCTCAAAAAACCAGAGATTTTTACACTTTGAAATGCATTCAAATTGCTCCAAAATCACAATAGGGCTTGCATAAGAGTTGCCATTACATCCCTCATTGTCAGATACATGTTTGCTTTGCCAGATTTACATGTATTTCCACCATACATTAATGTTGCCAAGCTTTAATGGAAAGCTTCAAAAACTAGAATTTCTCTTTGCTTTGATTTGCTCTATTTTGCTTTGCTTTTGCCTGTATCACCTGCAATCCGCTCAAGGATGTTTAGAAGACCTTACCCGGTAGGCCAAGCTTTCAGATCTGATAGTATTTGGTGTGCTCCAAGCTTCACAGCTCCAATGGCAAGCTTCACAGCTTCTCTTCATAGCTTCTTCTCCCTCTTCTCTTCACTCACTCATAAACCCTAATAAACAGCACAAGGCTCTGATACCATGTTGAAAGAACGGTAGAGGGGGAGGAGACACACACACAGGAGCAAACCCTAATGTATATTGCAAACCCTAACCATAGAGGGAAGCCATGTCCACTCTCACACAAAGCATAATGCACTAATCCATAATCCACACAACACACAATGAGTTGTGTCCACACTCTACTAACCCTAGCTAATGTCCACACACTATGACCAGCTGGACACGCGGTCATTTATGTCTCACACATGTTCCTACCTAATCTGCCAGCACATAGCATAGCTGGCTCACACTGACATCGAGCTTGAATCTCAACAGGGTTCACACTATAGAGAACCCTAGTATGTATTTGGTTGAGTACCTTTTCATATGTGAGTACTCTTATCTTTGTATAGTGTGTGTTGAGTGTTGAGTTAAGAAGAAGATTTTCAGTCTCTTACCTTATGTGTTCTCTATTAGGGTTTTGTGAGTGTGTGTGTGCTTTTGCAAGAGCTCAAGCTCTCTTCTCCCCTGCATCTTTTCATGGTATTAGAGCCTGGTTCATGCTAAGGGCTGAGCTGTAAGCAAGAGAAGTGCAGGAAGCAGTACAAGGGTAAGAGCTTCAACCACTCTTCCCTATTTGTGTTGGCGAGACTACACCCTGTCTCGGGAGCTCTATAGGAGGCACCAGCAATCTCTGATTGAGGATCTTTCTTCACGGGAGTAAAGCTATAGGGCAACTATATTATCCTATCGAATAAATATTGTCCTATCGAATAAATATTGTCCTATCGATACGGACAGAATTTTTTGGGTCGAAAATGCGTTTCGGGTACGTCTCGACCTCCGTTTTTCAGAAAGCAGGCGATTTCGAGCACTGCAAAGTAATCGATTCTCTGCACAGAACTCTATTTTAAGAACTGCAGGAAGACAGGTTGGCTGTGCAGACACTATGTGTGCTACAAGGAGGTCAACAATTGCCATTGGGTGTATGTATGCACATTGAGGTCACTGGTTGTGACATTTGAGTCTACTACAGTACCGCTGCAAAAAATATAGCAGTTTGTGCAGGACAAACCAGAGTGCTCTTTTTGGTAAATTTGTGTGTCTGGTAAGATGTCAAATGATGGCATAACCCAGATTGTTGCTGAGAAGCTTGATAAGAACAACTTCCATGCTTGGAGGTTCAGGCTAAAAAATTTCTTGATGGGAAAGGGCTATTGGCACTATATAGAAGGTGAGCATGAAGAGGCACCAGAGATACCGGACATCAATCCAACTGCTGCTGCAAATGTGAAAGAGTTCAAGGACTGGAACCAAGGAGCCAGAAAAGTACACCATGATTGGGCACATACAGGATGCCAAGTCCCCCAAGGAGGCGTGGGACACCTTGGTAAAACTCTATGAAACGAATACCAAGGCACGCAAGATACAGTTGAAGAATGAACTTCATACTGTGGAGAAAAAGAGTATGTCTATGAATGACTATGCATTGAAGATAAAGGGTATTGTCCTTGCATCTATTGGTGTTTCAGTAGATCATGATGACAAGGTGGCAGTCTGTCTACGTGGTCTCAGGCCACAATACAAGGCGTTCAAGACGTCTATTCAGACTCGGGAAAACATTCCCAATTTTACAGATTTGCTGTCTATGTTGATAATAGAAGAGGAGCTTGGGTGAAGACCAACAGTCTTCACAAAACAAAAACAGTTCAGAGCAACAGGCCTTCTACACAAGTTCAGGAAGAGGACGAGGTAGAGGAGGCCGTGGACGTGGTCAAGGAGGTGGCCGAACAAGTAATCAAAATTATGGCTAGCAGTAGCAACAACAACAGTCCCAGAATTCACAACAATAACAACAACAACACGCAGGTGGAAGAGGCCAATTCAGAGGCTGGGGGAGTCAAAGAGGTCATGGAAATTGGCAAAGGCAGTATAACGATACACGTGGATGCTTTTACTGTGGTAAGCCTGGACATGTGCAGGCAGATTGTTATAAGAAGCAGGCTGACATGCAAAATGAAAAATTGCAGCAAAACAACTATGCATCCTCGAGCAGAAACAATGAGGATAATGAAAGATTATTTATTATGCAGCATGTTGTTAATGCCACGTCTGAAAATGTAGAAGCAGCACACAGATCTTCAGAGTTATGGTTGAAAAGCAAACAGGGAAATATGTAAAGTGCCTAAGGTCAGATGGAGGGGGAGAGTACTTCTCCAATGAGTTCTCTGATTTTTTGAAGAAAAATGGTATTCGGAGACAGTTTACATGCAGATAGACTTCGTAGCAAAATGGAGTTGCTGAGCGGAAAAACAGGCACATTGCTGAGATTGCGTGAGCATTGATGGTGGAAGAGAAGAATATGCCGCATAGCTATTGGGCTGAGGCTATTTCTACAGTAGTTTACATCATGAACAGGACTCCAACTGCAGCCATACATGATGTAACTACAGAGGAGAGGTTTACTGGGGGCAGAAAACCTGATTTGTCTCATCTGAAAGTTTTTGGATGCATTGCATATGTGCATGTGCCAAATGAGCTGAGAACTATGCTGGATCCAAAAGCTGAAAAATGTGTGTTTATTAGATATTCCCTTGAGCAAAAGGGATACATGTGTTATAACCCTACTGCACGTGAGTTGAGGGTAAGCAGGGATATTGTTTTTGATGAGATCAGCAGTTGGTATGCTGCTGAAAAAGAAACTGCTGGGACTGATGTGAGTGGAAATGTGGTTGCACTGAATGCAAGTCAGCAATCACAACCTTTGAGTGGACCAGGAGAGTCTTCATCTAGTGGTTCAGTTGATAGACCATGGAGTGGCAAGCTGCGTCATAATACTAGTCCTGCAAATGTGATTAGTACATCACATCAAGGCAAAGAGAAAGTGGTTGAGCCCCTTAGTATGCCTGACATTTCTGCAGGGCATTCTCATGTTGATGGAGAGTCTAGTGGCTCAGAGATGAGCCTTGATGAGGAGCTTGGGATCCCAGCTATGAGAACACTTGGTGTAAAGAAGGCTATGGAAGCCATGAATGAAAAGCTACGAAGATCTGGGAGAGTGAAGAACCCTGTGCAGAGGTTTACCTATGATGGTTATGTGGCACATCACTATGCATACATGGTGACAAAAGTTGTACAGGTTGTAGAGCCCACATGCATTGATGAGGCTGTTGGAAATGTGTGTTGGGGAGAAAGCTATGGATGAGGAGATGGATGCACTATATGGAAATGAGACATGGGATTTAGTGCAATTGCCTGAAGGCAAGAAAGCCATTGGATGCAAGTGGGTGTACAAAGTAAAACATAACAGTGATGGAAGCATAAGCAGGTACAAGGCTAGATTGGTAGCCAAAGGATATGCGCAGACATATGGCATTGATTATGAGGAAACTTTCAGCCCAGTTGCCAAGATGGCAACAGTGAGAGTTGTGATAGCAGTGGCTGCGTCAAAGAAATGGTCTTTACATGAGATGGATGTAAAGAATGCATTCTTGCATGGGGATTTGCAGGAAGAAGTGTATATGTTGCAGTCACCTGGTTATGAGGATGTGAGTCACCCCGAGCATGTTTGCAGGTTGAAGAAAGCCTTGTATGGCTTAAAACAAGAACCAAGAGCATGGTCTAACAAGATTTCTAAATATCTTGTCACTATTGGCTTTCATGTAGCCAATGCAGATTTCTCGCTGTATGTGAGACACAGTCATAGAGGGGTTGTGCTTGTTGTCATCTATGTAGATGACTTGATCATTACGGGGGACCATGATGCAGAGATCTTTGATGTAAAGATCTTGCTTAGATAGAAGTTTGAGATGAAGGATCTGGGGAGCTCAGATACTTCTTGGGCATTGAGGTGATTAGCACCACATGGTATTGGATTAATGGTATTGGATTACTGCAGAGACAGTATGGCTTGGACATGTTGTCTAGGTATGGTATGACAGGCTATAAGCCTACTCAGTGCCATTGGATCAGAATGGCAAGTTGAGTGCAGATTCAGGAGAGATTTTGGAGGATCCTACTATGTATAGGCGCATAGTAGGAAGCTTGATCTACATGACGATCACCAGGCCAGATTTGAGCTATGCTATTGGGTTGGTGAGTCAGTTTATGCAAGTTCCTTGGAAGCCGCACTTGGATGCATTGAGACGCATACTAAGGTATGTGAGGTGTTTTATGAAACTGGGACAGAGATGTGTACATGGGTACACAGATGCTGATTGGGCTGGTAGTATCTCAGATAGAAGATCTACTAGTGGCTTCATGTTTTTCTTGGAGCAGCAAGAAGCAGCCTACGGTTGCTCTATCCAGTACTACAGAGACTGAGTACAGAGGTGCTGCTATGGCAGCATGTGAGGTAGCTTGGTTGAAAAAGCTACTTGCAGATTTGCGTCTATCAGTAGATAAACAAGTTGTCATTTTCTGTGACAACACTAGCAATATACAGTTGGCTCGGAACCCAATTTTTCATGCTCGTACGAAGCATATAGAGGTCCGCTACCATTTTGTTAGAGAGAAGGTCTTGGCAAGAGATGTTGACCTTGTTTATGTCAGCACACAGGATCAGATAGCTGACACCTTCAGAGAAGCTCCGCAGATTCAAGGCTTCGCTTGGTGTACATGAGATGGAGTTGAGCTCGAGGGGGAGTGTTGAGATATCGAGCTCATCTAGTGAGGCGGTGTACACTGATGACCCGCTTGGGACATAGGCCCCACACTTACACCTCTGGCATGGTTGGTGAGATCATGGGTGATATGCGGCCAGTGGGATGATAGGCTGTGTGACAACCATTCTAGTGGGATGATAGGTTGGCATAGTTATAACGCTAGCTCATCTAGTTGGGTTCACACTATAGAGAACCCTAGTATGTATTTGGGTGAGTACCTTTTCATATGTGAGTACTCTTATCTTTGTATATAGTGTGTGTTGAGTGAAGAAGAAGATTTTCAGCCAATTATGCAACAATGGGAAAAAGAAAATGTCCCACTTGTAGACACACAACCTGGATTATAAATGGAGCAAGAGCTTGAATAAATATGTATACCCAGTTTATGGATGTTTCTACCTATTTTAATAGGACAACCAAAAAACATAATCTTGATACACTCTCATCAAGTAAAATTTAGACTAAAAAAGATCCCTATAAGAAAGTATTAAAAAATAATGGTCTAGTCTCAATGAGAGAGATAAGATTCAAGATCCATGCAACATGAATCTTTTTGAATCTTCTACCACCAACTTTGATAAGGTGAAATTTCTCAAATAAAATATTGCATTAGGAAAATTTTAGACAAAAAAGGACTAATGATTAAATTTTTACAAATCAAATCAAAATTTGTCAAAGATTGTGGATTGGGAATCTACTCTTTAATATCTTTCCAACGATATATAGCATGATGTGAAATTTTGCATATTCAAGAAGTTCCCAAATTGGTGATGATGTGGCATGCTACGTGCCACATCACACCAATTTGGGAACTTCTTGAATATGTAAAATTTCCCATCATGACCAATATATAATCTTTGAAAAATTTTGATTAATTTTGTAAAAATTTAATCATCATCCCATTTTTTTAGAAAAAGATGAGATGGCATTTCTTAGAGGGCCCTTTTTGAGTCCAAATTTTGCCTAATGAGAGATTTACATTAAAATATTGGGAAGTGTCATATATACCTTGTACTCGTGACAATAGGGTGATTTGACTGTAATTCAATTTTTTTGCCTTCCTAATTTTCATTTCTCCCCATTTCACATTTCCTCTTTTTCTATCTTCCATCCCCCCTCTTTTTTTCTACTCTTAATTCAACTCTACTATATAGCTTTTGCCTTTGTCCTTATTTTGTTAGGAAAACATAAATAGCTACATTGTTGCTTAAGCTACTAGGCTTTAAGTCTTTATGATTCTAATTTTTATACACCTTGTTTATGTGTATTTCATTATTTGATTAGTTTTTAGGTTCCAAGTTATTGATAATGCACGTTATGTTGTAGGTTTAAGCTTTATATTTTGATTTTTTTGTGCTGAAAAGTTTTTTTTGGAGTTGGTGACAATTACTCTTTAGGTCTTAAATTAAGTTTAGAATTTATATTTGGAGGTTAATCTTTCAAGATGTTCATAGATTTTTTTAAAGTAGGAAATAAGTAGTTTTTTGGGTTTATGGATTTTACTTTTTTGATAATCTTCCATGATGTTTGTCTTTGTGTGGTTGTTGACAGGTTTAAGGATTTGGTTTACCTATCAACATCTTTAAGGTAACACATTTTACATTCTACATATTATTTTATTATTAGTATTATTTTTAGTGTAATATCCATTATATGCATATTTCTTTTAGATGGGAAAAAAGCTCTAAGCCATCTTCATTTTATCCATGTAGATGCTAGAAAGGCAAAAGGTTATAATTTCTATACATAGTATTGAGGTCTAAAACATAAGAGATAACAAGGAAATTTGGATTAAGGACATATACAATAAGTTTGAGTAGGTATCAATGTACCCCAACAACCAAGGTTTTTTCAATATCAAGCTAAAGGACAAAGAGGATTGTAGAAAGAATTAGAAAGATAGAATAATAGATTTTAGAAGAGAAATATTGGAGGGAGTATAATAATGGAGGTATTAATCCAGCACGTGTACATGCACAAAGAAATCTCCCTATATCCAAATAATTGAATTGCAAAGAAGAAGCATGACGCTAAGAATAGCACATTGTTTTTTATATTTGAATTTTTGAGATAAAAATATAGTATGTCTTTCAGCATTCAATTCATCTCAACGGTTGAACAATCTGTAAAGTGCTTAAGTGGAAAGTTAAATATTTTTCATGCTATTGTATGAGGGATATAATGCTAGCTCCTTATCATCACAACATATCTTTTTCTATGATTCATTATCCATTATGCCATCAAGGAGTATTAAGTATGGTTCCTTTCAACCTATGTTACTCCCATTTATTATCAAATCTCCTATGGATGTGCTTGTAGCTTGCAAGGTAAAACTAGAAAATGATGTGTAAGCTTCAATACAACCAAACAGAGGCTAAAAAGAAAGTCACCTAAGTTGGTTTACTACCTTCGGCTATTTTGTTCACTTATTTTGCAACCTATAAAGAATTGAAGAGAGCGAATATTACGGATAGTTATAAGAGTCTAATTTAAGATTGGATAAAACATCTCTTGGGTAATGAGAAATTGGATACAAAGAGAACCCAACAAGAGGACATAGTTGATTGTTGAGTTTCAAAATCTTATGCTACATTTTGGTAATAAATCAGTTAGTGTGATTGTAAAATTTATTTTCTAGTGAGTGTAATTTTTTAGTTTTTTATTCCATGATGAATATGTACTTTTATTACTCTACAAACATTATATATCTAATTTATCCATAAGAGACTTGTGAAACAAAAATGGATCAGCATGGACCAAGATAGATACAGGGATTCTGTAATGGTAGAACTGAACATTCTTTGGAGAGAGCATAAAATAATTATAGTAACTATAGAAGGCCACCACCATTGGACATTAGCCTTCCTTAGACAAGATGTATCCTGGAGGTTAAGGGACCCTCCTGTCAAATTTTACCTTTAAGAAGTTGAAAAGATATTTGAGAAGTCCTTTACTTACACACATTTTATTGCTCCCGTCAAGGAAGTGACTAGAGCAACATGCCCTTGCACATGTAATCATGCAAGCAAGAAATTATACAGATATGTACTCAACATCATTCACTATCGATAAATTCCTTTTCATTTCTTTAGTATTCTATCTACATCTTTTATATGTTGTTCTCCTTGGTCCAATATCCATGATAGCTATAATTTTTTTAATCAATGGTGCTCAAGTTAGCTGCACATAGTCATTTGAATAAAGATCCTAAGAAAACTAAATAAAGAAAGAAAAAATAATATAAAGGGCATCATTGTTTAAATAAAATAACAAAAGAAGAAAGATAAAACCATCAACTTATTACTCACCTTTACATCATTCTTTTCATTGAAAAAATGATGCTCTATAAATTTAATTATGTTGGCAATAACTCTTCACCCACTTGTGAGAGCATCAGTCTAGATAGGGACCTACTAAGTTGAAATATTTAACATAATAATAATATCAATAACTTAACTATTTTTCAATACTTACAGTTTTGTTAAAGTATTTAATTGATCTATAAAAATCTTCTACTAATGCCATATGGTCTATTATTGTGACTATTTACTTGGTAGACCGATATATTAAAAATTAAAATTAAGCAAACATTAAAGTCATACATGGCAGATATGTACATCGTAAATTAAAATTAAGCAAACATTAAAGTCATACTTGGCAAATATGTACATTGTAAATTAAAAATAAGCAAGCACTAAATTCATACAAAGAGACATCATGAAAGATGTCATAGTTTTTCCACAGTGCAATAGAAGGGGATGCACTTGCTTTGGGGTTTCCATTATCGCACCGTAAAGTACCTTGAAAAAAAATACTTATAGTTTTGCATTTCCATGAAGAACAAGAATCTTATTCGTGAAATATGATACCTTTTGTTCAATATCGATTGCTATTAATCTCCAATGGCTGCTAAAATAAGACGTTGAATAAGGGACACTTCCATTAATAAATATATTAAACCAGTGTCTTAATTCATCTTCTTTTCTATTTGCATCTTTGATGTAAGTTAAAAACACAAAATCAACTATCTAAACTTGTATTTGGATGTCATCCAGGTTCTCTGCCATTAAAAAACTTCAACAAAAAAAGTAAGCTAGTTTTTATAAAGAATTCATTTTGAATACTATTGTGGATTATCATGAAGGGCCTGATGTATACCAAGAATGATCTTTGTCCTACCATGATGTGTTTTCATGATTGGAGGGATATTTATATTTCAAAGGTTATCCATGGGCTACACTCAATTGATTTATCGAATCTATATCACCTCTCTTTAGAGAATGCATATCTCTATCCATAAGGGTAACCCTATGAGCATGTGAAGCCACATTATATAACTATGTTACAAAAACTCAGTCAAAAACTCTTTTGAAGCATGGGCTACACTCAATTGATTTATCGAATCTATATCACCTCTCTTTAGAGAATGCATATCTCTATCCATAAGGGTAACCCTATGAGCATGTGAAGCCACATTATATAACTATGTTACAAAAACTCAGTCAAAAACTCTTTTGAAGTATCTTGTAAACAATCAAGAGTTTCTTTGCCACTTGAAAACTTGTAAGGTCTAATGTTTTTCACATATTCTCCTATATATAATATCTAACAAGGTTGCTTCAAGATAACATTTATAAGTGCCTTTAATGATTTTCTAATGTTTCTAAGTAGACATTTTTTTTGTGAGAACCATCTCACCCTTCCATGCTTCCTTAGAAGACTATAGATTCCTAGCTATATGTTCTACCTTTACCTTAGCAGCAGAGCAAGACCTGTTCCTTCCCCCATTTTACTTTTTGTCTTCTTTGTTCTTTCCATCTAAGAAATAAAAATAATAATATAAATAAAGTGCAAAGTGGCTACCCCACCATGTAATGAGGATACAATTTGGGTCCCTTCTGTAGCCCCTCATATCGCATGGTGGGATACCTTGAGCAGTTTGTGGAAATTCAAGGGCTTCCAATGCCCTAAAACCCTAAGTAACACTAGATTTATGTCATAGACGTAGAAAAATTTAAAAAATACATGATGAGACATTCATATGTAGAGATATTGTTGATGAGCTTAGTAATTGTGTGGATGCTGCCAGAGATGTTGTTTGTTTTCCATGGTGTCAATGTTATCTATGGAGCTACTATTATCGATGGTGCTGTTGTTGAGAATCTAGAGAATGTAAACAAAATGTGTAAAACCAAATGTAGGAGAGTTTAAATAGTTTTATCTATCCAAAACTAAGAGATAAGTGATTTTCCTTAAAAAGGGAACCTCCTCATTTTCTAATTGGAAATTGGGAAAGTTTATTGCTAATCAATGTCCTTTGGAAAATAGCCCTCGTGCTTTTTATGAAAGATACATGTTTTGGAAGAAGAGTCCAAGAGACATTTCTAATTGGAAAAAGATGTGTGTTTTGGAAAAAGATCCTCGTTGGAGTCGTTTCTAATTGGAAACTGGGCAATTTTAATGCTAATCAACGTCCTTAGAAAAATACCCCTCGTGCTTTTGATAAAGGTTGCATTTTAGAAAAAAAGCCCCCCCACGTGTTTCAAAAAGAGCTTCTTGTTCAAAAAATGATATAGGTATTATATTATCTTTAGGACTATACTGTGGGAAGAGAGAAGGCCCATGGGTTCTTTGAAATTCTTCTTTTCGGATCATGAGACACCTCCTTTAACATAGAGATATAATGTATAACATTTGTTTAAATGTGCCTAGTTTACTATGTTCCTTCACATATGATGCAGTCAAGGGATATTAAAGAGTTAATTAAAGAAGAGAATTCTAGGAAGAAGCTATTAAATTTTCTTTACAAAATCAAGTCAGACAAAATATTTGCAGCTATTAGAGAAACATTCAATCCCGAGATTAACTAGTCGATCTAATAATAAGAGCTTCTGATTACTACAAATACCTATTTTTCAAAATTTCAAAGGATTATATATGGTCAATCATCTATTATTAGATCCAAGGATTATGTGTTATTGATCTTGTGTTGACTATACCAATGAGAAGTCAAGACTAAAAAATAGATATATTTCCCTACTAGAGGATGTCAAGTGCACGCATACATGTACTGCACGTGGAGGCAGAAGGTGTAGGTTTCCATTGGAGGATGTTTCACTAATGTACTACATATGCTTGACATTTGACAGGGATGCCAATAGTGACAACACAAAAGAATCTAGCACCATGCTGATGCAAACTAATATATGTATTGAAGATGTAGCAGAGGATGAGGAGATAGAAAACCCTCTAGAGCTTGAAGTTGAGGCAAAGCTTAGTAAAGGAATTGACATTGCACAACTCAAAGAAATCACAATAATTGAGGAGGAGAATATCACAGGAGAGAAATTAGAAAGATCAATAAGCTTGCCATGCCTACCATTATCGGTAGTATCAAATGACAAGGATTTTGTCTTACTTTTAGATATATAAATGATGTTCTCCTTAATGAAAGATTACTCTCTTGCTGCTATTTCACAGATGATTGAAGATGTGAAAGATAGGGTGGATTTTAGGAATAACTTCTCTCATTTGGACATAGGTACATGAAATTATGTTGGTGTATCTAAGGCCCTTAGTGTCTTATTTAAGGAAGCATCAAATTATGCTCAAAATTGATTACCAACATAAGAAGATTTTTTTCCTATTCAAGAAAGGCTGGAACTAGAAAATTTTGGGAGATCAACCATACTAAAGTTTACCAAAGAAGAATCATCTTAAACATGCAAACAAATGATTGACTTATGGGAATAATCATCTCTAATCAGTGATAAAAAACTAGCATGATTTTCTATTCTTATCCTTGATATTAATTTTTATGAATAAAAGGTGTTTTTCACCCGAGAAAGGTGCTTTGAAGAGGTGCGAAGAGAAAGCATTAGGGCCCGTTGGATGCCTTTCTATTGTACCATTGGCCATCTTAAAATTTTCACTTTATTTTATACATTTGTAATTTTTTAATCTAATGAGTTATCATTTTTATCAGATTGAGATTGAGGATGGATGAGTTGATGTAAACTAAGGAGGAAGAAATGGCAAGGGATATAGGCAGCTTAGTCATTATATTTGTAAAATGAACAAAGAAGTTCTTGCCATTTAAGTACTCCAAAAATCCTAAGGTTGCATTACTAGCACTTAAGGAAGTTACAAGGTATCTAGGTTGGTCTATTGTTCCCTATGGATAAATTTGAAGCTATAGGATTTTTGGGTATGCACATGGGATTTGAGCTATGTGATCATCTTAGTTTTTAAATTACACCACACATGCTTTAGCTATGGAGGAAGATCTCCTAGCGGGATATAAAAAACAAAAGTTCTTAAGATTTAGAGGTGAGATTGAGTCTACATCTACTAAATAGCCATGTCAACATCCTCAAGTAAGCTCAAAGGAAATAGAAGCTACCAAAAGAGAAAATCATCTTCTTACCAACACACCACTATTGTTTAAACTTTATGTAATTTTCCTTTAGATGTACCAGTTACATAATACTTAGTTTTTATGATGCTGCTTGATCTCCAAATTTATCACTTGATTTATAAATGATTATCATCAACAACATATCTCGGATTTGCATGTGATTCATCATGAGGAGTAGAATTTAGCACCTTTTTCTTATGGCTTATTTCTATTCTTTTGTACCACCATCAAACAAGTTACCTCATTGGATTAACATCATGTACTCCACCTCCATGTGATGTTCCCTTTTGAAAACCACATCAAGCTTACCAAGAAGAGTGTTCCTTGCCTTGAGTAGACTATATGCCTAAGCTTCCCACTTTGACAAAGTAAGGTCCATGAGCCTCCAAAATGTGTTGCAAAGTAAGGTCCATACCATAAGTACTTTTAAGAAAATCAAAGCTTCTACCATTAATTTGTAAAAGTTTCTAACAATATTCTTGAAATTTAGTATCATCCATATCATCGTTTGTTGCAAAAGAATTACCAACGAGCTAGTGTATCATCCATTGTAAATATCATCGTTTGTTGCAAAAGAATTACCAATGACCTAGTGTATCCCATGTGTTTGCCTTTGCTAATTGAGTCTTTCCTCTATTGCTCCTATGAAGAACAACCATATGTAACTTTTCATGCATTGCACTTCTCAAGTTGCTTCACTAATAAATCTCCCTTTTTATTTCATGATGGTGGTGGTGAGGAAATAAATTTTCTCACCTTTGCCCCACGAAAGCATGGCTTGCAAGGTAATTTTACTTTCCAAGCGTCCTTACCATGGCATGTAAAGTGCCAAAGAAAACCTTTGTTAAGGGTATCTTTAGAATAGGATCCCACTTTGGATCCAAGTGAACTTTTGTTAAGGCTATCTTTATAATAGGATCCCACTTTGGATCCAAGTAGACCATTTTCCCCTCGTGTATTATAAGTTGGTCACAAGTTGGGACACCCTCCTTTCTTGTCTTTGCAATCCAAATTTTCTTTATATTCTGACTTTGTTTTTTAGATTTCATGCAATACACGGATGGAAATTCTATATTGGATCCACATAACTCACCAAACATGCACTTTAGAGTTTTCAAATCTAGTGCAAGATGCCACTATACATTACATTAACCAAATTCATCTGCTTTTAGGATCGTTTCTCCTCTTGTTTTATGTTCAACCACATTTAGTACACTTGTCAACTTAAAGCAAACCTTTAATATTTCATGGTCTTCTTTGGGAACTTCAAAAGTAGCAAGCCACCATATCTCATTTTCAAATTAAGCACACCGAAATAATCTAAATGCTCTTTTGTAATGTCCAGACTAAAATCTCTATTCATTAGGATCAAGCCTGCCCTCTTAGAATGGTCTGAACTCAAACCTCTATTCATTAGGATCAAGCTTACCCTCTCTAACTTTTGTTCTTTGACAATCTCACTTTAATACAAACTTTAGTGTACCACCACATTCTTGAATTGTCATGTTATAGAACTTGACCACCATTACAATTTTCAGCATACATCTAATAAAAGTTTATTGAATCTCATTAGCTTAAATAACCTCGGACTTACTTTTATGTGTATGACGTAGATGAATCGGCTCACCAAAGAGCTCTAGAACTTTACCATTGCCATGCTTTTCCTACATGATATGGTTTCAGGATAAGAAAATTCTTTTTTTTCTTTATAACCTATTAAATCCTTTTTCTAGTTGCTTATAAATAGCATCATATGCTCTTGAGGTAGCCCAAGCTTTATCAAATATACCTTGGCTATTGTTGGTTGTGAATGTCTTGCTCACTTCATACATCTTATCTCTTGTTATATCTTCTGACATTGTTTTAAACTTATTGTCTTGGAGTGTAGACCTTACCATGTTCTTTGAGAGAAATCTAGTAATTGAGCTATCCATCTTATCATTTTTTGATTACAAGTAGGTATTGGATATTCTTTTACAAGTCTTGATTTATCGCTTCCATTGTCCCCTCCTTTAATGACAAATATATCCATTGGTTCTATCTCCTTTAGACATGCTCTTGGCCTGAATGTAGTGTTGTTCTCCAACATTCTTTGCATCTTTTTATTCTCTTAAGAACACGCACCCTCTCACTTATTTGGGCATTGTTTACTTCCATAGTATGCATTATACCCTATAAATTTTCACATTCCTTCTCTTTTGCAATCATTCAATGATTTTGAAAGTCGTGTTATCATTCTTTCCTTACTCGTGAACATACTTTGGGTTGATTTATAAACATAATGTGCTCGGTTTAATAAGCATTCTTGTATAACCTAGCAAACTTGCATGACCATCATATATATACTTGATAAAGGAGGTTAATCTTGAAAATACAGGGGGTTGTTTTGATAGAGGATCAATAGGAATATATCCATCCCTCTACTCGTAAATCCATATGATTTTTCCATGCATCTGTATTCTCTTGCATTATTGATTATTGCATTGCGGAATCCTCGGTCCTCGTATACATAAGTGCATACTTAATATCAAGTTAAAGGTGAATGTCTCTTTTCTTTCTTTGTTCATCATGTAACTCCATTAAAATAACAAATATACATAAGTAATTCATAGTAATATTGACTCAAAATCAGCTACAATAATCAAAACCATTGAACTTTATTAAAATATTTTTATCGTAAAACATTGATAAAAGAATGAATATTATATATCATTAAACAAAAAAATTTGTTGACTCCTTCAACCAGAACATAACATTTAAATCTATAAGATTTAAAAAAAAAGAATATTGACCTCCATAACTTTGTTCTTCTCTGAACTTATAGACATTGATGGAAAAGATCAATGAAGAGGAAGATGGTTTTGTGGTTCCATTTTGTGGTATCAGAAAACCAACGCACTCATTATCTTCAATATTTTTTTCTTACCCTAATCTCTATCTCGCAAATGGGAATATCTATCATCATTAATATGAGAATGGAGGCAAAAGAGAGTGAGCTATCCACACAGAATGAAGGAAAAATATAAATTCATACTACGAAGTCAATAGTATTTCAAAACCCCCAAAAAATCAAATTATTGAAATTAAAGCTTACAATCAAAGAATACTCAAAGAATTGCTCAAAGTATCAAAAATTTGAAATACTAAGCTAGATTATATAAATTGTTGAATTTTTACACATTTAAGATAGTTAGAATGTTAGTTGAATCATCAGAAGTTACATTTTGCCATAGATTTGGTTAGGGTACATAATAAATTGTTTAATTCTCACACAGTTAAGATAGTTAGAATGTTAGTTGCACCCAAAGTTAGCTTTTGCCCTAGATTTGGTCAGGGTATATAATAACAATAAAATATTTGATGAATCTATTATAATATTAGTAAAATTGGTCCCAAAGAGTATAAAAGAGAGAGAATCAATAATTTAATATTATTATCTATGTGGAAGAGAGAGAACGCTCTTAGACAACCCTTTTTTGTTGTAAATTTTACTTAATGTGAGGATTGATTACCACCTCATGTAGTGACTTTATATGATTGGAATAGGGCATGAACAAAGTTTTAAAATCATGAAAAAAAGAATGTAGGAGGAAAAATCATCTAGGAAAAATAAAGATTGAAGAATTCATGGAGCCACGAGATCATCACGTGCCAAACCCACCATGAACATAATATTCCTTCTACATTGACCTCAAGAGGCTATGCTATAGCTAAAAGCCACGAAACACCTATTCTCATACCACATCGGTGTCACTCTCAAGGCTAGCTAAATTGGCCAAACATAGGTACCCCACCCTTGTACCTCACCCCACATGGGATATCGATACATTTACCAATATGGTGCTCCATTTAGATTCCAAATATCGAAGAGGGTTCAATACAAGCTATCATATCTCCAACTTATGTATGATCCTCCGTGATTATTATGATCACTAGTATCCTTGGGCTACTAGTGACCTTTCAGTGTCATACCTATTAACCTAGAACAGGGAGAAAATAGACCAGGAAGCCAAGGATATAGTGTTCCGAGTGCAGCTCTGAGTAGGGATGGGTCTATTAGGGTAGGGCTTCTAGGTCTTTCATGGGGTGCTAATCCCCCTTTCATGGATCTTGCCTCTAATGGAGCTTGATGATTGGGGGGTGAGGGCATGGGTCAACTATTACTCACCCTTAATCTATGGAAAATATACATACCCATGTCCAAACCTAATTTAAACCTCTTTTACTAGACTAGAAAAAGCACCACAACGACCTATTATGTGAGCTTGAGAATTAATAACAACACCCTCAACTAGCTCTAACATTTCGATACCCTCTTTTACTCTAGAAAAAGCAACACAGAGACCGATAATTATGTGAGCTTGAGAATTAATAACAACATAAAGAACGATAATTATGTGAGCTTGAGCATTAATAACAACATCCTCAATTGGCTCCAACATTTCAATACCCTATAAGTAAACCCAACCATCATACTAGCTCACATTGGTTTCTACATGGTGCATAATATGAAGCTTTAATGGTCCTCTTACTAGGAAAATATAACCCCAAAACCACTTAGATATGATCCATGTTTCAAGCCCTATACTATCCTCATCTATTATCATTATACTACCACACTTAGATATATTTAGATACGATCCATGTTTCAAGCCCTATACTACCATCTGTTAGCCTAATTGGCCCTTTGGAAGCATAGTTGTAGTAGGTTATATACCTTAATTTGCAAGACAAAAAAAACTATCTATAGATCTCTTGCTGTATAATGTTTCATACATATCATATGCCATGTCATGATAAGATTCCATTACAATTATCCTACTCCTACAACCAAGGTGTTATAGTCAATTACAATCATGTTCTATGAGAAGATCCTAGGTGTTAGACCTGCAAAACAAATTGAGCCAATGGGCCAATGGTACATGCCTTATTTGATGATTGCATGCATGTATGCTACTTTTTATAAATTTGGTGATGCCTCAAAAGGTTGCCTCGGTGGATATGCTCCACATAGTGTCAAACCATGACCCCCTGTTCTCAAATGGTCACCCTCATACCACAATATCTATTAATGTTTATACCATGTTTCTAGTGTCTTTTGGATCATGTATATCACCCTATGGCATCCCTTGCATGGCATAAGCCTACAATCATAATTAGTTAATCACCAACAATGGAATCCCTACTCTTTGGTTTTCTCTCTGTTGCTCCCTATTTTGCCAACTATGGAAACATCTAGGCTTTGATCTCTCATGGCCATGATGATCAAACACCACAATCCTCATCTATGTAAACTTTACCAGCTCATGGATGCCATATAAGCTTGGTGAAGAAGCTCCAAATTCACCCCATCACCCATACATCTAGCATGTACTATATTCCAAAAGCTCATTTTTCATGTCATGCAACTCAAAGTTGTTATTATCATGACACATATCTCACATGGAACTATTTTTTAGGTTTTTGGAATGGCTTCACAGATGCTTTACACTAAGGATAAATAAAAAATTTGTCTCAATAGACTATCAACAAAATTTATCTTTGGAACAAAGAGCCACTCATTGTTGCCAAATGTAAGGTTTGTGAAACAATGCTAACACTTTGAAACATATTGTTGATAGGTGAAGATGGGGGCATTTGGTTTCGCTCAATATAAGACATGTTTTGGGGAATACGTACATATGGTACTTACATGCGAGTTGAAAAAAATGTTATATTAAAGAAAAATTTTTTAAAAAATCTACAAATGTGAATGATTTACCTTTGGGCAGGACAACAGGGTCCAAAAAAGAAAGGATGTACAGACATCCCAACAGCCGAGAGACTGATGCCGCATAGATGATATACACATGTCATAGAAATGAGATGGTCTCCCCTCTAAAATAATGAAAAAGAGGAAACTTGTATAAGCCATCAAGAAACATTGCATCATGCATAAAATACACCAAATTGGTCGTCTCAGACCTTACCTTCTTACATACCCGCGCGTTAATGCATTAGGAATTTTTTGGACCCAAAAAGGGCCTTCTAAGGATTCCTAATTTTAACGGATTAGAGCTTAAAAAGCTGGGCTTAAGGGAGACAAAGGCTATGATGACCCGTATTTTTTGCCTTTCCACATCAGCCATACCCCCTAGTTTCACTTTTTAAAGAGAATATTCTCATACTCTCTCTCTCTCTCTCTCTTACTTTTTGAATTTTTTATCCTCACTCTCTACAAATTGAATCTTTCTTGTTGTTAGTTTGAAATCTCCTTCCTCATTAACTCCCACCATATCTCCCTTCCACATGAGCAAAACATTCTTGTATTTAGGTGGACCCCAAAAAGTGAAAATTTTTTATTTTTCATTTTTTTACATTTTGAGGTGGATAAAACACCACCCAACCAATATGTATGATGAAAATACTTTTCTCTCTCCAAAAAGCTTGTAATTCAAGTGTCATGTCAGCAGCCTGTCAGGAGCCAGTACATCCATAACTAACTGTCAGGTCCCCACACAACCCCATAAACATAACTAACTGTCAAGAACCACTACATCCATGAGATCCAGAAATTGTGGGGACCCCAAAAAATATTATTCTTTTTTTTCTCATAAATTTAATTTATTGATGAAAAATTCCATGTTAGTATATTTGTATATATCAAAAATATCATTTTCTACTTAGAAAAACGGATTTGTGTTAAACCTCCAACAACAAACCTCCAACAGCAAAGTTTTAACACTCTCTCTCTCTCTCTCTCTCTCTCTCTCTCTCTCTCCCCCTCTGAGGATCTCTTTGCTTTAGCTTCTTCCTCTGCTTAGCTATGGAGCCTTTGCAAGCTGTGTGTGTAGTCCCTTGTGAAGCTAGAAAATAGAAGGTTGATTTGCACATTCGTATTCCTAAAGAGTATGGCAGCTCTAAAAAAACCCATCCTACTGATGCACAATCTGTCCAAGCTCGTTAGGATAGCTAAGGAGAAAAATGTAGATCTTTGGGTTGATGGGTGTCTCCATCCAATTGACCCTCAATTAAGAGCAAACCCTCCTTTCCCCGATTTATCATCTTTTAAGCAATTGGTTGGTGAAGGAGAGCTTGGCTTGTTAGAATACTGCAAAAGATTGACTACAAGTGGAGCTTGGCAAACCCATATTCTCCAATCTCAATTGCAAGCATCACAATTCACCCTTTTATAATGTCAAGAAGGACTTAAAACATCATCAAATAAAATGAAAGAGATCCTCACAAAGAATGTGGAGAAGGATGCAAAGATTTGAAGGCTAGAGGAACTTATCAAACAACTCAAAGCAATGCCAAATGGTGCTCGTGAGAACGCAAAAAGACATTGGCTGGTATAGAGTCTCTTGTGTTTAAAGGTGGAGCACGGAAGAAAAGGATTCGTACAACAAAGTAATTAACATAAACTTTCATTATGCACTTAGTGATTTAAACAAAATAGTCATGATCTGTGTTCTGCCATGAATTTTCTGCAAGAGGTGTGTGGTTCTAACGAAGAGGGATGGAAGGACTTGGTCAAAGCCATTCTAAATACCAAGCATTAGGGGAAGGTTGAGATCTAGGGGCCCTTTAAGATGCCATGTGATTAAAAGGTTATTAAGGAAAAGAGCCAATCGTGTGATGCCATGTATACAAAAATGTTGGGTGATTAAAGGTGGTCAAAAGATTCTCTAGAAGATGCCTTTTTGTACTTTTCATTTCCAAAAAGTGGGGAGGGAAGTTTTTGAAATTTCGGACGTCTATAACTTCTACATATGAGCTCAAAATTTATTGCAGATTACAGATTCAGAATCTACTCGTCGAGCTCTTTCCATAGATATGTCACATGATATAGTTTTGCTCGCTCGATTTGAAATTTAATTTTGGCGGGAAACTCTGAAATTCAAACTTCTAGCCTTTTGAAGAACAAGAAGGTATCTAAAGTCAAAGAAACTTAACGTTTTAACAAAAAGTCATTAAAATCATAATATGGTAGCTTAAAGGGCCCCTATAGACCTCAACCTTCCCCTAATGGATATTCTCTCAATTATTACTGACCCTCATCATCCTAAAATATGCCAAGCTATTGTCAGCAATGTGGTGAGCAAGATTACCACTTCCATCGATTCTTCTCATTAATTCAACATGCTTGTGATGCAGCTGGAATCAGTATGCATTTCTAAGACAAGGAATCACTGGTACTTTATTTCCTACACTCAAGGTGATTCACAATGTCAAGCGTATCAATAATGATGATGTGCAATGAGCTATAGGAAAGTTTTATCACATTGAGGGTACACTAACATTAGACACAGGGTCGAGCAGAAAGAAAATCAAGACAACAAGTACAGAATTTTGCTATGATGTTTACAATAAAATCTTTGTTAATATTGAGAGACTACAACAAGCTATGGTGAAGTTCTATGGTCTTTCACCAGAAGGTGAGAACTTGCAATTGCCACTATTCATGTTTTTCAGTAGAAAATGAAGACGAGTATTTTATTTTGAATATTGTAAATTACCATTTATTTGCAGTTTTAGGGAGCACACTTTCAGTTGTGCTCAAGCAAGATGAGTGCCAAATTGTGAAAGGTCGGAAGTTGGAGCATATGAGCATTACGCTCATGAATGAGGCCATGATATGTGCATGGGAAAAGACTACCAAACCAATTTTAGTATGCAATCTGAGAAAGAGGTCTGGTGGCTTGGTGCATTTGAGGTACCGAAGGAGACACATGAGGTATTGACATGGATGTTTGAAAGGACTTCCTGGATAACAAATGTAATCAAAAAGCAAATTGATGGTCAACTTTTAGATGTAGAAAACATAGGAAAGTTCAAGGTGGATTGGCATCTTGGGGGAGATTTGAAGAAAATTAAATGCATGATGGGTTGTGCTCAAGGCGCGATCTCTCGAGATGACTACACAACCATTCCATCTTCCCTAACCAAGCCTACTTTCAACATGAAAGAAGTTGATCTCCTACTCTTATCCACACTGAAACCTCTTACAAGAAACTTTGATTGACAAAGGGGTAGATTATTGACATAAACAACTACACCAAGGTCAAGTTCACCTCATTAGCCCACGATGAAGAGTTTTGATATAGAGCCCCATTTCATTATATATGCAATGCATATGTGTATTTTTCTCGATGAAACCACAACTTCTCTCTCGAACCTGACTCGTTGGTGGTTGTACCTTTTGGTGATTGGGTCACCAAGGCCCCTACATACTGAGGGCCACTACACTGAAGCACACCCACCTAGGTTACTCTCCAGTGGGTGCCCTCCACATGCTTAGCTACCATCAACCCCAGTCCATCGGACACCATGGAGCCACCTTGTCCTCATTCTTGACATGAAAACAAAGAGCCACTCATCATTGTTTCCACTAACACTTTAAAACATATTTTTGTGACAAGTGGAGGTGGAGGTGGAGGCATTTAGTTTCACTCAATATGAGACGTGTTTTGTCATAAGTACAGGGTAATCAAGGCACTTACATGTGAGCTGAAAAAATGTTCTCTTAAAGAAAACCAAAAAGGATTACTATAAATGTGAATGATGATTTACCTTGGATAGGATAGATTCTAGAACATAAGATGCTCTTCCGCCACATAAATGAGATATGCACACAGGAATGAGATGGCCTCTGATAGGTGAACCTTCCAATCTAGCAAAGTGATAGTGGTGATGAGGACACATGCAAAAGCTAGTAAAAAAAGTACATCCAACATAAAAATGTCTTCTTCGACCCTACCTTCTTGCATACCCCCACCAATCAAGGGCTATAGTACCAAAAACCATTGTGGTGATGAATAGAGCCCCTCTTAAAACATAGCTAAAATCGATACTTCTAGCCTGATCTAATGATACAAACGCTGCCATGCTTGAGAACACATCCAAAGCACCATTTCCAATTATAAGCAAGGTCACCCTAGCCATTGCAAGTGAGAGTTTTAATGCATCTAATAGCTTCTCCAATGTGCAACTAAAGTAGTCCAAAGTAGTAGTTCCTAGCAGGTAGAAGAGGACAAGGAGCCATGCCACTATGTGGTGCACACTGCTTGTGGTTGTTTTGCGAGCCTAGCTTTCATGCAAAAAATACCTCACTGAATCAAATAAGGTTATGGTTTTGGGGAAAGGGAATGCCTTGGCATGGGATCTTGGATCTATGATGTTGGTGATATTAGGTTTAGATGGTGGCCACATGTGATCTCTCCTATTGTAGTCTCCATCGCCACCTATGCTCCAAGAGCAAGTCCCTTGGACCCTATAATGAGATAACATAAGGCCACATGTGATCTCTCCTATTGTAGCCTCCATTGCCGCCTACTCTGCAAGACTAAGATAAAAGACCAAGAAGAAGAAATCAACCATTGTGTTGCTCTCCAAATTTACAGTCATCTGTGTTGGACCTCAAGTGTGTACATCATGCCTAAGTGACTAGGTAGAGGGAAAGAGAGTACTCCTCCGGCTACCCATGGGATTGTATTGTTATTAATAATAGATAAGAGTGGGGCTTGGCTTCTAGGAGGGGACTCACATAGTTCAAGGTGCCACTCCCCCCTCATGTTCAAACAAAGGAGCGATACTACAACCACCACATGGCGAAGCCTTCATTTTTTCACATGGTAGTAGTATGGATAGTGTGGATAATAAAAGTACATAACAGATGCACTTAGACTCCCTCTCATAGCTTTAATTTCTAAGCAACCTCACCTATCTTTCTACACGTTATGAATAAATCACAACACATAGTTCATAGCTTAAGGCACTTGCCCATCCTTAGGAATTATGAAGAGTCAAATACATTTTATGAAATTTACTAGCCCTACTTCTAGTGAAGCTATAGGTTGGAAAGCTAAACAAAGCTTGCTTTTTGCATCACATAGTAGAAGCAAAAAATCCCACAACTTGGTGAGTTAATGCCACCCCATCGTGGTGGCTATCGGGGGCAGGTGCCCTCCATGAAATCTTGGCCCATTTGTTTTGGCAATAACAAGTGGTAATATGTGATTGCCTTCAAAGTGTCCTCATGCTAGTTATAGGCCCAATTTTTGGAAAGATGTGGTTGAGTCTTTATAATTTGTAATCTCTCTCTCTCTCTCTCTCTCTCTCTCTCTCTCTCTCTCTCTCTCTCTCTACACACACACACACACACATGTGCACGTGTGCACATAGTGTACACACTCACTTGCATGCACATATTAAAATATGGTGTGGTGGCCATTATTTTGGCCACACCAAGTGGTCAAACAGGAAACCAAGTCTTTGTCTTCTTAATTGGCTACAATTGATTGATTATAAAACCTAGATGTTATGCTCTAAAATGGTATCAGAAGATTCAAATTGCTTTAGAAGACTCTAAAACCACTTGCTAACTCTATCTAAGGCACACATTGAAATTCTCCAAATTGCACACACGTGCTTGCAAAATTAGCATAGCATGTATTACAGTACCTAGCCTCCAATTTATAAATTTTCATGGTCTTACATTGTGACCCCCAACTATCCAAAACAACAACTTGAAAATCATGCTTTGAGGTTGTTCCCATGCAGTGAAACAATACCATCGATTGGTGACTATGTGATTGTGACTAGCGTAGTCTAGCTATGATCACAAGACCACCCATTTTGTATTAGTGGCATGGTATTTTCTTGTCTTTTTACACAATTTGTAATGAATTTTTCAGAGTTGTCCTTTTTTTTTAATTTGGACTGGTTAGGTCTCTGTTTCAATCAAGATGTACTCTATGTGGTCTGTCTCTCTCTCTCTCTCTCTCTCTCTTTTTAATCAAGATATGGTGCAAAAGATGGCAGGGGCAGTTGAAAAGCGCATGTGCGAGGAGGGGCAAGGGTCCAATACGAAGGCGAACGGTTCATGCAGTGGGAGAGACACGGTAGCACACGAGCAAAGGAGAGGGGAAAGTACGTGTGAACGTGATGGGGGCAAGGTGGAAGCTGCAGGGGGTGTGCAGGAAAGCATGTGCTATTGTATGCGGCTAGGTGAAGTGGTGGGGGCGTGCTTCTGAGGCGGTGTCAGGCCCGGATTGGAGAGCCGTTCCTCCCTCTGTTAAATTGTAGGGTGGCAATAAGAGAGAAACACAAAAAGTTGGCATCAGCGCAGCATGCATGTTAGAGGTCCGTGCTCCTGGCGTCCGGCCGTTTTGGTGTGAAAACACGGAGGCCGGCCAACATGTCAGCGACGGTTCAATAACCCCACCTTCTGCCAGGCTGCTGGATCCATCCAGGCGCTTTTCCATACATACGGCTGATGGGAGAGGACAGGCGGGCGGGCAGCGCGGAGAACCAGACCAACTTCCTCCTGCAGAGCGCCTCAATTAGGCTCATGTGAAGCTGCCCCGCTGAATAAATTCCAAGATCACCTCCGGATCTCCTTCGTACACATCCTACAAAGCCAAGGCAGTGATGCGCAGCCACCTTCCTTTCTGCATTCCAGCTGTGAACTCCTACGGTACTCGCACGGACCCCCCCGCCTTGCCATTTTGAAGGCCTTCAAGTTCAACCTAACACAGATAGTATATCTTTACGAGCTTCACCTTTACCAATTAATCTCAGATTATTAACGTTTTCTGCAAATTGGTTTAGGGATTCTTTTACTACTATAATTGCAGAAAACTTTGCGTCAGCCTCCCTCCATAGGTCTAACCACTCACTTGCACTCAGTCATGTCAAGTGCCTTGAAAAATTTCTCCTACATACTTTTGCAAAGAAATAAAGTTTGCCAACCGGATCTTCTCATGATTCCCCAGCATAAGGTCGTCCACATATAGGACAATGATCATGTACTTGCCTTGCTCTAATAAAATATACAAATTTACGTCTGATGGATATTTAGAGAGATCAATACTTACAAAGAAAGCCTCTATCCCACTGGTACCATGCCCGAGGGGCCTATTCCAGCCCGTACAAGGTGGTCCGGAGTTTGCACACTTTGTTTTTTAAATCGGAGCTCAGGCCTTCTATCCTTATTACTATTATCAAAGCTTGTTAAACTCTCTTTAAATGTTCTTAATATAGTTTGTGGCTTTGATTCTCATTTGCTCATTTGTACTAGAGAACTAAAGTATTCGTCTCTTGCAGTCTAAGGTGCTACTTTGCTTGAAACCTATTCCATTGCTGTTAAGTCACTAAGCACAGCAACCAAAGTGCACTGCATAGAGAGACTGCATACAGACATTAAGGAATTCAAACCTTGAGGCACTGTAAGCATTTCACACGCAATAATCTAGCACAACAAACTCCTCTCTTACCTCAATCAATGGGGCAATGATATCTCTCACTAAGTTTGTCTCTAAGAGGTTTAGAAATGAGTCAAGTAACAAGGTAACCTATTCTTCTTTTTATGTCTTAGATAATGCTACACATCCTAAATGAATTATTCCCAAGATTCGCCCTAAAGCCTTGTATGACTAGACTTAAAATTCAAACTCAAGTATTCTACTGAATTCTCTAATTTTGAGTCAACTGCAAAACTCGTTCCTTCTACCAATTTAATAGAGAAGACAATCTCAAGAATGCCCTAGAACTAGGATACAACTATGTGCATCTAGGTACCATCTGTATAGGCACCATTCCATTGTATAAAAAGGGTATGCCTATTAGACTTCTAGTTTCCCTTATAGACACGAGTCAAAGATATGCAGAGGTCTATAATTGTCGCCGCTTGGGACACTACTCTCCTCTCTAAAGGATACTCATTTTCCATAGTTTATCGATTATCTTCTATCTCTCAGAGATCCTTATTATCTTAAAGCCCTTGCAATCATAGTAACCCTTGACATAGAAGACTTCATGAACTTCAGAGAAACTGTGTTTGTGCAATGGAAAATGTGTAATAGGTATGTAAATACTGGCATGTCTGTGCTAAAAAATATAGTCGAGAAGAAGAAGAAGAAGATTGAAAACATGAACATCCGACAATATGTAGATCAAAGCATAGTCGTGTTCATGTCGTGTCAAACCAAGGAGAAGACAAGATAAGGCAGCTTGAAGATCTATCCCAAAAGTTAGGGATAATGAGTCACTAACCAAGAAGGCATAAAGCAAGGATACCTGGGTGGATGCATGGTAAGGTAGTACACTTTGGACCAATAGAAATAGTGGTTTTTGGGTTGTGGTTTGCAACTTGGAAATGTACTTTAACTTGGAAAAAAAGATAAAAATATTTTGAAAACTAAGAAAAGAAAATGTTCATAACTGAAAAGATAGTGGGGGATAACTGAAAGTGGTGGGGTAATTATTTTTTCTCGCATGTATTCTCTATGTGCATTATCTCATTCCAAAAACTCAAAGTCAGATATCCTCTCTCTTCCTCTCCCGCGCTGATAGCTGCTTGAGAAAATGTCTGCATCTTTGGCAATGGCTAACTCAAAGGGCAGCCGGTAAAGATACAAAGGTCTCTCTCTCTCTCTCTCTCTCTCTCTCCAATCGCTCATCAACCTGCTAATCGAGCTCCACATATGTTGGTGGTCTTGATCTCAATATATGAGAGACAAGGAGAGTGTGTTTGCTTGTCTAACCAATGTTTTTGCATGTCAGTAGCGGGAACCCACCAAGTTTCACCACCCGAAGTTAGAGACAAAGCCATTGAAAGAATTTTGTAGGACTTCAAAGGATTTTTTCAGAGTGTATTGTCTCAATCTTGAGGGGGATGATGCAAGGCGTGTGACTCCCAATGAGGTGCCACCAAAGCATTGGCTAAGAGTGTTTTGCGAGCTCCACGAAAAAGACAAGAAGGTTATGTTTTTGCGAACGGCAAAGCATGAGGACTACCTACCCTTGTATACATTATATAAATAGGTTTACCAGAATACACCCTCAAACTATTATGTGGGCCTTCAATTTTCGCGAGGCTACCTACCCTTGTATACATTATATAAATAGGTTTACCAGAATACATTATATAAATAGGTTTACCAGAATACACCCTCAAACTATTATGTGGGCCTTCAATTTTTGTGAGGCTACGTCTACCAGGTTTGCACCGGTCCTGTGAAGTGGGTCCTGTGAAGTGCTGATATCAGGTTGTTAAGAAGACAAGTGTCAATGGTAATTGCACAAAAAAAGAACTCAGTGGATGTGCAAGGTAGGTGTATAGTCGATGTCATCTATGAGTTGTGGTGTAACACTATCTCAAGACACATGCACTCCACTAACAGAAGGTAGGCAACAGAGGTGGAGGTCTTA
Organism: Cibotium barometz; assembly: GCF_041138505.1. Lineage (NCBI taxonomy): Eukaryota > Viridiplantae > Streptophyta > Polypodiopsida > Cyatheales > Cibotiaceae > Cibotium > Cibotium barometz. The sequence goes on from NC_141072.1 coordinate 42,691,923, forward strand.
GGTCAAGTCAGACATTGTTGGATGACATTCTACTAAATACTGAGTGCAACAAAGAAGTTGCATTGCTGGCTCTTCGTACAATGTCTCAAAGGTAGAGGAGGCAAAAAGCATCTTGCATCACATTGAAGATGCAATTGAATACCACACCATGATGTGTCCATCAAATAGCATGCCTCCTAATGCACAAGAACAAGCAGAGAGCGGTAGCTTCAAGATAAACTTTGTGTCACTAGAGAAGCTCTAGAAAAAGCAAAGGTATGCATATGTGTTTTCTACATATGAAGAAAGTCCATGCCATGTTCATTGCCTCTTTGTTTGTGTTTGTAGGCCAATTTAGACCACAAGAATGAGGCTATGGAAAAAGTGGGTGCTAGTAGAGCTTTCATGATGGGTGTTTAATTAGAGAACTCTAGTACGATGATCATTCCACAACCACCAAAGACTCTTCTGCATGAGGATAGTTTGTTGATTGTGACGGAAAGTTGCCTAGGGTGGTGTGGTCTTGGATTTGAAGCAGATCAGCCAGTTGTTGGTCTGTTTATATTACCTTGCAAGCATGCGTATCATGTGTTTTGCTACTCATATGTATGTGTTCAAAGGCAAGTGCATTGCAGTTGGTTGTAGCTAGGCCCCATACCCAAAGAAGCAAAAACAATGATGGTAAGGAAACCACTTGGTCATGCCATGCTTGAAAAGAAAGGTAGCAACCTATACTTTTTAACTGGTTTTATTTGATTAGCACTGTTAGGCATTTGTTAATACCATCTTTAAGCACTTGCTATATGCCAATCTGTTAGAAACTGGTTGAAACCCATTTGCAGTGCTTCCAAGCTATTATAATAGTGATTCAAAAAACCATTTTTTATGCTCCAAATATATAAACTGGTTGTCAACGGACTGAAACCAATAGTCGAAAAACCCATTCAAGTGCCCCTTCTCTTATAAACTTGCTGTCAACCAGTTGCCATTTGTCATACTCTCAATCTAGAAACCGATTGTCAACAAGTTGGAAGCCAGTTGCCATTTGTCATGTTCTCAATTTATAAACTGGTTGTCAACTAGTGGTGGTTATAAACCCTTCCAACCCATAAATGGGTTTCAAAGTGGTTGGAAAACAAGCCTAGTTAAAAACCATTATATTGCCCTCTGGTTTTAAACCAGTTTATAAGTTAACAATAGATGTTTACATAATTGGTTGTCAACTTATAAATTGGTTTTAACCAATGGGTTGTAAAACCTTACAACCTATTATATCGTTATCAACCGGTTGGAAACCTATGGTAAAAAACCCTTAGAGGTTTCCTAACTTATAAATTGGGAATCCACTAGTTGGACAAACCATGAACCGGCTGCCTTGGGGGGGTCACTCATAAATATGTAAGTGTAGCATGTGGGTTCAACAGAAGGGTTTTTTTAACACATTTTTTAACATACAGAAGGGTACCATTTAAAGGGGGTATTTACATATTGAATTAAAAAAGGGTGTGTTTTATTCATGAAAACTTTACAGAAAAGGGGTTTTTAAATCATTTGAAAGATGTGTTGCTACCAATGAATTTCAAAATGTGCAGGCTACACTTCAGCGTCGTCTTTTAGGAGGGGCATAAATAAGACATGAACATGTTGATCTGAGTGAGGTTTGTGGAGCATGGGCTTCATTTTCCAGATGCAGAGAAAACCCCATAACAAATGTCTCGTGTGGGAAGAACACCTGGTGAGTGTTTTTCAATCTCCATCATCATGCTTTCACATGATGAGACTACACTATTGGTTCAATAAGTGTTATCATTGTTGGCTTGAAAGAAGGGGAGGGCGACGTCAACAAGGAACCAAAGAGAACCACTCCGAGAACTAAGTTGAGTGCAGGAGAGTTGTCACCCATGAGGCATGATGGAAGAAGCTCTCCAAGTGGGCACAATCACACTGCAAGCACATAATCGAAGCAAGTATGTACTAATCGTGTGACTCATTCTAGGATGCCAAAGAGAAAAGGTTTTGATGATCAGGGTGAGGAGTGAGAAGAATCTATTGGGAGAGAATAAAGGAGGGTAGCATGAGAAGATTTAGGAAGTGTGGAGATATTCTGGGAGAGGTGGAGAGAATCAAGGAAAAGAGGTGGAGTGAATCAAGGAGAAATCAGTGGGATTAGATGCTTGGATGTAAACTCTATAAATTGAGGCATTGGCCTAATGAGAATTTGCTAGTTTTTTGATTATCCATGCCTACATTAAGCTATTAGTTAATTACTCACTAATCACATCTTAATTATTATCTAATCACTTTGTTAATGATGTTGTTTCTAACATTTGATCCACCATAGCTCATCACATTGCTATAATTTTAACATGGTATCAGAGCCTAGCCTAGAATCCATCAAGTTTATGAGCCCATTATCTAGTTAATCAAGATTAGTAGATAATTAGAAAATAATCATTTTTTAGTTATTTTCAAGAAGCCTTCTGTACCCCTAGCCAGTGGAGGGGCTTGATCTGTTGAGAAAACATGGTGCTCATGCTAGATCAAGTGTGTGGAGGACTACAATACCAACTATGAAAGAATTGGAATAGGTGGACATAGGTTGCCTTTATAACATTAGGCATACAAGGCTGTCATGGTGGTGTGGTTATCTAGGATTTACAAATGTGTTCCTAGAGCCTTAGAGGCTAATACAATGTTGCCTTCTAAGTCTTTATTTGTTGTCGATGAAGATGTACACCTCGATGATGGTGCACCCCACTCTTTGTATTTGCTTGACTTCTTGTAGATGACATGTTTTAGACATCCATGCCATTGCTTCCACCATATGCTTTCCACCTTGACCATTCTCACACAATGATCATAAGCAGGCTGCCACCATTGCTTAAGTGGTTTGATTTTAGATGGTCCTCCAACATGCTTTATGCTTCCTTTAATAATATATCTCCTCCATGAGCAATGAGGTAGATTTAAATGGGAAAGGGAAAGGGAGGGTCTTACCACTTGCCTTATGCATTGGTCAAGGGCAGTGTCTACTCCATAATTACAATAGTTGTTAGTTATATGATACCCTTTAGGGTTTGAAGTTACAAGCTTAATGAGTAATTGGTTGAGGTAAATACTCAAACAAATAAGGTTAATCATCTTTGGCTCAAGAAGGAGAAGCCATGGCTCATAATGTTGCCAATGCCTCTTACAAAAGTAATGCCAAAAGATGCTTAAAATCATGACAACCAATAAGGTAGAGCACTTAGGGATGCTATGCTCAACCTTAAAACTCATCTTAGACGATGAAAGTGCAGAATATGCAGCGGAATGAAGTGCCTTGGGCTTCGAAAACGAGAGCATACGGCTTATTACATGCCTATGCCTCTTACAAACAAGAGCCTCAAGGGTAATACACAACAACATTGTAAATGAACACTTAGTGTACATGTGTTCAAGTTTAAACAACTCAAGTATTGAGTTTGTTGATAAAAAAACCAGAGATCTTCAACCTCTTTGACTCATGAGATGAAGACAATCGGTTCATGGTTGCACCATTTCTCCTTAGAAGAAACGGGTTGACGATGATGAAGACTTGAATGTGGCACTTATGGTGTGTGCCCGGTCTCCATGTTGATGAAGAAGAGCCTCCTTAATGTAAATGACCTCCTCCTTTGATGGTTAAGACCACCTTAGTGTTAAGCAACACTTTGGTTGATGATTAATATCACCATTAGTGTGTATAAAACACAATTAGTGCTAAAAAGCATATTTTTAGTGTAAAATAACACTTATTTTGGTGACTAGTTCACCATTAGTGTTTAATAACACTATTAGTGTTTAAAAAAACTTTAAAATAACCTCCCTTTGCTAGATTAATAGCTTAATTAGTGTTAAACAACACAATTAGTGCTTAAAAGCACACTTTGAAAGCTTTGAAAGCTTGAAAGTTGATGTTGATGTTGAAGCTTGACAGGAATGAGATTTATGAATATCTCATGTGGTTGGAATCTCTTTAAAATCAAGAGAAACCTTAGAAACAAACATTTACTTCATCACTTGATTGATTAGAGCAAAGGAGGTGATGATATGAGCAAGAAAAAACACCAAAAAAGAAGCTTTAATGGAAGCTTGAAGGTGAAGAAGAAGGGGCGCCTGTTCTTTTGATTGTAGCCGGCGCTTCAGTGGATGAAATAGGCTCAGATTTGAGCTGTAGAGTCTTTACTCAATGGAATACTAAAGCCCTCAAACACCATAGGCAATAATCACTCATAGGCAACGAATGCTTGTACAGCCAGCACAGACGTAGGCGGCTCACTCATCAGTCAATAATGCTGCGAGACGGAGAGTGATCTTTCTCAAATTTTGCCCGTATGTTTTGATGCATGTAGACCTCCTTAACATCTCCCATGTTGAAATCTCAGAGAGATTTTGCCTCTACCGGTTGCTGGAAGGCCTCCAATGGAAGAGGGTTGAGCTCCACACAAGAAAGATAAGAGAAAAATGAAGATTTTTGACCTAATCTACACCACAAGTGGTTCAAATCACCTAAGCTCTAGATACCATGTTGAGAAAACGTGGTTCTCATGCTAGATCAAGTGTGTGGAGAGGAGAGACTCAAAAAGTACAAGAATAAACTCTTGCTTATTAAGTTGTTTATGAATACAAAACTAGGCCTTGCTCTCATACAAAATGCCTCATGGCTTCACCTTTAAATAGGTGAGCAAGTGGACCTCAAGTCCACTCACACTCACACCCTTCTCTCACCCTTCTACATAACCTTAGTCCCTTAATATGATCTCCCTCTAGGAGCCACATTAGCTCATAGATAGCTACTATGGTGCTCCAGCCAAGATAATCAGAACCTCAAACCGCCAATGCATGCAGCCGATTTTTGCTGATTAGTGGGCATCATTTTTTTGCAGAGCAAATCGAAGATTTCTACTTCATCCAATGCAATGGGTCTAACTCCTCTTGGCTCCAGGGGTTTTCAAGCATGCTCTACAAGCTGGTGAAGTCAGAATTTGATTTGATCAAGTCTACAGTGAGATCCAAGCTCTTCATCAAATCTGCAGCAGGTGACTTTAGTAAAATAGAGATTAAGCATTCAATGTTTGGTCAAATCTTGTGTTTCTTAGCTTAATCCTCTACTAGACTAATTGATATTGATGACCTTTAAAGGATTTGAGCTCATTTGAACTCTAAGGCCTAAGATCTGGGCTCCCCGCGTACTCTATTTTTTTGCACACAAAATAGAGGATTAATTTGCTAATCAGTGATTAATCACTATATTTTGGTGCAATTGAGGGTTCAAATTAACCATTAATCAGTGCTAATCACTATATTTTGGTGCAATTGAGGGTTCAAATTAACCATTAGGTATCTACTGATATAGATCCCTTTAACTTTAGATTGTAATTCGGAGATGGTTTGATACTCCAACCATCCGTACAAATTGGTTACCCTTGATTTAATGTAATTTTATGCTGATAAATCTATTGTAATCATCTCTTAAACACACCGGATTGAGTTGTAAAAGGGTAGAGACTACCCTTGAATCTTGAAATTAGATCAAGTGGTAAGACCCGCTTCACATCATCATGAGTACGGCACAAGAAATAGCCAAAATTAATGGGGAGCAATTTTACACATGGCAGACAAAAACCATGTATCTGCTCATAAGGAAAAATTTGTGGGGGCTAGTTGAGGGAAGAGATGAATGCCCAGAGGTAAGAGGGAAAAATGAGTGGAAGAGCAAGAATGAAAAAGCATTGGGACTTATTGCACTCAGTTTAAATGATGAAATCATTCATCACATCACAGAGATACAATGGGCAAAAGATGCATGGGATGAACTCAATAAATTATTTGGCACACAAGCTAAAAATTCAAAGATAAATCTGTTAATGCAATTCTACAAATTGGATATGAAGAAAAGTGAACCTTTAATCACACACTTGAACAAATATAAAAGCATTAAGCAACAACTGGAAGCTATTGGCAAAAAGGTAGAAGATGATGAGGCACTAGCAGTGCTTCTGAAGAGTGTGGACAAAGGTGAATATGAAAACATTGTAGCAACACTAAAGAATGTACCTGAATTGAAGCTACACGAGATAGAAGGAGCTCTACTAGAGCAAAAGAGCAGAGGCAAAGAGAAGAAATGGCGTGACTCAACAGCAGGAGAAGAAAAAGCATTCTTCACCCGAGGAGGATTCTCTCGAGAACGAGGATGAGGAAGAGGCAGAGTAGGAGGAAGGACCTTCACTTGCCACAACTGTGGAAAGCCAGGACACATGGCAAGAGACTACTACAGCAAACCCAATGGAGAAGGAACGACATCCGCAAACTTCATGGAGGCTCCTAAGGAAGAGGAGTCGGATCATCTTTTCTCAGAGAGAGAGAGAGAGAGAGAGAGAAACCCCACAACCAATGTAACCTACCCCAACAGAGTAAAACCAGCTCTGAGCCACCGATGATGTAGGCCACGTGGTAGATGTATGTGTGAGCACTTTAGTCAAGGTTGCGGGCACTTGTAGTAGCCTTGGACACATAGAGAGAGAGAGTGTCAAGGACTATGAGTTTAGGGACTTGAGGCACTGGTCCCGGACTATCAAGTAAGAAGGAAACTTGGTATAGGGTCCAGGTGTGCTAAGATTGTTCACTTGAGGGGAGGTGTGCTAGAGGCACTAGTCGCGGACTATCAAGTAAGAGAGAAACTTGGTATAGGGTCCAGGTGTGCTAGGAGTATTCACTTGAGGAAAGGTGTTGAAATATACAAGTGAATAGGGTGTGTGCGAGAACAAGCCCTTGGTTAGAGGTTGTAAAAGAGAATCTGTAAATGTGAGAGAACCTGTGAAAAGGTGAGAAGAATCTACTAGGAGAGAATAAAGGGTAGCATGAGAAGATTTAGGAAGTGTGGAGATATTCTGGGAGAGGTGGAGAGAATCAAGCAAAAGAGGTGGAGTGAATCAAGGAGAAAGAGGTGGAGTGAATCAAGGAGAAATCAGTGGGATTAGATGGTTGGATGTAAACTCTATAAATTGAGGCATTGGCCTAATGAGAATTTGCTAGTTTTTTTATTATCCATGCCTACATTACGCTACTAGTTAATTACTCACTAATCACATCTTAATTATTATCTAATCACTTTGTTAATGATGTTGATTCTAACATTTGATCCACCATAGCTCATCACATTGCTGTAATTTTAACACCTCCAATAGCTTATCTGCCTATTGTTTGCAGCTCCTCCGATCGCGACACCACCATCAACAGTGACACCTTCAACAGTAGGTCCAACTTGTTAGGTGGTAGAGGGGTCTGAGCCAAAGCATGCTGTTTGCGATAAGCCCCCATCCTTTGATACAAGATCAGTTCCACCAAATTAACAGTGGATGCCATTTGTGCGAGCCGTTGGATAAATACACATCCTTGTCTAACCACCTGAATCTTATTATTCAGCTTGTTAAATTTACAGCAATGTGATGAGATATGGTGGATCAAATGCAAGAAGCAACATGATTAGTAAGTGATTAGAAAGTGATTAAGATAAGATTAGTACACAATTAATCTAATACTATAATTTAGGCATGGATACTCAAAAACCAAAAAATTCTCATTAGGCCAATGCCTCAATTTATAGCTTTTACATCCACAAGGTGCCAAGCACTTAATCCCACTGATTTCTCCTTGATTTGTGCCACCTCCTCCTAGTACATCTGGGGCACCTTTTCCTAGAATCTTTCCACACCCCTATATTCACTCATGCTACCCTTGATTCTCTCATCCAGTAGATTCTTCTCACCTTTTCAATGCTACCCACCCAATTACTAACTCCCTTTTACAATATCTTGCTAAGGGCTTGTTCCCACACACACCCATTCACTTGCATATTTCAACACATCCCCCCCTCAAGTGAATAATTCTAGCACACCTGGACCCTATACCAAGTTTCCCTCTTACTTGGTAGCCCGCCCGCCGCGATGATGACCAGTGCCTCAAGTCCCTAACTCATAGTCCTTGACACTCTCTCTCTATTTGTCCAAGGCTACTGCAAGTGCCCATAACTTTGACTAAAGTTCTTACACATACATCTACGACATGGCCTACATCATCGATGGCTCAGAGGTGGTTTTACTCTATTGGGGCAGGTTACATTGGGTTGAGGGGTTTCTCTCTTTCTCTCTCACAGAGAAGATATTCTGACTCCTCTACCTTAGGAGTTTCCATGAAGTTTGCCGATGCCCATCCTTCTTCATTTGGTTTACTATAGCAGTCTCTAACCATGTTTCTTGGCTTCCCACAGTTGTGGTGGTGGCAAGTGAAGGTCCTTCCTCCTCCCCTACCTCTTCCTCATCCTTGTCCTTGTGCAAGGCCTCCTCGAGTGTAGAGTGCTTTCTCCTCTCCAATTGTGGGGTCAAATCCTTTCTTTTATTTGACCTTGTTCTCTTGCTCTAGTAGAGCTCCTTCTATCTCATGTATGGAATTGCTCCCCGTTGAATTTAGCTACTTCTTGTGTAATGCTCATGATGGTGTGAAGGGGGTCTTACCTCTTGATCCAATTCAAGAATTAAGGATATTGTCTACCCTTTTACAACTCCAATTTGGTGTTTAATGATGATTACAAGTTTACAAGCATGAATACACCAAAACTTGCATCATAAAGCCAAGGATAGTTGGTTTTGTACTAGATGGTTGGGACATTAAACCAACTTCAAAGTGCAATATAAAGTAATAGAGATCTGTATCAGATACCCAATGGTACGTTTGAACCATCAATTGCACCAAAATATAGTGATTAGTGCTAATTAATCACTAATTAGTGAGATTAATCCCCCTATTTTGTGTGTAAAAAATAGAGTGTACGGGGAGGCCAGATCTCGTGCCTTAGAGTTCAAATGAGCTCAAATCCTTTTAAGAACATTAATAGCAATTAGTCTAGTAGAAGATCAAGCCCAAAAACATAAGATTCGACCAACTATTGAATGCTTAATCTCTGTTTCACCAAAGTCACTTCAAATTTGATCCAGAGCTTGATGTAGCTTCTCCTTAATGAATTTCAAGATTTTGAGGCCACCACCAGCATGTTCAGCACACCCAAAAACCCCATTGGACTAGCTCCAATTCTTCCAATTTTTCCAAGGCTTGATGATGAATTTTATAGTTTTTCTCAAGAAAAATGGCACCAGCAAATTTTATGATTTTTTGGCTGCATCGGACTCGGGAGTTTGACGAGTTGTCTGGCAAGACGATGTGTGGGAATGATACCTAGGTGTGCTAAGAGAGTTTTAGCTAATTTGAGGATTGGAGGGAGATCAAGCCCCTACACCAATTGGGGGTGTAGAAAGCTACGGCTCTGATACCATGTTGAATTTGTAGTAAAATGTGGAGCTATGGTGGATCAAATGCAAGAATCAACATGGTTAGCAAGTAATTAAAAAGTGATTAAGGTAAGATTAGTGCACAATTAATCTAATAATAAAATGTAGGCATGGATACTCAAAGCACCTAATCCCACTGATTTCTCCTTGATTTGTGCCACAATACCCCTACATCTGGGGACACCTTTTTCTAGAATCTTTCCACACCCCTATATTCACTCATGCTATCCTTGATTCTCTCACCTAGTAGATTCTTCTCACCTTTTCACTGCTACCCACTCAATTACTGAATCCCTTTTACAATCTCTAGCTAAGGGCTTGTTCCCGCACACACCCATTCACTTGAATATTTCAACACAGCTCCTTCCTAGAATCTCTCTCCAAATCCACAAATCTTTGTTGCAAATCATCAAGTCTACCTTATAGCTGAGCTAAATCTACCATCAACTGTGCTTTCTTTATCATGGTCATTATGGCCTACTACATCCATCCTTATTTTTCTTGTTGCAGCCCCTCCTCTACAGAGCCTCTCTTCTGTTGTATTTCTTTGCCACTGCGTCGTTCCTTCTCATTCAATCGAGCTCTTAACATATTGACCTCCGACATGAGCTATCTGACTTCATCAGAATTGGCCTGGTGTTCCTCCTTATACGCCATCTTCAAGGCAACCCATTGATCTCTCACATCATTGTACCTTTACTGGAAGGCTAATGAATGCTCCCTCAACATCACCTATACCACTCTGGCCCGACGAAGAACTACCTATCGTTTTCAGCATCATCAATTCAAATCCTATCATCAAAACTGCGATAGAAACCCGGCCCTTGGGTTCAGACTATCTTCTTCCCAAAATCCTTAGCCTTCAATAAATCTTCTTCCAACTGTTCAATTTTCCTTAAAAATGTTTCCGACTGCTGAAAATTGGAAGAAGATGATCCAGCTTCCATTTGCCCTGGCATGGCACTTTGCCCACTATTGCGTAAGATTCCTCCCTCCAGCTTTTGAGGTGTACAGGTGTAAGAACCTCCCCTTCTGATCTTGTAATTATTCACCTCTTTGAAATAAAAGAAAGATTCTATTTTACCCTGTCTTGACCTAGAGAGAGAAATTGAGATATTTTTGGATATAAAAATCCTCTTAGTGTCTAAAATGGTTTTCCCTAAAACAGAAATTCAAAAAGAACTTTTCAATGTGCATTTGGAATTAACTGAAAATAAGTATAAAGGACCTTAGCCTAGGGGTCTAGATTTTCACAAATTTTTGGATTATGGTGGTCCAATTAAGGTTCTTATGGGCCAATAGGATCAATCCAAGTGTGGGGAGGAGATAAATCCAATTTATAAAAGAAAAATACCCAAAAATGAGTAAATGCCCACTTAAGATGAAGAGTTGACTAAGTACAAGGTTTATTAGTAAAAAACTATGAATATTACTAAAAAAGAGATATTTTGGGTATAATGATTCAATTTTGACACCTTGGTAAGGAGAAGGGGGATCTTCAAGGAGGCACCTATTTCACATGTGTGGTGGAGTTTTAAACTCAAAAATATTGTGATATTTTTATCTCTCCTTTCTCCTAGATCAAACCAAATCAAAAGGGAGCCAAACTAGGTCCAAATCTTGTCCAAATTCAGCCAAACTGAACCTAGAAAATTCTAGAAACTAGTTGGACTTGGTTAGAGGCTATAAATAGATCCTTAGCCTTTGTAAAAAAATATGAGAACTATACCGTGCTAGTATTATACTGAAATAATGATATTTTCTATTATCCTCTAAAAATCCTCTACAAATTGGAGAGATTGGAGTTTCTCTCTCTCTTAGATCTTCCTTGGAGTCTTCATCAACATACCAAACCAATTGATTGGTTGGGGGCCTCTACATTAATTAAAGAATCAAGCAATCTAGGAGGTAAAATGTGGTTTATGGTCTTTTTTTTAAATCTTCCTTGGAGTCTTCATCAACATGCCAAACCAATTGATTGGTTGGGGGCCTCTACATTGATTAAAGAATCAAGCAATCTAGGAGGTAAACTGTGGTTTATGGTCTTTTTTTTTAAATCTCCAAATGTTCTCTCTTCTAAACCCCTCTCAAGCTTGAGAACCATTTAATTGAATGGCTTTTTAGTACAATTGAAGTTCTTTAATGAATTGTAGTGATAAAACACATAAATTTTCATTTATGCTTAAATTAAATGTTTTTTTTAAGCATATCTCTCTCTCTCTCCCTCAAAGAATGGTCATTCCTATGACCTATTCTATATTCAAATGAAGCTTCTCATGAAGTAATTCTCTAATCTAAAAGTAATTTCTATGCTTGTCAAATTGAGGCCAAATAAGTGGCTTTTTAATGCTTTTATGCTATTTAATTCATGGAAAAATTAGGAATCAAGTCCATAATTGGATATTGATCCAATTAATGGTTATTCTATCATATGATATTACTAAACTTTATGTTTTCAAAATTATTGAGAATTATCAGTAATAGCAGTGGTAAAATTTTTTAAAAATTAACAAACAAATCATTTTCATTCATAATATGAAAAGAGGACTTCCTACCATATGCTTTGGAATTCCATCATTTAGATGGGAAAAGAGAAATTCCTAGCATATTGAATTAATGGGTATTTTATTATGAGAAATATTGATGATAAAAGAGAAATTTCCATGACATTGGAATGCAAATAATTATATGAAAAAAAGAGGAATTCCCATGGTATTGAGATCCAAGAAATTAAATGGAAAGAAGAGAAATTTTTAGTATAATTCAATTTATGATTATTTATCAAAAGTGGATATATATGGGTAGAATTAATTTCTCTAAATCCCATGAATTCTTTTATTCAAAAGAGGAATATTGAATATAATTCAATTGAGGAATTAAGAAGGAATATAGAAATAGTCGTTTGAGAAAAGGAACCTTTAATTAGGCCAAGCAATTGGTAGAAATTTAGAAAAAGTCCCATTATCGGAATCAAACTAGAAAAAGCTACTAAATGGGATTAGCATGTGAAATGGATGTGAATGGATGTGATAAGATCAAAAAAAGATGTGATAAGATGTGATGTAATGGAAATGGATGTAGATGTGTATGTGAAAGAATGGATGTGGATGGATGTGGATGTGTATGTGGAAGAATGGATGTGGATGTGTATGTGAAAGAATGGATGTGGATGTGTATATGAAAGGATGTGATGTCCATGTGAGTGAATGGATAAGATGTAATGTGATGTGAATCAAGATGTGAATGAATGAGATGTGATGTCATGTGAATCGGATGTAAATGAATGATATGGGATGTGATGTGATGTGATGTGAATCGGGATAAGAATGAATGAGATGAGATGTGAAATGAATGAGATGAGATGTGATGTGATATGAGCTAGGAACTATCGAAAAGGCCCCTGAGGGAATATATTATCGTGTACTATGAGCTAGGAACTATCGAAAAGGCCCCTGAGGGACAGGTGGTGAGCGTTCTGGCTGCCAATGATGCCATAGGTACACTGATGAAGGAATGATTGGAAATTAGGATTCAACCAAATATTTTGGAGGATTATGATTAGTGACACTATGGTTTCATTAAATGATTGTTTTAAAGATAGCTGAATCTATGAAAAAGGCAAATTCATATTGGGTGTGTAAGTGGTGTGACTGGCATTAAATTTGCATGAATATCCAGCTAGGGGGACTCGGAACTCTTTTCCCTGGTACCCGGGACAAAACCTAACCAAATTCCTAATTGGATCCCATTACTACAGTGGTTGGGCAGTTGGCTAACCCATGGGACTGGATGGGTTTGGCTGGACTGATGGATCCGTAAAATCAGACTCAATTCTTTGATAGTACAATAGATGAAGTAAATCCCGGATAGTAATTGTTCTATGGAAAAAGAATCAAGGACTGTGCCTCTCGATGGGGAAAAAAGCATTGGTTTCTATGATCCAAGTACAAGTTTCTTCCTTGTTCTGACCGAGTGACTCATAGGTTTAGGTTCAGATCAGTTTGGTCAGTAATGACCCTGACTACATTAGAGTACAAATATCCTGGAGGAATCGCCCATGCTTTCCGGTAGGGGGAAGTTTTTTTGGATTTAGTTTTTGAAGAACCAAGGGATTAGTCTCTTGTCCGGATATCCATGGGTGAGGCCCCGAGTGAGGGATCCTGCCCCACACAAGAAGTGCTACTTCCACTACTAGCACCCCCGAATCCGTTGCGTCCGGGGGGTAGGGATCTTTCAATTGGTATATCGGAGTGAATTGACTAAAGTGGATCAACTAAAAAGCCAAAAATGTCAAAAATTTGTGAAGTAACAGTAAAAGGTTGTAATTGTGTGATAAAATTCATACAAATTGATATTCAGAATGAAGATTCATAAAATTGAAAGTGGGTCTTCACATGAAGTACCGCAATCGTATGGAAATCCCTGACTTGCTTGAGGCCTACTAGTCATGATGGTATTTACCTTATAATTCCAAGGACCGTGACTACCCGTATATACCGAGGGTATAATTGCAGCTCTCTTTATTGGTAGTATATATGAGTAAATCTAGGACCTTGAAATTATAAGTAAAAATGCTATCCAGATGATGAATTCCAATGTGGTTGTTGATATGATTTTAAAATTCTAGTTGAGAATTGATGAGTTGATTTGGATTCTGATTGAAAAAAGATGATTCCTGAATTTTGGTTGAAAAGCGATCAGTTGAACAAAGCCACAATGAGAATGAATGCGACAAGTCCCTGTGATGATGTTCGTATCTGGAATGACGATAATGACTTCAACAAATCATTATGAGGTTAGTGGATTGTGCTGATAGATTGCTACTATTAACACTTGACCTAGTGGATCAAGTTAAGGGATAACATTAAAAACCTGCATAACTGAAACTTTCATGGAGGAATGTTCAGAAGGAATTTTTGGTCTGATGGACCATTATTGTGTTAAGAATATGAATGATATGTTCTGAATGAATTATTATCTAATAATGAGTTCTATATAAGGGATCTTTATCCCATGATTCTATGGAGAACTGACCAATCTAAAGAACCCCAGAATTAGTTGGATCTAAAGTCGGATTTGAATTGTAAATAAAAGGACTTAACAAGAATTTTTTGTATTGATAGGATCATGGACCGAGGTCGTCATGGTAGGAATGATAACCCCCAACTCGATGACGAAGAGCTCAACTTAGATGTTCATAAAACCCTTCATAGATCGTAGCCTAGACCTTTCAAGGGTGAAGGGGAAAATTTCGGAGAGACTATGGAGGAGAAGTCGATCGAAGTAATGGAAGAGTACCTCGATGTCACTAGGTACAATGAGAAGAGCAAAATGACTCTTGCAAGGCAGAAGATAGTAGAAACAACCAGAATAGCATGGAGAAACCACTACGAGACAAACTGTGTGGATCGAAACACTCAGACATGGAATGATCTCAAAATTTACCTAAGGAAGAGACTATGTCCTCCCGACTTTTTGGAACAAAGATGAGTGAATTATTAGAGTTAATCTAGGGGAGCAGAACTATTGAAGTATATCACCAAGCATTCGCTCTCCTCCTCAAATACTCACCACCGCTAGATGAAGAACAACTGATGGTGGCCAGGTTTATTCGGGGACTGAATGAACCTTTGAATATCCTAGTGAAGAATGCCAAGCCAGTTTCCATGGCCAAAGCAGTGCGGATGGTGAAGGATTTTGCCAAGGCCTTTGATGTCAAGGTCCCGCCGAAGCCAGCACCATCACCTTTCCAAAGGTTTTTAGCTCCAGAAGGTGATTCCAACCTTCCACTGTCTAAGAGATATAAGGGTCAAGAACAGGATATGGGAAGTTCCAGAATGGAAGAAATGTCCTTTCCCCAGAACTCAATCCCTTGGAAGTCAACTTCAGAGTTCCACCCTTAAACAAGGGAGTGAAATGCTATAACTGTCAAGGATTTGGACATCACAGTATGGATTGCCCAACTCCTTTTGGAACAAGGTTTTCAGGATGGGAAAATCAGGGATCAAGATTCCAGACTCCAGCTCCTTCCTTCCAGAGTAATCAGGTTTCTTTCCGCCAAAATCAGAGAAATCCCAGAGGTACACCCTCTCACCAACCCACAATTTTAATTAAAAAAACAAATCAAAAGGGAGCCAAACTAGGTCCAAATCGTCCAAATTCAGCCAAACTGAACCTCAAAAATTCTAGAAACTAGTTGGACTTGGTTAGAGGCCTCCCTCACCTATAAATATATCCTTAGCCTTTGTAAAAAAACATGAGAACTATACCATGCCAGTATTATACTAAAATAATGATATTTTCTATTATCCTCTAAAAATCCTCTACAAATTGGAGAGATTGGAGTTTCTCTCTCTCTTCAATCTTCCTTGGAGTCTTCATCAACATACCAAGCCAATTGATTGGTTGGGGGCCTCTACATTGATTAAAGAATCAAGCAATCTAGGAGGTAAAGTGTGGTTTATGGTCTTTTGTTTTAATCTCCAAATGTCCTCTCTTCTCAACCCCTCTCAAGCTTGAGAAGCGTTAAAATGAATGGCTTTTTAATATAATTGAAGTTCTTTAATGAATTGTAGTGATGATAATTCACATAAATTTCCATTTATGCTTAAATTGAATGTTTTTTAAAGCATTACTCTCTCTCCCCCAAAGAATGGTCATTCCTATGACCTATTCTATATTCAAATGAAGCTTCTCATGAAGTAATTCTCTAATCAAAAAGTAATTTCTATGCTTGTCAAATTGAGGCCAAATAAGGGGCTTTTTAATGCTTTTATGCTATTTAATTCATGGAAAAATTAGGAATCAAGTCCATAATTGGATATTGATCCAATTAATGGTTATTCTATCATATGATATTACTAAACTTCATGTTTTCAAAATTATTGAGAATAGTAATAGCAGCGAGCTATGGCAAAAATTTTGAAAAATTAACACATAAACCATTTTCATTCAAAATATGAAAAGAGGACTTCCTACCATATTCTAGGATTAATCATCCTAGATTAATTGAATGATTCTCTTTATAATCATGAAAAATTTGATTTTATGTTTATGCATAAATAGTTCATTAGGAAAAGAAGAAATTTCTAGTAATTCATTTTTATGTTAAAAGAGTAATCCCCCCGTGACAATGGAAATCCATGTATTCCAATGAAGTAAGAGAAGAATTGGGATGCTAAAATAATGTATATTTTTTTTTAAAAATAAAAGAAGGATTTTAGTTAAATTTATCTTTTTGCATAGATAAACTTAAATGAGGAAAGTGTAATTTTTAGCATATTGAAATTAATAGGTATTTTATATAAATTCAAAGATGAATTTTAGATAAATTTATTTTATCTATGAGAAATATTTAAATGGTAAAAGAGAAATTCCTATGACATTTGGAATTCCATCATTTAGATGGGAGAAGAGAAATACTGAGCATATTGAAATTAATGGGTATTTTATTTAAATTCAAAGATGAATTTTAGATAAATTTATTTTATCTATGAGAAATATTTTAATGGTAAAAGAGGAATTCCTATGACATTTGGAATTCCATCATTTAGATGGGAAAAGAGAAATTCCTAGCATATTGAATTTAATGGGTATTTTATTTAAATTCAAAGATAAAATTTAGATAAATTTATTTTATCTATGAGAAATATTTAAATGGTAAAAGAGGAATTCCTAAGACATTTGGAATTACATCATTTAGATGGGAAAAGAGAAATTCCTAGAATATTGAATTAATGAGTATTTTATTATGAGAAATATTGATGATAAAAGAGAAACTCCCATTACATTGGAATGCAAATATTTAAATGCAAAAAAGAGGAATTCCCATGGCATTTGAGATCCAAGAAATTAAATGGAAAGAAGAGGAATTTTTAGTATAATTCAATTTATGATTATTTATCAAAAGTGGATATATGGGTAGAATTGATTTCTGTAAATCCCATGAATTCTTTTATTCAAAAGAGGAATATTGAATATAATTCAATTGAGGAATTGAGAAGGAAAAGGAACCTTTAATTAGGCCAAGCAATTGATAGAAATTTAGAAAAAGTCCCATTAACGGAATCAAACTAGAAAAAAGCTACCAAATGGGAATAGCATGTAAAATGGATGTGAATGGATGTGATAAGATGTGATGTAATGGAAATGGATGTGGATGTGTATGTGAAAGAATGGATGTGGATGTGTATGTGAAAGAATGGATGTGGGTGTGTATGTGAAGGAATGGATGTGGATGTGTATGTCGAAGAATGGATGTGGATGTGTATGTGAAAGAATGGATGCGGATGTGTATGTTAAAGGATGTGATGTCGATGTGAGTGAATGGATGAGATGTAATGTGATGTGAATCAGGATGTGAATGAATGAGATGTGCTGCCATGTGAATCGGACGTAAATGAATGATGTGAGATGTGATGTGATGTGATGTGAATCGGGATAAGAATCAATGAGATGAGATGTGAAATGAATGTGATGTAAATTGAGATAGACTCATGAATGAATGATATTTGATGTAAATGAATGAGGTGTGATGAGATGTGAATATAGGTAGATGCGAGTGGATGAGATGTAAAAGAATGAGGTGTGATGAGATGTGAATATAGGTAGATGCGAGTGGATGAGATGTGATGAGAATAAATGAGGAAAGATGTGATGAGATGAAAAATGATATGATTGGATGAGAATAGGAATACATAGGAATTGGATATGGATGAAGTAATGTGCACAGATGTGGAACAATGTGAAAGACGAGAGTTCATTATAGAAACTGTATTTATGACTTGTTTTTAAATGACTGTTTTATGTCAATAATGCTGGGGAAGCATTTTGACCGTCTTGAGAATGAGGTAGTGGAGACCTAACTGATAAAGTTGCATCAGCTAACAGAGAGTCAATGGAGGATGTCTTGCATAGCAAGGTCGATCGAGGTCTTGACTAGCCTTGGCTCGATTTAAATGTGAGCTTTCAGTACTGTGGATGAGGGACCAAGGAAGCGGCCTATGAGTGAAGCGCTAGGTGACTCCCTCGCGAAGGATCCTAGAGGGTGCTGACCATACGGTGCTCGGGCTCAGGGTCTCACCAAAGATACTCACACGTGTGTCGGGGAAGATATTGGAAGAAGGAGTAAGAGTTCTTTTCTGAAACCGAGCATGGATCTGGTTGATTGACCTTGCTGGTCCTCAACGGATAAGTCCATGGCTCTTTTATATGGATCTGTTGGTTGATCTTGCTAATCTTCAACAGAGATTCCATCTTGATTTTTATAAGTGAATATATTGTCGGGTACTATGAGCTAGGAACTATCAAAAAGGCCCCTGAGGGACAGGTGGTGAGCGTTCTGGTTGCCAATGATGCCATAGGTACACCGATGAAGGAATAATTGGAAATTAGGATTCAACCGGATATTTTGGAGGATTATGATAGATACTGTGGAGAAGAAAAATATGTCGATGAATGATTATGCCTTGAAGATCAAGGGCATTATGGAATCCCTTGCATCTATTGATGTTTCTGTTGATGATGATGATAAGGTGGAAGTATGTCTACATGGTCTCGAGCCACAATACAAGGCGTTCAAGACGTCTATTCAGACTCGGGAGGGAGGACATTCCCAACTTCATAGATTTGGTGTCAATGCTTATCATTGAAGTAAAGAATTTGGGTGAAGATCAACAGTCTTCACAAAACAAAAATAGTTCAAAGCAGCAGGTCCTCCACATAAGTTCAGGTAGAGGATGAGGTAGAGGAGGTTGTGGACATGGCCAAGGTGGTGTCCGAATAGGTAATCAGAATTATGGTCAGCGTGATAGCAACAATCCCAAGGTTTGCAACAACAACACACGTGGAAGAGGCCAGTTTAGAGGCAGGGGGAGCCAACAATGTCATGGTGGTAATTGGGAACAAAGGTAGCATAATGATACACGAGGCTGTTTTTATTGTGGTAGGCCTCGGCATGTGCAGGCATATTGCTATAAGAAGCAGAGTGACATGCAAAGAGGAAAAGTGCAGGCATATTGTTATAAGAAGCAGAGTGACATGCGAAATGGAAAAGTGCAGCAAAATAACTATGCATCCTCTAGCTAAAATAATGAGGATAATGAGAGGTTGTTTGTTATGCAACATGTGGTTAATGATGTGTCTGGAAATGATGTAGCGACATTTAAGGATGATGTATGGTATGTTGATTCAGGTACTTCAAACCACATAACAAGTCATGGTGAGTGGTTCAAGGAAATGAAGAGTCTTGAAAGACCAGGTTTTGTTAAAATAGGGAATGGCAATGCTCACTTAATTTTCCATGTTGGAGATGTGCCCCATTGTCTATGAAGGATGGTAAGGTGAAGTACTTTGCAAATGTACTTCATGTTTTAAACATTCCAAAGAATTTGGTTTCTATTGGCTAGATGATTGAGTAGGGTTTGTAGGCCCGGTTTAGCCCTAATGGTTGTTATGTAGAAGACTTTAAAGATAAGTGCAACTTGGTTGCAAAAGGCAAAAGAGTGGGAAGAATGTTTACATTGAATGTAAATGTGCAAAGAATGAAGTCTATGCAGAGTAAAGAATTTGTGATAGGGCTGTCTAAGTTTAAAGTTGAAGGTATGCAGAAAGTTTGTGAAGTGTGTCAATTTGGAAAGAAAACAAAACATGTATTTCCACATGACAAAAATGTGAGCAAGAATGTACTAGATGTTGTGCATTCAAATATATAGGGTCTTGCAAAGACTACGTCTATGGGTGGCTACAGTTAATTCATTGTTGATAACCACACTAGGAATGTGTGGGTGTATTTCATGAAGGAGAAGAAGGAAGTGTTCACTCATTTTTGGAATTTCTGTGACACCCCTGCCCTCTCTACACATAGAACTCTTGAGTGCTAGCAGCAGAAGTAGCAACCTCTTGCGCAGGGCAAAGCTTCCCACTTGGGGCCTCGCCCCATGAATATCTGGGAAAGGGACTAGTCTGGGAGTTCTTTTGAAAATCGAGACCGAATAAACTTTCCTCGCCCCTAGAAAGCACATGCGATTCCTCCAAGAAAATATTCTAATGAAAATTTATCTAACAGGGTCAAGAGTCTTAACTATCCCTTGTATTCTGACTAGACCTGTAGGTCACATGGCCAAATCAAGGAGAGACTTGCACTTGGTTCATAGAGATCATCGCTTTTTTTCCTTAAAGCAAGGCATAGCCCGTTGATTCTTTCCCATAGAACAATAATTACCCTGTGACCTACTTTAACTATCGTAACCTTGAACATAGCTGAAATTTATTAGGAATCCACCAATCCAACCTAACCCCAACCGCAGCCCATGGGTTAGCCAACCTTCCAACCACTGTATTGGTGGGGTCCCTCTTTATAAAACTTTGGTTGTGTCTTGTCCTGAGTAGTACAAGGGAGAACAGTTCCCAAGCCCCCTAGCCGGCACTCATGCAAATATATTAAATAGACACACCACTTACACACCCAATATGAAATTGCCTTTTTTTCATATTCAACTAATTCCAAGACAGAATTGCAATAAACCACAGTGTTTCCATCATAATCCTTAGTATTCCAGTTCCATTGTTTTACAATCACGTGTCATACGGACTCTTCGTTAAAGACCAGCTAGTCAACCAAACAACGAGATCCAATTTCATAGTTTCCAGTTCACTTAAATAAATTTCTCACCAATACATGAAGATCTCCCTCAACATATGCATGGGTGTCCCAAAAGGTGAGCCCGTGTATCTCCTAGTAAGACCCTCGGTAAGACTCCTCTAGGATCCTCCTTAGGTGTCCTAGCACTTCACTCAGGGACCACTCCGTCATCCCTCACCCATTGTATACCGAAAGCGCACCATTTTTAACCGTATCGAGGCTAAGTCAAGACCTTGGCAGGCTTTGCCCCGAGAGACATCCTTCGATGACTCCCCGGCCGGTTGTTGCAACGTAAACTCTCCTTAGATTAAACAATAAACCAAATGCTTCCTCCAGCATTTTGGTGTAAGACAGTCCTTTACAAAAATAGAGTTTCTATGCAAGTAGGATTTAAACACATTGAGTTTGATTTCCTCTCACCGAAAAGCCATTTCACTAGAAAACACCTCTAGTATTGGTTTCACAAGACCCTTTTTTCAAAGACCAGACTTCCTCAATGAAAATCACGAATCTCATATCTCGGGTGATCCATCCATCAATTACAATTTAAAATAAATTTTTAACTTGTTTCTAGACGATTTCAGGTCTTAGGGGAATTTCTCTAAATCAGACAGTTATCCCTTCTTTGTATTGAAGAAATGGGAATGGTCATAAGTCTTAGCTTAATTTATGATTTAAGAGATGGGTAAGCATCTTAATGACCCACCTTTCTCAAGTGGTCATAGTATAGCACCGAATTACTTGCATTTATTCCTAGATTTTATTTCCTAAAGATATTTCTCCATTTATCTCATAAAAATAATTGTGATTTCTAATTCGTAAGGGTAAACATCCAATAATATGAAAATTCATTATTCCTTGGATATAATAGAACAATAAATAATTTTACTTGTGAATAATGGAATTTAACAAGGATATTTCTTTTTCTAAATTATCCTTAAATATGCATACATCAATTTATTAAAATATTCACATAGAAATATTCTTTTCTCCCTTTGAACCTAGGCATAAACATGCCATAATTATCTACATAGAAATATGATGAAACATTCTCTTTTTTATTCCAAAATTAATTATGCATATTCCTATTTAAAGATACGATGGAAATTTCTCTTTTAATAAATAAAAATATTCATGTATATACATATCAAGAATATACAAAAATTCCTCTTTTTGACATCTAGATATTTATGCATGCACATACTATGAATGTATATTCAAAAACATAACAAAAATCCTTCTTTTAGCATTTAAAATGTTTATGCATGGAGTATCATGAAAATTTATCTTTTAGCATTATTAAATTTATGCATAGACATAATTACATAAAAATATGGTGGGACTTCCTCTTTTAAAATAAAAATTCTTTATGTATAAACCTAAGCATACTTACATCTAAACATCTTGTTTATTTAAAAAAATAACCAGTATCATTTCCATATAAAAATAAATATATGAATGTTATCCTAAGCTCTCTTTCATCTTAAAATGAATAAATATAAAATTTCTTATCATAAAAAACAAGCTTAATGAATTAACCTCATTCTAAGTAGCTTAAAAATCATAAAAATGTTTAATCTCCATCTCTAGCTTATTAGGCTTAGAGTTTTGGGTGAGAAAATGAGATTAGAATTAAGGACTATCCTTCCAAGAAGGATTTAACCATAAAAGTGAGTATTCTTTCAAAAAGAGAAATTACAAATAAAAACAATACATTCAAGCATTGGAGATTAACATTAATTCATTTAAATAACATAAATCAATAAAGGCATGGTTTTAAGAAGAAACCATGAATTAGAATGCTTCCCAAGCATGTAGAGAGGTTGGGAAGAGGATTACCATCCAAGAAGAGAGTAAAACATCCTTGTTTTAGGCTTACCCTTGGTTTTGGCTTCTTTAAGGATATGTGTAGCCTTCAAAGAAGAGGCTTGGCCACCAAGTAGAAAAGGGTAATCTCCAAGAGAAGAAGAGGATTAGTGAAGCTCCAAAGCTTCACATTGGAGAGGCAAGGTAGAGGGATAATGGAATTACACTAAAATGAAACTTACACTAGCATGCAAATACGATAAGATGAAAATACAAAGGAATGGGGTTCTATTTATAGGTGAGGGAGGTCATCAAACAAGTCCTAGAGGCTTCCAGCTTCAGTTTGATCCAATTTGGACAAGTTTTGGATTTGTTAAACCCATTTTGTGATTTAGTTTAGAAGAGGAGAGAGGAGAGATAAAATATATCATTTTCAAGCTGGATACTTACTTTTTAAGCAAACTGACATGGAACACCTTATGTACCTTGAGATGGGGAGGTAGAATAAGTCCATAGGCTAGATCTCCTACTTTATTTGTAATGGCATATGGTCCATAGTATCTAGGAGATAGCTTTTTGTACTTCCATGGAGATAAAGAACTTCTCTTGGGTTGTACACGAATGAAGACCATATCTGATTCTTCAAACACTCTCTCCGTTCTTTTCTTATCAGCATACTGCTTTTGTCTATCCTGGTGTAAGATTCCTCCCTCCGGCTTTTGAGGTGTGTAGGTGTAAAAACCTCCCCTTCTGATCTTATAATTATTCCCCTCTCTCTGAAATAAAAGAAAGATCATGTTTTCCCCTGTTTTGGCCTAGAGAGAGAAAATATCTAGAGAGAGATAATTCAAAATTGAGATATTTTTGGATATAAAAATCCTCCTAGTGTCTAAAATGGTTTCCCTTAAAACAGATATTCAAAAAGAAATTTCCAATGTGCAATTGGAATAAATTGAAATCACGTAAAAAGGACCTTAGTCTAAGGGTCCAGATTTTTTGAAATTTTTGAATTAAGGTTCCTATGGACCAATTAGATTAATCCAAATTTAGGGGGGGAGATAAATTGAAGAATAAAAGGAAATCCCCCCAAAAATGAGTAAATACTCACATAAGATGAGGAGTTGACTAAGGACAAGGTTATTAGTTAAAAAAGAAATCCTGAGTGTGGGACCCTACCCCGTGCAAGAAGTGCTACTTCCACTTCTAGCACCCTTGAATTCATTGCACGGTGGGGACAGGGATCTTATAACTGGTATCACAGCGAATTGGCTAATGAGGATCAATCGAGAAGCCAAAAATGTCAAAAATTTATGAAGAAGCAGTAAAAGGTTATAATTGTGTGAAAAAATTCATACGAATTGATATTCAAACTGAAGTTCATAAATTGGTAATTGGGTCTTCAGATGGAAGTACCGCAATTGTATGGAATTCCTGACTTGCTTGAGGCCTAGACATGATGGTATTTACCTTATAGTTCCTAGGACCGTGTGAATACCCGTATATACCGAGGGTATAACTATAGCTCTTTACTGGTAGTATATACGAGTAAATCTAAGACATGAAATTATAAGCATTAATACTATCCAGATGATGAATTCGAATGTGGTTGATATGATTTTAAATTCTGGTTGAGAACTAATGAGTTGATTTGGATTCTGATTGAAAAATAAAGATTCCTAAATTTTGGTTGAAATGTAATAAGCTACGCAAAACCACAATGAGAATGAATGGGACGAGTCCCTGTGATGATGTTCGTAGCTGGAATGATGTTAATGACTTCAGCAAATCACTATGAGATTAGTGAATTGTGCTGGCTGGCAGATTGCTGCTGTTAACACCTGACCGAGTGGATCAAAGGGACGTCAAATTAAAAATCTATATAATTAAAAATTTCCATGAAGGAATGTTCAAATAGAAAATTTGGTCTAATGGACCATTATTGTGATAAGGATTTGAATGATACGATCTGAGTGAATTATTATCTGATGATGAGTTTTATATAAGGTATCTTTATCCCACGATTCTGTTGGGTTCACCAGACTACAAGGAACCCCAGAATCAGTTGGATCTTAAGGAAAAGAGTTCTCCTCTAATTTTACGAGATGAGGATATCTCGCGTTTTTTTAAGTGGGGTAGGATGTAAGATTCCTCCCTCAGGCTTTTGAGGTGTACAGGTGTAAAAGCCTCCCCTTCTGATCTTATAATTATTTCCCTCTCTGAAATAAAAGAAAGATCCTATTTTCTCCTATTTTGGCCTAGAGAGAGAAAATATCTAGAGGGAGGTAATTCAAAATTGAGATATTTTTGGATATAAAAATCCTCCTAGTGTCTAAAATGGTTTCCCTTGAAACAGATATTCAAAAAGAAATTTCTAATGTGCAATTGAAATAAATTGAAATCAGGTAAAAAGGACCTTAGCCTAAGGGTCCAGATTTTCTCAAATTTTTGAATTAAGGCTCCTATGGACTAATTAGATTAATTCAAATGTAGGGGAGAGATAAATTGAAGAATAAAAGGAAATCCCCCCAAAAATGAGTAAATACTTACATAAGATGAAGAGTTGACATGACAAGGTTATTAGTTAAAAAAGATGAAGAGTTGACAGGACAAGGTTATTAGTTAGAAAAGAAGAGATATTTAGAAGAAATGATGCATTTTTGACACCTCAGTGTGGGAGAATTTCCTCATGAAGGAGGCACCTATTTCACATGTGTGGTTGAGTTTTAAACTCACAAATAATGAGATATTTTCATCTCTCCTCTCTTTTGCTGCTTCAACTAGATCTAAAAAGTAAGTTAAACTGACCTAAAAATGGTCAAAAATTGACCAAGCTGATCTCAAAAATTCTAAAATCAGTCTGCTTGGTTAGAGGCTCACTT
This sequence comes from Cibotium barometz, assembly GCF_041138505.1. NCBI lineage: Eukaryota > Viridiplantae > Streptophyta > Polypodiopsida > Cyatheales > Cibotiaceae > Cibotium > Cibotium barometz. Next base: position 42,717,593 of record NC_141072.1, read on the forward strand.
TTTCCTATAAATGAAGCCTCTCTCTTTGTAAATGGTTAATAGTGTTTTATTCACTGTTACTCTACTCCTCCCCAGAGCCAAAAATAATGAATTTATTGATAATTCATTAGTTTTTGACCATTTCCTCTTCAAAAGAATTGGCCACTCTTGTTGCAAACAAGAGTAGATCCCTCAAACCATCAAGCCAAAGGAAACCTCAAAAAAATTCATGTAAGCTAGAAATCCTACTTTTTCTTTGTTCCGTTTAATGGTTTTCTAATTTTTGTTTTCTTTAAAATGAAAAATGATGTTATGCCTTGTTGGAAAGGCTTTCCCCCTCTCTTCATTCTTGAATTCAGTCTTTCTTTATCCTAGATGTGTAATCAAATTGTTAGAATCAAACTTTTCATATTGTTTCTCTTTAAAAAGTGAAATTTGATTAGTTTAGAATGCTTTAAACCATTTGGGATAATTTCTAAGTAACTTGAGGATGAAAAAAATTGAAAAAAAGGCCAACCATACAAAGGAGGCTATGGCAAAATTTTCTTAAATTTTGTGAAATAAGTTTTATCTTTTATTATTCAAAAAGAGTAATCCCCACCGCTTGTGTATTCTAAAAGTGTTATTTTTATTCTATGCATAAAAAAATGCATATTAGAAATATTTTTGTAAGGATGCGAATGAGATAGATGGGAATGAATGGATGGATGGATGTGATGAGAATAGAAGTGATGAGAATGAGAGATAAATAGATGTGATGATATGGGATGCGAATCAGATAGATGAGAATGAATGGATGGATTGATGTGATGAGAATAGAAGTGATGAGAATGAGAGGTAAATAGATGTGATGAGATGGGATGCAAATCAGATAGATGGGAATGAATGGATGGATGGATATGATGAGAATAGAAGTGAGGAGAATGAGATGTAAATAGATGTGATGAGATGGGATGCGAATCATATAGATGGGAATGAATGGATGGATGGATGTGATGAGAATAGAAGTGATGAGAATGAGAGGTAAATAGATGTAATGATATGTGATGAGAGTTAGATAGATGGGAAAGAATGGATGGATGGATGTGATGAGAATAGAAGTGATGAGAATGAAAGGTAAATAGATGTGATGATATGTGATGCGAATCAGATAGATGGGAATGAATGGATGGATGGATGCTGTATATTCAAAAATATAACAAAAATCCTTCTTTTAGCATTTAAAATGTTTATGCATGGAATATCATGAAAATTCATCTTTTAGCATTATTAAATTTATGCATAGACATAATTACATAAAAATATGGTGGGACTTCCTCTTTTAAAATAAAAATTCTTTATGTATAAACCTAAGCATAAATATAAGCATAATTGCATCTAAGCATCTTGTTTATTTAAAAAAATAACCAATATAACTTCCATATGAAAATAAATATTCGAATGTTATCCTAAGCTCTCTGTCACCTTGAAATGAATAAATATGAAATTTCTTATCATAAAAAACAAGCTTAATGAATTAACCTCATCATAAGTAGGTTAAAAATCATAAAAATGTTTAATCTCCATCTCTAGCTTATTAGGCTTAGAGTTTTGGGTAAGAAAATGAGATTAGAATTAAGGACTATCCTTCCAAGAAGGATTTAATCATAAAAGTGAGTATTCTTTCAAAAAGAGAGATTACAAATAAAAAACAATACATTCAAGCATAGGAGATTAACATAATTCGTTTAAACAACATAAATCTATAAAAGGGCATGGTTTTAAGAAGAAACCATCAATTAGAATGCTTCCCAAGCATGTAGAGAGGTTGGGAAGAAGATTACCATCCAAGAAGAGAGTAAAACATCATTGTTTTAGGCTTACTGTAAGATTCCTCCCCAGCCTCTCAAAATGTCTAGCATCTTTCCCTGTAATCAATCCCTCTTCAGAAATATAAAAGACTTGTTTCTAACTGTTTTAACTTAGAGAGAGAAAATATTCTAGAGAGAGAATATTCAGATTTTTAATATTTTTGGATAGAAAATTATCTCATCTTATTAAAATAAGTTCCCCTGAAACAGAAATTCAAAAAGAACTTTCCAATGTGCAATTGGAATTAATTGGAAATGGGTCTAGATTTTCAGAAATTTTTGGATTATGGTCCAATTAAGGTTCCTATGGGCCAATAGCATCAATCCATGTGTAGGGAGGAGATAAATCCAATTTGTAAAAGAAGATACCCAAAAATGAGTAAATGCTCACATAAGATAAAGAGTTGAAAATGTACAAGGTTTATTAGTAAAAAACTATGAGCAATATTAAAAATATGAGATATTTTGGGTATAATGATTTCATTTTGACACATATGTAAGGAAGGGGAGTTCTTTAAAGGAGGTGCATATTTCACATAAGATGAAGAGTTGAAAATGTACAAGGTTTATTAGTAAAAAACTATGAGCAATATTAAACATATGAGATATTTTGAGTATAATGATTCCATTTTGACACATATGTAAGGAAGGGGAGTTCTTTAAAGGAGGTGCATATTTCACATGCTTGAATGAGGTTTAAACTCATAAAAATTGAGATATTTCATCTCTCCTCTCTCCTCATTCAAGTCTAGTTCCAAAAAGTTAGCTTAACTGACCTAAAAATGGTCAAATATTGACCAAACTGATTTAGAAAATTCTAGAATCAGTTTGTTTGGTTAGGAGCTCAATTTTTCCTATAAATAGAAGCCTCCCCCTTGTTGAAAAATATATAGTGTTTATGCATCGTTACTCTACTCCACCTAAGCCAAGAACTGTGAATTCATTAATAATTCACTAGTTTTTGGAGCTTCCCTCTTTCTTCAATCCCCATTGGTGGCTCCATCAACATACTTAACCAATTGATTGGTTGGGGGCCTCTACCGTGAATAAAGAATCAAGCAATTTGTAAGGTAATTAGTGAATTTTGATCATTTTCTATAATTTCTCAATGTTTCTCTCTTTTCAACCCCTCTCAAGCTTGAGAAGCTTAATTGGAATGGTTTTTGAATGTTATTGAAGTTAATTGATGCATGGTAGTGAATAGTTACATAATTTGATGAATGGTAGTGAATAGTTACATAATTTGATGAATGCTATTGAAGTTAATTGATTAATGATAGTTAAGAATTACATAAATTTCCATTTATGGTTAATTCTAATGGTTTTTATGTAATTTCTCTCTCTCACTCAAGAAATGGTCATACTCATGACCCATTCTCAATCCAAATGAAGCTTTTCATAAAGCTTTTCTTTAATCCAAGATTAATCTATGCTTGAGGTCAAATTAATGGCTTTTTTCTATGCTTTTAGTTTATGTATTTCATGAATATTGATGATTCAACCCATTATTGGGTTAATGATCCAATTAGGGATCATTCTAATCATTTCCTTAATGATAAGCTTTATCCTTCAAAATAAATTAAGATTTATCAGTCATAGTAGCGGAGCTATGGTAAATTTTTTTAAAAAATTACACATAAAATAATTTTATTCAAAGCATGAAAAGAGAACTTCCTACCATATTCTAGGAAATATCATCCTAGATTAATTGAAAGAATTTTATTCTAATCATGGAGATATTGATTTTTATGTTATGCAGAATTGATGATTATTTTATTGTAAAAGTGTTACTTTTATCATAATTGGATTTCATGCATAGAGGTATGCATAAAAGAATTATTATTTTAACATAAAAGTGTTTCTTTTATCATATTTGGATTTCATGCATAGAGGTATGCATAAAAGAATTATTATTTTAATATAAAAGTGTTGCTTTTATCATATTGAATTTCATGCATAGAGGTATGCATAAAAGTTGATTATTTTATTATAAAAGTGTTACTTTTATCATATTTGGATTTCATGCATAGAGGTATGCATAAAAGTTGATTATTTTATTATAAAAGTGTTTCTTTTATCATATTTGGATTTCATGCATAGAGATATGCATAAAAGTTGATTATTTTATTATAAAAGTGTTACTTTTATCATATTTGGATTTCATGCATAGAGGTATGCATAAAAGTTGATTATTTTATTATAAAAGTGTGACTTTTATCATATTTGGATTTCATGCATAGAGGTATGCATAAAAGTTGATTATTTTATTATAAAAGTGTTTCTTTTATCATATTTGAATTTCATGCATAGAGGTATGCATAAAAGTTGATTATTTTATTATAAAAGTGTTTCTTTTATCATATTTAGACTTCATGCATAGAGGTATGCATAAAAGTTGATTATTTTATTATAAAAGTGTGACTTTTATCATATTTGGATTTCATGCATAGAGGTATGCATAAAAGTTGATTATTTTATTATAAAAGTGTAACTTTTATCATATTTGGATTTCATGCATGGAGGTATGCATAAAAGTTGATTATTTTATTATAAAAGTGTGACTTTTATCATATTTGGATTTCATGCATGGAGGTATGCATAAAAGTTGATTATTTTATTATAAAAGTGTGACTTTTATCATATTTGGATTTCATGCATAGAGGTATGCATAAAAGTTGATTATTTTATTGTAAAAGTGTTACTTTTATCATATTAGATTTCATGTATAGAGGTATGCATAAAAGATATTCTTTTTATACTAAAAGTGTGATTTTCATGATAAATGGATTTCATGCATAACTTAGATGCATAAGAGAAATTCTTTTATTCTAAAAGTGTAATTCCTACCAAATTGAATTTATGCATAAGAAGATGCATAAAAGATTGATTTTTAAATTCAAAGTATCATTCTCATCTAAATTGAGTTTATGCATAGGAAGATGCATAAAAGAATGGAATTTCAATTCAAAAGTGTTATTCTCATCCAAATTGAATTTATGCATAGGAAGATGCATAAAAGATGGATTTTTAATTCAAAAGTGTCAATTCTCATCTAAATTGAGTTTATGCATAGGAAGATGCATAAGAGATGGAATTTTAATTTAAAAATATCATTTTCATTTAAAATGAATTTATGCATAAGAAGATGCATAAAAGATTGATTTTTAAATGAGATGTGATAATATGTGATAAGATGCGTATGGGAAGTGATAGGATGTGATAAGAGGTGTATGAGATGTGAAAAGATGTGATAAGATGTGTATGAGATGTGACATGATATGATAAAAGGTGTAGGAGATGTGATAGAATGTGTTAAGATGAGTTAGGATGTGTTAAGATGTGTATGGGATGAGGTAGAGAGTGTATCTGATGGGATAAGATGTATATGGGATGTGTTAGGGCGAGAATGGATGTAGTATGGGTGTATGGATGTAGATACGGATGTATGTATGTATGTGGATGTGGATGTATGAATGAGGATGTGAAAATGGATGTATGTAGATGCGTATGTATGAATGTGAAATTGGATGTGAATGTGGATGTATGAATGAGGATGTGAATGTGAATGTGGATGTATGAATGATGATGTGAAAATAGATGTATGCATGTAGATGCGTATGTATGAATGTGAAATTGGATGTATGATGTGGACGTACGAACATGGATATGTATATAGAATAATGAATGTGAATGTGTATGTGAAATAATGTGTAGTCTATATGAGTGAATGGATGAGAATGAGTACACATTGAATGGAATAGGGAATAAGTAATGTGGTCCGAGAGTGGATAATGTCGAAAGACGAGAGTTCGTTATAGAAACTGTATTTTGTGACTATTTGTAAATGACTGTTTTATGTCAAGAATGCTGGGGAAGCATTTTGACCGTCTTGAGGATTAAGGTCATGAAGACGAAACTGATAAAGTTGCAACTGCTGACGGAGAGTCAATGGAGGACGTCTCGCGTAGCAAGGTCGGCCGAGGTCTTGACCAGCCTCGGTTCGATTTAAATGGTGAGCTTCCGATATGGTGGATTAGGGACCAAGGAAGCAGCCTATGAGTGAAGCGCTAGGTCACCTGCTCTACGAAGGATCCTAGAGGGTGCTGACCATACAGTGCTCGGGCTCTGGGTCACCGAAGATACCCACACGTGCATCGAGGAAGATATTGGAATAAGGAGTAAGAGTTGTTTTCTGAAACCGGGCATGGATCTGGTTGATTGACCTTGCTGGTCCTCAACAACGGATGAGTCCATGGCTCTTTTATATGGATCTATGGGTTGATCTTGCTGATCTTCCACGGAGATTCCATTCTGTTATATGAATATATTGCCGATTACTATGAGCTAGGAACTATGGAAAAGGCCCCTGAGTGAACAGGTGGTGAGCGTTCTGGTTGCCAATGATGCCATAAGTACACTGATGAATGAATGATGGGAAATAAGGATTCAACCAGAGACTTTGAGGATTGTCATCAGAGCGACATAATGGTTTCATTAAAGGATTGTTTGAAAGTTAGTTGATGCTGAGAAAAAGGCAATTTCATATTAGGTGTGTAAGTGGTGTGACTAGTTTTACGTTTGCATGAACGTCCGGCTAGGGGGCCTGGGAACTCTTTTCCCTGGTACCCGGGACAAAACCTAACCAAATTCCTAATTGGATCCCATCTCTACAGTGGTTGGGAGGTTGGCTAACCCATGGGACTGGATGGGGTTAGGCTGGACTGATGGATCCGTAAATCAAGACTCAATTTCTGTTATTACGATAGATGAAGTAAATCCCGGATAGTAATTGTTCTATGATAGGAATCACCGGCGGCGCCTCTTGATGGGGAAAAAAGCGTTGATCCCAATGATCCAAGTGCAAGTTTCGTCCTTGATTGACCAAGTACCTTTAAAGGTGCAGTCGGATCAATTTGATCAGTAATGGTCTTGACTACGTTAGAGTAAAAAGTTATCCTGGTGGAATCGCCCGTGCTTTCCGGATAAAGGAAGTTTTTCTGGGTTCGGTTTTGGAAAAACCGATGGATTAGTCTTTTGTCCAGATATCTGTGGTGGACGAGGCCCCGAGTGTGGGCCCGCACAAGAAAGGCTACTTCCGTTGCTAGCACCCCGAATCCGTTGCGCGATGGAAACAGGGATCTCACAGTTGGTATCAGAGCAAAATTGAAAACTAATAAAGATAATTAAATTCTTATATGAAATTAGTAATAAGAACTCAGAAACAGCATTTTCATAATGTATTGTCATTCCGTAAGCTTCTTTAATGAAGAAATTTTAATCAAAGAAATTGTGTTTTATAGATGGAAGTTTCCCATTTATCTGGTATTCCCGACCTCACCCTGTCTCAAGATATGATTGCATTTGCCTTCGAGCATCTCATCTCTTCCGCTTCAACTCGAACAAGCCGAGCAAGACTCGCACGCCATTTCGAGGAATTATATTTTCCTAACCTAGTGGAGAGACAACAGCATAAGTGGTTTGGAGGGCTATATATCCACGCCTCTTGCAACCGACGTGCAATGCTGAGGCAAAACCTCTCATTGGCCATGATTTTGATAAAGCTAAAAATGACGCATGGTGTCATTCTATATCTTTCAACGCCTCAAAATTTCAGACTTGCTTGCCGAGTTTATAGACTCTTTAGTCGATTTATCCCTAAGGAGAAAATAATAGCTCCATTCGAAATTAGAGAAATTATGTTTTTTTTTACGGACGAATTGATAAAGAAAAATCTGTTTTATCAGACTTATGTCATAGATCTCCAATAAGATCAACCGAGGAGCCAATTATGTCAAAAGTTATCAAGACGCACAAAAAGGTTGTAATTGTGTGATATAATTCATACAAATTGTTAATTCAAATTGACATTCGTAAATTAGTAATTGGGTCTTCAATTGGAAGTACCGCAATTGTATGGAACCCTGACTTGCTTGAGGCCTAGACATGATGGTATTTACCTTATAGTTTCGAGTATCATGACTATCCGTATATACCGAGGGTATAACTGCAGCTCTTTACTGATAGTATATACGAGTAAATCCAAGACTTGAAATTATAAGCATTAATGCTATCCAGATGATGAATTCGAATGTGGTTGATATGATTTTTAATTCTGTTTGAGAACTGAGGAGTTGATTTGGATTCTGATTGAAAAATGATGATCCCTGATAATGGATTGAAATGTAATAAACTGAGCGAAACCACAATGTGGATGATTGGGACGAGTCCCTGTGATGATATTCATAACTAGAATGATGATAATGAATTCAGCAAATCACTATGAGATTAGTAGATTGTGCTGTTAAATTGCTACTGTTAACACTTGACACGGTAGATCAAGTTAAGGGATGACAAATTGATAACTTAACTGAAATTCCCGTGGAGGATTTTTCGGTCTAATGGACCATTATCGTAGGAATGATATGATCTAAATGAAATTATTATGTAATGATGAGTTCTATTTAAGGGATAATTATCCCCGTATTCTGTTGGGTTGACCAGAATATAAGGAACCCCATAATAAATTGGATCTTAAGAAAAAGAGTTGTCCTCTACTTTGCGAGATAAGGACATCTCGCACTTTTTAAGTGGGGTAGAATGTAAGATTTCTCATCCAGCCTTCGAGGTATACAAGAGTAAGAATATCCCTTTTTGATCTTATAATTTTTCCCTCTCTAAAATAAAAGAAAGATTCTGTTTAAAAAAGGAAGACCCTTTCCCTAGAATACTTCTCAGGACTCACGCATGTTTTAAGGATTCAGAACAATGAGTTCAGAAGTGAAAATCGGTGTTTTGGATACCAAGGTTTTGGTTTTCATTCGAGTACGGCCCAAAAGAATTCCTTTATCTCTTGGGAAGTATAAGAAGTCATCCCCCAGATATTGTGAGCCTTATATCTGAATTCAATGAAAGTAGGTAACTTAGCCTACAAGCTTCTTTTACCTCCTCATCTCAAAGTTCTTAATGTATTTCATAGAAATATGTGCCAAATCCAAATCATGGAAAGACAGTAAAACTTTAGTAACAAGATACCGTTGGCTTCTAAGTTACGCTAACTCCTTCCTTTATATAAGTCGTAACTTTTACCTGTCGCTCCCTCACAGTAATCTTACTTCCATCGATCTCCCTTCTTCTTAATCTCCTTCATGGCTTGGCAACAGGAATTAGTTTTATCCATGATGATTTCTCACCTTCAAGATGCAAGCGAGTTTGTGAAGAAAGATTTTATAGAACAGTATGAGCGCTCACTTTTTCCTCACTTGGGAACTTCTGTAGCTCAGACCAAATGGCGAACCTATCAAGACATAACTAGGATAACACCCTGGGGTCAGCAGCACTTTCGTAACAATGTCCACTTGGCCATGGTTATTGAAGCCTTGGGTTTGGGTCCCCGATACTACTGTGTCATGAGATCAAGACATCTTGGGTTTTCTGAGCGGGTCTTCTTTTACTAGCGTGTTTTCTTCCTCATCAGAAGATATGCCTTTACCTCGTTTTTGGCTTGCCTCTCAGAGGTCCTTTTGTTATATCACCTCATACCACTAAGATAGGTGCGGCAATAACCAACAGAATTATTCCCATAGATGAGTTACCTTATACGTACGCAGCTTGTGAGTGCTGCTTTTGTGATCATATGATGGACGGGCTTATGGAAGTGTAAAGAGTTCTTCTATCTTTACTGTATATGTTCCAAGAATGAATAAAGTTTAAATCTTGTTCTTGTCTTGAATCTTACTCTCCTTGAGACTTTTTTTTTTGTGGTTAATCTTAATTAAATTTTTCTCTAAGTCTCATATTCGTGCATCTTGCGAAATTATCCCAAGTTTGCGAGATGAAGACATCTCACGTTTTTCAAGTGGGAGAGAATGTAAGATTCCTCCCCAGCCTCTCAAAATGTCCAGCATCTTCCCCTATAATCAATCCCTCTTCAGAAATATAAAAGACTTGTTTCTAACTGTTTTAACTTAGAGAGAGAAAATATTCTAGAGAGAGAATATTCAGATTTTTAATATTTTTGGATAGAAAATTATCTCGTCTTATTAAAATAAGTTTCCCTGAAACAGAAATTCAAAAAGAACTTTCCAATGTGCAATTGGAATTAATTGGAAATGGGTATAAAGGACCTTAGCCTAAGGGTCTAGATTTTCAGAAATTTTTGGATTATGGTTTAATTAAGGTTCCTATGGGCCAATAGCATCAATCCATGTGTAGGGAGGAGATAAATCCAATTTGTAAAAGAAGATACCCAAAAGTGAGTAAATGCTCACATAAGATGAAGAGTTGAAAATGTACAAGGTTTATTAGTAAAAAACTATGAGCAATATTAAAAATATGAGATATTTTGGGTATAATGATTTCATTTTGACACATATGTAAGGAAGGGGAGTTCTTTAAAGGAGGTGCATATTTCACATAAGATGAAGAGTTGAAAATGTACAAGGTTTATTAGTAAAAAACTATGAGCAATTAAAAATATGAGATATTTTGAGTATAATGATTCCATTTTGACACATATGTAAGGAAGGGGAGTTCTTTAAAGGAGGTGCATATTTCACATGCTTGAATGAGTTTTAAACTCATAAAAATTGAGATATTTCATCTCTCCTCTCTCCTCATTCAAGTCTAGTTCCAAAAAGTTAGCTTAACTGACCTAAAAATGGTCAAATATTGACCAAACTGATTTAGAAAATTCTAGAATCAGTTTGTTTGGTTAGGAGCTCAATTTTTCCTATAAATAGAAGCCTCCCCCTTGTTGAAAAATATATAGTGTTTATGCATCGTTACTCTACTCCACCTAAGCCAAGAACTGTGAATTCATTAATAATTCACTAGTTTTTGGAGCTTCCCTCTTTCTTCAATCCCCATTGGTGGCTCCATCAACATACTTAACCAATTGATTGGTTGGGGGCCTCTACCGTGAACAAAGAATCAAGCAATTTGTAAGGTAATTAGTGAATTTTGATCATTTTCTATAATTTCTCAATGTTTCTCTCTTCTCAACCCCTCTCAAGCTTGAGAAGCTTAATTGGAATGGTTTTTGAATGTTATTGAAGTTAATTGATGAATGGTAGTGAATAGTTACATAATTTGATGAATGCTATTGAAGTTAATTGATTAATGATAGTTAAGAATTATATAAATTTTCATTTATGCTTAATTCTAATGGTTTTTATGTAATTTCTCTCTCTCACTCAAGAAATGGTCATACTCATGACCCATTCTCAATCCAAATGAAGCTTTTCATAAAGCTTTTCTTTAATCCAAGATTAATCTATGCTTGAGGTCAAATTAATGGCTTTTTTCTATGCTTTTAGTTTATGTATTTCATGAATATTGATGATTCAATTCATTATTGGGTTAATGATCCAATTAGGGATCATTCTAATCATTTCCTTAATGATAAGCTTTATCCTTCAAAATAAATTGAGATTTATCAGTCATAGTAGGCGGAGCTATGGTAAAATTTTTATAAAAATTACACATAAAATAATTTTATTCAAAGCATGAAAAGAGAACTTCCTACCATATTCTAGGAATTATCATCCTAGATTAATTGAAAGAATTTTATTGTAATCATGGAGAAATTGATTTTTATGTTATGCATAATTGATGATTATTTTATTGTAAAAGTGTTACTTTTATCATAATTGGATTTCATGCATAGAGGTTTGCATAAAAGAATTATTATTTTAATATAAAAGTGTTTCTTTTATCATATTTGGATTTCATGCATAGAGGTATGCATAAAAGAATTATTATTTTAATATAAAAGTGTTTCTTTTATCATATTGAATTTCATGCATAGAGGTATGCATAAAAGTTGATTATTTTATTATAAAAGTGTTTCTTTTATCATATTTGGATTTCATGCATAGAGGTATGCATAAAAGTTAATTATTTTATTATAAAAGTATTTCTTTTATCATATTTGGACTTCATGCATAGAGGTATGCATAAAAGTTGATTATTTTATTATAAAAGTGTGACTTTTATCATATTTGAATTTCATGCATAGAGGTATGCATAAAAGTTGATTATTTTATTATAAAAGTGCGACTTTTATTATATTTGGATTTCATGCATAGAGGTATGCATAAAAGTTGATTATTTTATTATAAAAGTGTGACTTTTATCATATTTGGATTTCATGCATAGAGGTATGCATAAAAGTTGATTATTTTATTGTAAAAGTGTTACTTTTATCATGTTGGATTTCATGTATAGAGGTATGCATAAAAGATATTCTTTTTATACTAAAAGTGTGATTTTCATCATAAATGGATTTCATGCATAACTTAGATGCATAAGAGAAATTCTTTTATTCTAAAAGTGTAATTCCTACCAAATTGAATTTATGCATAAGAAGATGCATAAAAGATTGATTTTAAAATTCAAAGTGTCATTCTCATCTAAATTGAATTTATGCATAGGAAGATGCATAAAAGAATGGAATTTCAATTCAAAAGTGTTATTCTCATCCAAATTGAATTTATGCATAGGAAGATGCATAAATTGAATTTATGCATAGGAAGATGCATAAAAGATGGATTTTTAATTCAAAAGTGTCAATTCTCATCTAAATTGAGTTTATGCATAGGAAGATGCATAAGAGATGGAATTTTAATTCAAAAGTGTCATTTTCATTTAAAATGAATTTATGCATAGGAAGATGCATAAAAGATTGATTTTTAAATGAGATGTGATAATATGTGATAAGATGCGTATGGGAAGTGATAGGATGTGATAAGAGGTGTATGAGATGTGAAAAGATGTGATAAGATGTGTATGAGATGTGACAGGATATGATAAGAGATGTATGAGATGTGATAGAATGTGTTAAGATGAGTTCGGATGTGTTAAGATGTGTATGGGATGAGGTAGAGAGTGTATCTGATGGGATAAGATGTATATGGGATGTGTTAGGGCGAGAATGGATGTAGTATGGATGTATGGATATAGATACGGATGTATGTATGTATGTGGATGTGGATGTATGAATGAGGATGTGAAAATGGATGTATGTATGTAGATGCGTATGTATGAATGTGAAATTGAATGTGAATGTGGATGTATGAATGAGGATGTGAATGTGAATGTGGATGTATGAATGAGGATGTGAAAATAGATGTATGCATGTAGATGCGTCTGTATCAATGTGAAATTGGATGTATGTATAATGTGGATGTATGAATGAGGATGTGAAAATAGATGTATGCATGTAGATGCGTATGTATGAATGTGAAATTGGATGTATGATGTGGACGTACGAACATGGATATGTATGTAGAATAATGAATGTGAATGTGTATGTGAAATAATGTGTAGTCTATATGAGTGAATGGATGAGAATGAGTACACATTGAATGGAATAGGGAATAAGTAATGTGGTCCGAGAGTGGATAATGTGGAAAGACGAGAGTTCGTTATAGAAACTGTATTTTGTGACTGTTTGTAAATGACTCTTTTATGTCAAGAATGCTGGGGAAGCATTTTGACCGTCTTGAGGATTAAGGTCATGAAGACCAAACTGATAAAGTTGCAACTGCTGACGGAGAGTCAATGGAGGACGTCTCGCGTAGCAAGGTCGGCCGAGGTCTTGACCAGCCTTGGTTCGATTTAAATGGTAAGCTTCCGGTACGGTGGATTAGGGACTAAGGAAGCGGCCTATGAGTGAAGCGTTAGGTCACCTGCGAAGGATCCTAGAGGGTGCTGACCATACGGTGCTCGTGCTCTAGGTCGCCGAAGATACCCACACGTGCGTCGAGGAAGATATTGGAACAAGGAGTAAGAGTTGTTTTCTGAAACCGAGCATGGATCTAGTTGATTGACCTTGCAGGTCCTCAACGGATGAGTCCATGGCTCTTTTATATGGATCTATGGGTTGATCTTGCTGATCTTCCACGGAGATTCCATTCTGTTATATGAATATATTGCCGGTTACTATGAGCTAGGAACTATGGAAAAGCCCCTGAGTGAACAGGTGGTGAGCGTTCTGGTTGCTAATGATGCCATAAGTACACTGATGAATGAATGCTGGGAAATAAGGATTCAACCAGAGACTTTGAGGATTGTCATCAGAGCGACATAATGGTTTCATTAAAGGATTGTTTGAAAGTTAGTTGATGCTGAGAAAAAGGCAATTTCATATTAGGTGTGTAAGTGGTGTGACTAGTTTTACGTTTGCATGAACTTCCGGCTAGGGGGCCTGGGAACTCTTTTCCCTGGTACCCGGGACAAAACCTAACCAAATTCCTAATTGGATCCCATCTCTACAGTGGTTGGGAGGTTGGCTAACCCATGGGACTGGATGGGGTTAGGCTGGACTGATGGATCCGTAAATCAAGACTCAATTTCTGTTATTACGATAGATGAAGTAAATCCCGGATAGTAATTGTTCTATGGATAGGAATCAACGGCTGTGCCTCTTGATGGGGAAAAAAGCGTTGATCCCAATGATCCAAGTGCAAGTTTCGTCCTTGATTGACCAAGTACCTTTAAAGGTGCAGTCGGATCAATTTGATCAGTAATGGTCTTGACTACGTTAGAGAAAAAAGTTATCCTGGTGGAATCGCCCGTGCTTTTCGGATAAAGGAAGTTTTTTTGGGTTCGGTTTTGGAAAAACCGACGGATTAGTCTTTTGTCCGGATATCCGTGGACGAGGCCCCGAGTGCGGGCCCACGCAAGAAAGGCTACTTCCGCTGCTAGCACCCCGAATCCGTTGTGCGATGGAAACAGGGATCTCACACTTACCCTTGGTTTTGGCTTGATTCTTTAAGGAGATGTGCAGCCCTCAAAGAAGAGGCTTGGCCACCAAGTAGAAAAGGGTAATCTCCAAGAGAAGATGAGAATTAGTGAAGCTCCAATGGAGAGGCAAGGTAGAGGGATAACGGAATTACACTAAAATGAAATTACACTAGCATGTAAATACACTAAGATGAAAATACAAAGGAACGTGGTTCTATTTATAGGTGAGGGAGGCCACCAACCAAGTCCAATTGGGATCTAGAGGCTTCCAGCTTTAATTTGATACAATTTGGACAAGTTTTGGACTAGTTAGACCCATTTTTGATCTAGTGTGGAAAAGAAGAGATGAGAGATGAAATATCCCATTTTTTTGAATTAAAATTTAGGGAAATGATGAGGATTCTAGGTGCCTCCTTCATGAGCTTCACTCACCCATGAATGGATTACTCCAAAACATCTCTTTTTTTATTAATACTTCATAATTTTTAACTAATAAATCTAGTACTTAGTCAACTCTTCATCTTATGTGGGCATTTACTCATTTTGGGTATTTTCTTTTACTCTTGACCCTTAGACTAAGGTCTTCTAAATCATTTTTTATTAATTCCAATTGCACCTTGGAAAATCTATTTTGATTTTTTGTTTTAGGGAAATATTTTTTGATATTTGTAAAATTTATTTATCCAAAAATATCCCAATATTGATTTACCACTCTCTAGAAATTTTTATCTCACTAGGCCAAACAAGGAAAAATAATATTTTCTTGTATTCAGAAACATAGAACGATTACAAGGGATTGAAATAGAGGCTTATTTGTTTTTCAGGCTAAGGAGAAATCTTACATATAGGAAGTACGATTGGTTGTGCAGACACTCTGTGTGCTGCAAAGAGGTCTTAAAGTTTCCATTGGGTGCAAATTGAGGTCACTGGTTGGTGATAGTTTGGGTGCAATATAGTACCAGTGCAGAGAATACAACAGTTATGCAGGTCAAAAAAGAGTGTTGTTTTTGGTAAATTTGTGTTGCAGACAAGATGCCAAATGATGGAATAAACCAGATTGTTGCAGAGAAGCTTGACAAGAACAAATTCCATGCCCGGAGGCTTAGATTGACAAATTCCATGCCCGGAGGCTTAGATTGACAAATTTCCTGATGGGAAAAGGTTATTAGGACTACATTGAAGGTGAACATGAGGAGGCACTAGAGATACCAGAGATTGACAAATTTCCTGATGACAAATTTCTTGATGGGAAAAGGTTACTAGGACTACATTGAAGGTGAACATGAGGAGGCACTAGAGATACCAGAGATTAATCCAACTACTTGCACATGTTAAAGAAGTCAAGGATTAGAATCAAGGAGCAAGGAAAGTCATATATTAGCTTTCTATTAGTATACAAGACACCATGATTGGGCATATAAAGGATGCCAAGTCACCTAAGGAGGCATGAGACACCTTGGTGAAGCTGTATGAAACTAACACTAATGCACAAAAGATTGAGTTAAAGAATGAGCTTCATACTGTGGAGAAGAAAAGTATGTTTGTGAATGATTATGCCTTGAATATCAAGGGCATTATGGAATCCCTTGCATCAATTGGTGTTTCTATTGATGATTATGATAAGGTGAAAGTGTGTCTACGTGGTCTCGGGCCATAATACAAGGCATTCAAGATGTCTATTCAAACTCAGGAGAAAATTCCCAACTTCACAAATTTGGTGTCAATGCTAATCATTGAAGAGAAGAATTTGGGTAAAGATCAACAGTCTTCACAAAACAAAAACAGTTCAGAGTAGCAGGCCTTCTACACAAGTTCAGGTAGACACTAAGGTAGAGGTCATAGACATGGCCAAGGTGGTGGTCAAATAGGTAATCAGAATTCTGGTCAGTAGGCAGCAGCAATAGTCCCAGGATTCGTATTATCAACAACAATGCACAGGTGGAAGAGGTCATTTTAGAGAGAGAGGGAGTCAAAGAGGTCATTGTAATTGAAAAAAGCAGCATAATGATAAACGAGGATGTTTTTACTGTGGTAATCCTAGACATGTTAAGGCAGATTACTATAAGAAACAGAGTGACATGCAAAATGGAAAAGTGTAGCAAAATTACTATATGCGTCCTCTAGCAGAAATAATGAGAATAATGACAGGTTGTTTGTTATGCAACAAGTAGTTAATGATGTGTGAGGAAATGATGTACCAGCATGTAAGGATGATGTATGGTATGTTGATTCAGGTGCTTCAAACCACATGACAAGTCATGGTGAGTGGTTTAAGGAAATGAAGTGTATTTAAAGACTAGGTTTTGTTGAAACAGGGCATGACACTGCTCATTCGATTGCCCATGTTGGAGATGTGCCATGGTCTATGTGAATGATGGTAAGGTGAAGTACCTTGCAGATGTACTTCATGTTTTAAACATTACAAAGAATCTGATTTTAGTTCACCGTATGATTGAGCAATGTTTGGAGGTCCAATTTAACCTTGATTGTTATGTAGAAAAATTTTAAGATGAGTGCAGGTTGGTTGCAAAAGTCAACAGAGTGGGAAGAATATTTACAGTGAATGTAAATATGCATGAAGTGAGTGCTGCAATGTTTGCAAATGGTTCAGGGAGTTGTTGTAGATATAGACATTTGTCATTAGAGAATTGGGCATGTAAATGTGTAAAGAATGAAGTCTATTTAGACTAAAGAAATTGTGATAGGGCTGCCTAAGGTTAAAGTTGAAGAAATGCAGAAAGTATGTGAAGTATGTCAATTTGGAAAGCAAACAAAGCATATATTTCTACATGACATAAATGTGAGCAAGAATGTACTAGATGTTGTGCATTCAGATGTATGGGGTCATGCGAGTGAAGACTATGTCTATGGGTGACTGCAGGTACTACGTAGCATTCATTGATGACCACACGAGGAAAGTGTGGGTGTATTTCATGAAGGAGAAGAGTGAAGTGTTCACTCATTTCCAAAATTTCAGAGTGATTGGCTGAAAAACGGACAGGAAAGCACGTGAAGTGCCTAAGGTCAGATGGAGGTGGAGAATACTTATCCAATGAGTTCTCCGAAAGAATGGCATTCAAAGACAATTTACATGTAGATACACTCCATAGCAAAATGGAGTTGCTGAGCAAAAAAACATACACATTGTAGAGATAGCACGTGCATTGATGAGATAGAGAAGAGTATGCCACATAGCTATTGGGCTAAGGATGTAAGATTCCTCCCCAGCCTCTTAAGATGTCCAGCATCTTCCCCTGTAATCAATTCCCTCTTCAGAAATATAAAAGATCTTGTTTCTACCTATTTTGGTCTAGAGAGAGAAAATATTCTAGAGAGATAATATTCAGATTTTGAATATTTTTGGACGAAAAAAATATCTCTTCTTTATTAAAATAAGTTCCCCTGAAATAAAAGTTCAAAAAGATTTTCAGAAGGTGCATTAGAAATTAAGTATAATTTATTCAAGAGGCCTTATCCTAGGGGTCCAGATTTTCAAAAAAATTCAAATTAAGGTTTTGAAGGGGCAATCAAATTCATCCAAATGTATGAAGAAGATAAATAGAATAAATAAATAAAATCACCCCCAAAAATGAGTAAATACTCACATAAGATGAAGAGTCGACTAAGGACCAAAGGAAGAGCTGACAAAATGGATTTTTGACACCTCACAATGGGGATTCCCCCTCATGAATGAGGCGCCTACTTCACATGTGCAATTGAGTTTTAAATCTTCACAAAAATTGAGATATTTAATCTCTCCTCTCTCCTAATTCAAGTCTAGTTATATTTAATCTCTCCTCTCTCCTAATTCAAGTCTAGTTCCAAAAAGTTAACTGAACGACCTAAAAATGGTCAAAAATTGACCAAATTGATTTGAAAAATTCTAGAATCAGTTTGTTTGGTTAGGAGCTCAATTTTTCCTATAAATAAAAGCCTCACCCTTTGTTGAAAAATAATAGTGTTTATGCACTGTTACTCTACTCCTCCCAAGCCAAGAACTGTGAAATTATTAATAATTCACTAGTTTTTGACGTTTCCCTCTTCCAAAGATTGGTATCCACTCTTGTTACAAACAAGAGTAGAACCCTAACCATCAAGCCAAAGGAAAGCTCTAAAAAATTATGTAAGTAGAGATCTTGTAATTTTCTTTATTGATTTTTATGCTTTTCTAATTTTTATGATTGTTTGAAGTGATAAATGGATGCTATGCCTTGATTGAAAGGCTTTTCCCCTCTCTCTTCTTAGAATCAACCCTTATTTATCCTAGTTAAGTGATAATTATTAGAATTAACTTTTTTATAATGTTTTCTCTTTTATAAGTGAATTTTGATTAGTCTTGATTACTTTAAATTAATTGGAGCTAATTTTTAAGAAAATTTAATTAAGAAAATTTGAAAAATGGTCAGCCATACAAAGGAGGTTATGGTGTTTTTTTTTTGGAAATAAGTATTATCTTTTATTATGCTAAAAGAGTAATCCTTATCATTTCTATACTCTAAAAGTGTCATTTTCATGCATAGAAGATCCATATTGATTATTATTATTTATATGCATAAAAGAATAATTTTTTTATTATGAAAGTGTTACTTTCATCAAAATGAATTTTTATGCATAAAAGAATAATATTTTTATTATGAAAGTGTTACTTTCATCAAAATGGATTTTTATGCATAAAAGAATATTTTTTTTATCATGAAAGTGTTACTTTCATCAAAATGGATTTTTATGCATAAAAGAATAAATTTTTTATATGAAAGTGTTACTTTCATCAAGATGGATTTTTATGCATAAAAGAATATTTTTTTAATTATGAAAGTGTTACTTTCATCAAAATGGATTTTTATGAATAAAAGAATATGTTTTTTATTATGAAAGTGTTACTTTCATCAAAATGGATTTTTATGGATAAAAGAATAATTTTTTTTATTATGAAAGTGTTACTTTCATCAAAATGGATTTTTATGCATAAAAGAATAATTTTTTTATTATGAAAGTGTTGATTTCATCAAAATGGATTTTTATGCGTAAAAGAATAAATTTTTTATTATGAAAGTGTTACTTTCATCAAAATGGATTTTTATGCATAAAAGAATAAATTTTTTATTATGAAAGTGTTACTTTCATCAAAATGGATTTTTACGCATAAAAGAATAATTTTTTATTATGAAAGTGTTACTTTTATCATTATTGATTTTTATGCATAAAAGGATGCATAAAAGAATTTTTTTTAATTATTATAAAAGTGTTACTTTCATCATTATTGATTTTATGCATAAAAGAATTTTTTTATTATAAAAGTGTTACTTTCATCATTATTGATTTTTATGCATAAAAGGATGCATAAAAGAAATTTTACTTTCATCATTAATTAATTCTATGCATAAAAGAAATTTTTTATTGTAAAAGTGTTACTTTCATTAATATCGATTTTTATGCATAAAAGAATTTTTTTTATATCAAGATAAGAGTTCTCTTAATACTATGACTAATTTCCATGAATATTGGTAAATGATTAGTTTTAAATTTAGTAAAGTAGTAATTGAAATATTACCATTTGATAAAGACAGATCAAGAAGAACCATTCCAAACTCCTACACTCAAATCACCCACCGATTCTCAAAATAAGTTGAGACCTTTGATTTTGATCTGAGGATTAAGAACTCAGAATTCGAGGAATTCTGCTTCGAAATCCAGACCGTGATCTAGAAGTCTTGGGATACGGAATTAAGATATATTCATTGTATTCAAAAGAAAATCAAAACTAAAAACTTGCATAGAAACCCTGTTTTCATAAAAGACTGTCTTATGCCAGAATGCTGGAGGGAGCATTTGGTATATGTGTTTTCGAAGGAAAGTTCGGTTGCAACAACTGGCAGTAGAGAGTGTTTAAGGGACAGCTCACGCGGAAAAGCCTGCCCAGGTCTTGACCAGCCTCGGTATGGTTAAAATGGTGCACTTCCGGTACGATGGACGAGGGCCGACGAAGCGATCCCTAGGTGAAGGGCCAGGACACCTAAGGAGGATCTTGGAGGGTTCTGACCAGGAGATGCACGGGCTCGCGGTGCCGAGGACAACATCCCTTCTTACCCTCAATTCACATGTAGCAAGATTATAACATTTATATCCCTTTTGCTTAAGGGAATACCCAATAAACATACATTTGTCTGCTTTTGGATCTAGCTCAGTACACAACTCATACGGCACATGCACATATGCAATACATCCAAAAACTCTCAAGTGAGACAAATTAGGTTTCTTGCCAGTAAACTTCTCCTTTGGCATTACATTATGTATGGCTATAGTAGGAGTCTTGTTCATGACATAAACTGCTATAGACATATCCCCAACCCAATAGCTATGTAAAATATCTCTGAATGCCATTCTTTTGCAAGAATTCAGAGAACTTATTGGCATTACATTATGTATGGCTATAGTAGGAGTCTTGTTCATGACATAAACTGCTATAGACATATCCCCAACCCAGTAGCTATGTAAAATATCTCTGAATGCCATTCTTTTGCAAGAATTCAGAGAACTTATTGGAGAAGTATTCTCCTGCTCCATCTGACCTTAGGCACTTCATATGCTTTCTTGTCTATTTTTCAGCCATCACTGTGAAATTCTGAAAATGAGTGAACACTTCACTCTTTTGCTTCATGAAATACACCCACACCTTCCTCGTGTAGTCACATCAATGAATGTTACGTATAGTAACTGCAACCACCCATAGACATAGTCTTCGCTCGCAAGACCCCATATATCTGAATGCACAACATCTAGTATATTCTTGCTCACATTTTTGTCATGTGGAAATACATGCTTTGTTTGCTTTCCAAATTGGCATGCTTTAGATACTTTCTGAATACCTTCAACTTTAAACTTAGGTAGCCTTGTCACAATTTCTTTAGTCTACATAGACTTCACTCCTTGCACACAACAAATAATGAGGCTGAAAATTCTTCTTCTTTTTCACACAATAAAAGAGATCTACAAAGAAGATAAAGTGACTAACACACATAATAGAGTATATACAAGCAGTCCATAATGTGAACATGCTAAGAGGAGTGGGTAGGTGTGGACTAGTTGGTGTAGTCGTGCTGTAGAATCTTTGGCAAAGATATGTCGGTGCTAGCTACCAAGCCCGCTAGCAGTGATGTAAATATCAAACGGTCATGCAGGCGCCTCGTGAGTGTCCACTCATGTTGAGCTTGACATCTTAACACTCCCCCTCAAGCTCAACTCTAGCTCATGAACTCCAAGCATATCGCAAAATCTATGGAGCTTCTCAGCTCCCAAGGTCTTCGTGAAGATGTCAGCGACCTGATCATGCGTGTTAACGTAGGCCAAGTTGATGTCGCCTACCAAGACTCTCTCCCTGATGAAGTGGTAATTTATCTCAATGTGTTTCTTCGGGTGCATGGAGAATTGCGTTCCTAGACAACTATATACTTCTATGATTGTCACAATATATGATAACCTTTTTCTCCACATGTAACCCCAAATCAGCAAAAGCAGCTTACGTAACCAAGATAGCTCACACTTTGTCACCACAGCTCCTCTATACTCTTCCTTTGTATTCGACAAAAATTGTGGGTTGCTTTGCTGCTCCATGTCATAGCAGAACTCCCCTATGAAAACATAAATCCATTGGTAGATCTCATGTATGAGATGCTACTTTTCTACATCTGTGTACCCATATGCCTTCAATGGTACACCTATGCCGCATAAAACAATGCATAATCAACAGTGGCCCTCAAATACCAAAGTGTGCGTTGCACACTATCAAGATGTGGTTTACGCGGGACCTGCATAAGCTGGCTCTCTAAGCCAATAGTATAATGCAATTCTGGCCTGCTGATCATGACATAGATCAAACTCCCCACAATCTTCTTGTCCATAGTGGGATCGTCCAACACATAACCTGCATCCACACTAAGCTTGCCATTTTGGTCTAATGGCACCAAGATTGACTTACAATCAGCCATCCCATACTTGGACAACATGTCCAAGATTGACTTACAATCAGCCATCCCATACTTGGACAACATGTCCACTACATACTATCTTTGTGACACCCAAATACCATCAGGTGTGCAAATGATCTCAATTCCCAAAAACCCAAATCTTTCATCTCAAACTTCCTTTTGAGAAGACTTTTCACATACTCAATCTCATCTAAGTTGTCACCCCCCCAATAATAAGATCATCTACATAGATGGTGATGATCACAATACCCTTATCACTCTTGCGCACATACAAAGAATGATTTGCATCTCCCATATGAAAAACAATAGTGACAAAATACTCAGCAATCTTGTCATGCCATACTTGTGGAGCTTGCTTCAGCCCATATAAAGCCTTACGAACAGAACCAAGTGGCTGATCCATATACACTTCTTCTTGCAAGTCACCATGCAAGAACAAATTTTTTACATCCATTTGATGTAAAAACCAGCCTTTAGTTGTAGCCACCGCAATCATAGCTCTCACAATTGCCATCTTTGCAATTGGGGTAAATGTCTCCTCATAATCAATCCCATGTGTTTGCGCATATCCTTTAGCTACCAATCTAACCTTGTACATGCTTATGCTATCATCATTATTATGTTTCACCTTATACACCCACTTACAGCCAATAGCTTTCTTGCCTTCAGGCAAAGGCACCAAATCCCAAGTCTCATTTCCATACAATGCATCCATCTCCTCATCCATAGATTTCTCCCAACACACATTTCCAATAGCCTCATCAAAACACGTGAATTCTACAACCTGCATAACTTTTATCATATAAGCATAGTGATGTGCCACATAACTATCATAAGTCAACCTCTGCACCATAGGGTTTTTAACTCTTCCAGATCTTCGTAACTTTGCATTCATGGCTTCCATATCCTTATTCACACCAGGTATCCTCATTTTACTGGAATCCCAAGCTCCTTATCAAGGCTCATCTCCGACTAGAATCTCCATCAACAAGGGCGAGGCCCCGAGTGAGAAACCCTGCCCCGCGCAAGAGAGATTTACTTCCGCTGCTACCATTCGGGAATCCGGTACACAGAGGGGGCTACGGGATCTCACAGAGGACGTATCTACACCAGCTTATATCATGAACATGACTCCTACTACAACCATACATGATGTAACACCAGAGGAGAAGTTTACCTCCAAGAAACCTGATTTGTCTCACTTGAAAGTTTTTGGATGTATTGCATATGTGCATGTGCCAGATGAGTTGCTTACTAAGCTAGATTCAAAGGCAAGAAAATGTGTGTCTATTGGATATTCCCTTTAGAAAAAGGGATATAGATGCTATAATCCTGCTACATGTGAATTGAGGGTAAACAGGGATGTTGTACTTAATGAGATGAGTAGCTAGTATGCTACTGAAAAAGATGCTATTGGGGTTGATGTAAGTGGAAATGTGGTTGCACAAAATGGAAGTCAGCAATCACAGTCATTGAGTGGACCAGGAGAATCCTCATCCAGCAGTTCTATTGATAGACCATAGAGTGACAGGTTGTTTCATAATACGAGTCCTGAAAATGTAGTTGCTACATCACATAAAGGAAAAGAGAAAGTGGTTGATCCCTTTGGTATGCCTGATATTTATGTAGGGCATTCTATGGGTTAGCCACCGCCCAACCACTGGAATAGTAGAACCAAACAAGTACTCACCCACCCATAATTGAATGCCTTAACTTTTGCTTTCGAAAGCAGATACGCACACACTCCTCTTTGAATTTTAACTTATAAAACAATCCATTGACAAATAATTACAGATTACACATGTCATAACTCAAAATTTCCATTGAGTCTTTGTTTCTCACAAAACAGTATCACTCTGGACTCTCTATTGAGACCAGTGGGTCAACAACGAGATCCAGTAATAGATTACAATAAACATTGGTCCATCATATAATATCTTCCTCGACATACGCATGGTTGATGTAATAAGTAGCTGGTATGCTACTGAAACAGATGTTGTTAGGGCTGATGTAATTGGAAATGTGGTTGCAAAGAATGCAAGTTAGCAATCACAGTCAATCAGTGGACCAAGAGAGTCCTCATCTAGCGGTTCTATTGATAGACCATGGAGTGGCAGG
The DNA here is from genome assembly GCF_041138505.1 of Cibotium barometz. NCBI lineage: Eukaryota > Viridiplantae > Streptophyta > Polypodiopsida > Cyatheales > Cibotiaceae > Cibotium > Cibotium barometz. The sequence goes on from NC_141072.1 coordinate 42,742,269, forward strand.
TTGTTTCCTAATACGAGTCTTGAAAATTTAGTTGCTACATCACATAAAGGCAAAGAGAAATTGGTTGAGCCCCTTTGTATGCCTGATATTTATGCAGGGCATTCTCTTGTTGATGGAGATTCTAGTGGCTCGGAGATGCCCCTTGATGAGGAGCTTGGGATTCCAGCAATGAGGACACCTAGTGTGAAGAAGCCTATGGAATCCACGAATGCAAAGCTACGAAGATCTGGAAGAGTCAAAAACCCTGTGTGCAGAGGTTGACTTATGATGGTTATGTGGCACATCACTAAGTCCATATGGCAAAAGTTGTGCAAGTTCTAGAACCCACATGTTTTGATGAGACTATTGGAAATGTGTCTTGAGAGAAAGCTATGGATGAGGAGATGGATGCATTGTATGGAAAGGAGACTTGGGATTTGGTGCCATTGCCTGAAGGCAAGAAAGCTATTGGCTAAAAGTGGGTGTATAAGGTGAAACATAAGAGTGATGGCAGCATAAGTAGGTACAAGGCTAGATTCGTAGCCAAAGGATATATGGGCAGACACATAGGTCTCATTATGAGGAGACATTTGCCCTGGTTGCAAGATGGAAACTGTGAGAGCTGTGACTGTGGCGGTGGCTGCCCACAGCTACAGGCTGGTTTTTACATCAAAGTGATATAAAAAATGTGTTCTTGCATGGGGACTTGCAAGAAGAAGTGTATATAGATCAACAACCTGGTTTTGAGGATATAGGTCACCCAGAGTAAGTATGTAAGCGTCATAAGGCCTTGTATGGGGGCTGAAACAAGCTCCACGAGCATGGCATGACAAGATTTGCCGAGTATCTTGTCACACTATTGGTTTTCATATGGCAGATGCAGATCACTCTTTGTATGTGTGCAAGAGTGATAAGGGTATTGCGATCATCACCATATATGTAGATGATCTTATTGTTGGGGGTGACAACTTGGATGAGATTGAGCATCATGTGAAAAGTTTTCTCAAAAGGAAGTTTGAGATGAATGTTAATCCAATTCTAGGATTAACAAGAACTACCGCCATTATCTTACATCAAGGAGTCATGATAGATACACCAAAGGGTCATACATTCAAGATATCAAGCAATAGTATCCAAAGCTACAACTTGGATAGGCGCCCGTAATGGTGTGACGGAGTATTTATGGCAATTCCCGCTTTAAGAGCATGTGGTAGCAAGATGGGTGAAATCCTAAGTGATGTACTTCATGGATATATTATGAGAGTAGTCATTGTAATAGCATTAGGCCTCTTATGGGCCTAAAGTGCCCTGGTCCTCGCCACAGTTTCAGTGAGTGTGAACACTTATGGCCATGTATATAAGTGAATTTATCTCATAATACAACATACTCTCACATTGTGCAATGGAGTCTTGCACTTGCTAATCCTCTTGCCGCTAATCTCTCTCCCTAATGCTTGTTGCTAGTGAGTGTTGTGTGTGAGTGAAGTGAGGTGAGAGGAGGGACGAGGACCTGTAGTGCAACGGGGCGGTGTGACAATGCTTGCAGGAGACATGGTGGAAGTGCTTCTCAAAAGGAGTTGTAGAGATTGGACCTCGAGGGTTACGAGCTCAACCATTGGAAAGATCCTCATCATCACGACAGTTGCGATTCACTAGGTAAGCTCTTTTTGGATGTGTTTTAAGGAGGGTTAGGGTGAGCCATAACAATGAAGGATTTGGGAGATCTGCGCTACTTTTTGGAAATTGAGGTAATTCGCACACCTGAGGGTATGGCTGTCATAAAGACAGTATGTATTGAACTTGTTGTCCAAGTATGGGATGGCTGATTGTAAGACAATCTTGGTGCTGTTAAATCAAAATGGCAAAGCTTTGTGCGAATGCAAGTTATATGTTTTGGAGGATTCCACTATATGTATAGGAAGATTTTGGGGAGTTTGTTCTATGTCACGCGATCAGCATGCTAGATTTATGCTACGCTATTGACTCAGAGAGCCAGTTTAAGCAGGTTTCGTGCAAACCACATCTTCATAGTGTGCAAAACACACTTTGATGTAGCAACTGTACCATTAAAGCTATATGGATACACGGATGTAGGCCGGTAGCATCTCAGACAGGCCTTTACCAATGGATTTATGTTTTCGTTGGGCAGTGTTGCTGTGACATGGAGCGACAAGAAGAAGCTCATAGTTTCCTTATCGAGTACAGAGGCAGAGTACAGAGGAGCTACGGTGGCAGCGTGTGAGGTAGCTTGGTTACGCAAGCTACTTTTTGCTGATTTGGGGTTGCATGTGGAGAAAAAGGTTGTCATATGTTGTGACAATCTTAGCAATATATAGTTGGGCCAGGAACCCAATTTTCCATGCGCCAAAAAAACACATTGAGGTACATTACCAATTTATCATCAGGGAGAGATTCTTGGCAGAGGTGACATTGACTTGGCATAGCACACACATGATCAGGTTGCTAACATCTTTACAAAGGCCGCATTAATTGGTGTTTCTGTTGATGATGATGATAAGGTGGAAGTGTGTCTACATGGTCTCGGGCCACAATACAAGGCATTCAAGATGTCTATTTAGACTCGGGAGAACATTCCCAACTTCACAGATTTGGTGTCAAATTCTTATCATTGAAGAGAAGAACTTGAGTGAAGATCAAGAGTCTTCACAAAATAGAAATAGTTTAAAGAGTAGGCCTTCTACACAAGTGCAAGTAGAGGACGAGGTAGAGGTCGAGTGGTTCAAGGAAATGAAGAGTCTTGAAAGACCAAATTTTGTTGAAATAGGGGATTACACTACTATGTAGAAGACTTTAACCAGGTTTGCAAGTTTGGTTTAACAACCATGATGGCAATTATGTACAAGACTTTAAAGATAAGTGCAGGTTGGTTGCAAAAGGCAACAGAGTGGGCAAATGTTGACATTAAATGTAAATATGCCTGAAGTGAGTGCTGCAATGTTTGCAAATGGTTCAGGAGTTGTTGAAGATACAGACATTTGGCATAAGAGAATTAGGCATGTCAATGTGCAAAGAATGAAGTCTATGCAGACTAAAGAAATTGTGATAGGGCTCCCTAAGTTTAAAGTTGAAGGTATGCAAAAAATTTGTGAAGCATGTCAATTTGGAAAGCAAACAAAACATGTATTTCCATATGACAGAAATGTGAGCAGGAACATTAGGAAGTGAATGGGAACTTCTTGGGCCCTTTAATTTGCCCAAGCCTAATCAAGGTGATTAAGGAATAGCCAAATGGGGGGTTGCCATGTGGACTGAAATGTTGGGTTTGTAAGAGAGGTGTAAGAGTGGTCAAAGGGTGCACTTTTCCCCCCAAAAAGGGGGGGGAGGCAATTTTACAATTTTCGGACCTCCATGACTTCTACATACAAGCTCCGATTTGAGCGGAGATTATAGATCCGTGATCTACGCATCAAGAGCTTTCCATAGATATGTTACATGATATGGTTTTGTCCGCTAGATTTTAAATTTCATTTCCCCCCCAAAATTCAAATTCGAATAAAGTAGCCGTTTTGAAGCTTCTAATTAGAAAACGTTTCTTCTTAAGAGAAAAGGTTTGACTCCTTAAACTTCCAAATAAAAGGGCCCAAGAAGCCTTCCATTGAGGTCCTAATGATGTACTAGATGTTGTGCATTCGGATGTATGGGGTCTTGCGAAGACTATGTCTATGGGTGGCTGCAGGTACTATGTAACATTCAATGATGACCACATGAGGAAAGTGTGGGTGTACTTCTTGAAGGAGAAGAGTGAAGTGTTCACTCATTTTCAGAATTTCAGAGTTATGGCTAAAAAATAGACAAGAAAGCATGTGAAGTGCCTGAGGTCAGATGGAGGGGGGAGAATACTTCTCCAATGAGTTCAAAGACAATTAACATGTAGATACACTCCGTGGAAAAATGGAGTTACTGGGCAAAAAAAATAGGCACACACATTGCAAAGATAGCACGAGCATTGATGGCTAAAAAGAATATTCCACATAGCTATTGGGCTGAGGCTGTGTCTACAATAGCTTATATCATGAACATGACTCCTACAATAGCTTATATCATGAACATGACTCCTACTGCAACCATACATGATGTAATGCCAGAGGAGAAGTTTACTGGCAAGAAACTTGATTTGTCTCACTTGAAAGTTTTTGGATGTATTGCATATGTACATGTGCCAAATGAGTTACGTACCAAGATGGATCCAAAAGCAAAAAAATGTGTGCTTATTGGGTATTACCTTGAGCAAAAGGGATATAGATATTATAATCTTGCTACACGTGAATTGAGGGTAAGCAGGGATGTTGTATTTGATGAGATGAGTAGCTGGTATGCTGTTGAAAAGGATGCTATTGGGACTGATGTAAATGGAAATGTGGTTATTTGAGCTCCCCCAGATCCTTCATCTCAAACTTCTATCTAAGCAAGATCTTTACATCAAAGATCTCTGCATCATGGTCCTCCGTAATGATCAAGTCATCTACATAGATGGTCCTCCGTAATGATCAAGTCATCTACATAGATGACAACAAGCACAACCCCTCTATCACTGTGTCTCACATACAGCAAGAAATCTGCATTGGCTACATGAAAGCCAATAGTGACAAGATATTTAGAAATCTTGTGAGACCATGCTCTTGGTGCTTGTTTTAAGCCATACAAGGCTTTCTTCAACCTGCAAACATGCTCGAGGGGTGACTCACATCCTCATAACCGCACATACACCTCTTCCTGCAAATCCCCATGCAAGAATACATTCTTTACGTCCATTTGATGTAAAAACCATTGCTTTGACGCAGCCACTTCTATCACAACTCTCACTGTTTCCATCTTGGCAACTGGGCTGAAAGTTTCCTCTTAATCAATGCCATATGTCTCTGCATATCCTTTGGCTACTGATCTAGCCTTGTACGTGCTTATGCTTCCATCACTGTTATGTTTTACTTTGTACACCCACTTGCATCCAATGGCTTTCTTGCCTTCAGGCATTTGCACTAAATCCCAAGTCTCATTTCCATATAGTGCATCCATCTCCTCATCCATAGCGTTCTCCCAACACACATTTCCAACGGCCTCATCAATGCATGTGGGCTCTACAACTTGCACAACTTTTACCATGTATGCATATTGATAAGCCACATAACCATCATAGGTAAACCTCTGCATAGGATTCTTCACTCTCCCAGATCTTCATAGCTTTGCATTCATGGCTTCCATAGCCTTATTTACACCAGGTGTTCTCATAGAGCTGGTATCCCAAGCTCCTCATCAAGGCTCATCTATGAGCCACTAGACTCTCCATCAACATGAGAATGCCCTGGAGAAATGTCAGCCATACTAAGGGGCTTAACCACTTTCTCTTTGCCTTTATGTGATATACTAATCACATTTCCAAGACTCGTATTATGATGCAGCCTGCCACTCCATGATGGTCTATCAAAATTGAGCCACTAGAGGAGGACTCTCCTGGTCCACTCAAAGATTGTGATTGCAAACTTGCATTCTGTGTAACCACATTTCCACTCACATCAGTCCCAACAGCTTCTTTTTCAGCAGCATACTAGCTTCTCATCTCATCAAAAACAACATCCCTGCTTACCCTCAACTCACGTGTAGCAGGGTCATAACACCTGTATCCCTTTTGCTCAAGGGAATACCCAATAAACACACATTTTTCAGCTTTGGATCCAACTTAGTTCTTAGCTCATCTGGCACATGCACATATGCAATGCATCCAAAGACTTTCAGATGAGACAAATCAGGTTTTCTGCAAAATAAACCTCTCCTCTAGAGTTACATCATGTATGGCTGCAGTTGGAGTCCTGTTCATGATGTAAACTACTATAGAAACAACCTCATCCCAATAGCTATGCGGCATATTCTTCTCTTCCATCAATGCTCGTGCAATCTCAACAATGTGCTTGTTTTTTCGCTCAACTCCATTTTGCTGTGGAGTGTATCTACATGTAAATTATCTCCAAATACCATTCTTCTTCAAAAACTCAGAGAACTCATTAGAAGTACTCTCCCCCTCCATCTGACCTTTGTTTGCTTTTCAACCATAACTCTAAAATTTTGAAAATGAGTAAACACCTCACCCTTCTCCTTCATGAAGTATACCCACACTTTCGTTGTGTGGTCATCAATAAATGTCACATAGTACCTGCAGCCTCCCATAGACATGGTCTTCGTAGGACCCCATACATCTGAATGCACAACATCTAGTGCATTTTTGCTCACATTTCTGCTACGTGGAAATACATGCTTTGTTTGCTTTCCAAATTGGCATGCTTCACATATTTTCTGCATACCTTCAGCTTTAAACTTTGGCAGCCCTATCACAATTTCTTTAGTCTGCATAGACTTCATTCTCTGCACATTCACATGTCTAATTCTTTTATGCCAAATGTCTGTCTACAACAATTCCTGAACCATTTGCAAACATTGCAACACTCACTTCAGACATGTTTATATTCAATGTAAACATTCTGCCTACTCTGTTGCCTTTTGCAACCAACCTGCACTTGTCTTTAAAGTCTTCAACATAACAACCATCAAGATTAAACCAAACTTGCAAACCCTACTCAATCATCTGGCCAATTGAAACCAGATTCTTTGTTATGTTCTGAACATGAAGTACATCTGCAAGGTACTTCACTTTGCCGACAATGGCACATTTCCAACATGGGCAATTGGATGAGAAGTGTCATCCCCTGTTTCCACAAAACTTGGTCTTTCAAGGTTTTTCAACTCCTTGAACCACTCCCCATGACTTCTCATGTCGTTCGAAGTACCTGAATCAATGTACCATACATTATCTTTATGTTATGCTTCAACATTTTTAGACATGGCATTAGCAACATGCTGCATAAACAAACAACCTTTCATTATCCTCATTATTTCTGCTCGAGGATGCATAGTTGTTTTGCTGCAATTTCCCATTTTACATGTCAGCCTGCTTCTTATAATAATCTGCCTGCACATGTCCAGGCTTACCACGTGTATCATTATACTACCTTTGCCAATTTCCATGACCTCTTTGACTCCCCTTGCCTCTGAATTGACCTCTTCCACCTGCGTGTTGTTGTTGTTCTAAATTCTGGGACTATTGTTGTTGTTGCTGCTGGCCATAATTCTCATTACCTGTTCGGCCACCTCCTTGGTCGCGTCCACGGCCTCATCTTCCTCGTCCTCTTCCTGAACTTGTGTAGAAGGCATGTTGCTCTAAATTGTTTTTGTTTTTTGAAGACTTTTGGTCTTCACCCAAGCTCTTCTCTTCTAGAATCAACATAGATACCAAATTTGTGAAATTGGGAATGTTTTCCCGAGTCTGAATAGACATCTTGAACGCCTTGTATTGTGGCCCGAGACCACGTAGACAGACTTCCACCTTATCATCGTCATCTATTGAAACACCAATAGATGCAAGGGATTCACCAGTTTGATCTTCAATGCATAGTCATTCACAGACATATTCTTTTTCTCCACAGTATGTTCATTCTTCAACTGTATCTTTCGTGCCTTGGTATTTGTTTCATAGAGTTTTACCAAGGTGTCCCACGCCTCCTTGGGAGACTTGGCATCCTATATGTGCCCAATCATGGTGTCTTGTATACTGATAGGAGAGCCAACACATAACTTTTCTGGCTCCTTGGTTCCAATCCTTGAACTCTTTCACATTAGCAGCAATCGGATTGATCTTCGATATCTCCGATGCCTCTTCATGTTCACCTTCTATATGTAGTCCCAGTAACCCTTTCCCATCAGGAAATTTGTCAGTCTGAACCTCCAAGCATGGAAGTTATTCTTATCAAGCTTCTCAGCAACAATCTTGTTTATGCCATCATTTGACATCTTGCCAGACACACAAATTTACCAGAAACAACACTCTGGTTTGTCTTGCACAAACTGCTATATTTTTAGCGGTACTTTAGTACACTCAAATGTCACAACCAGTGACCTCAATGTGCATACATACACCCAATGGCAACTATTGACCTCCTTGCAGCACACACAATGTATGCACAACCAATCTGTATTCTTACAACAGAGTTTTACAGCAGAGAATCGATGACTTACCCGTAGTGCTTGAAATCGCCTGCTTTCTGAAAAACGGAGGTCTTAACGTGTGTGAAACACGTTTTCGGCCTGAAAAATGCTGTCCAATGTCCAACAGGACAATATAGTTGCCCTATAGCTTTACTACCGCGAAGAAATCTCCTCAATCAAACATCATTTGCCGGTGCCTCCCGTAGAGCTCCTGACAAGGGTGTAGTCGCCAACACAAATAAGGAAGAGTAGATGAAGCTCTTACCCTCGTACCGCTTCCCGTGCTTCTCTTGCTTGTTGCAGCTCAGCCCTTAGCATGAACCAAGCTCTGATACCATGAAAAGATGCAGGGGAGAAGAGAGCTTGAGCTCTTGCAAGCACACACACACTCACAAAACCCTAAAAGATAACACACAAGGTGAGAGGCTGAAAATCTTCTTCTTCTTCACTCAACACTCAACACACCATCTACAAAGATAAGAGTACACACATATGAAAAGGTACTCAACCAAATACATACTAGGGTTCTCTATAGTGTGAACCCAACTAAATGAGCTGGCGCTATAACTATGCGAGTCTCTAGAATGGCTGTCACACAGCCTGTCATCCCACTGGCTGCATATCACCCATGATCTCACCAACCATGCCAGTGGTGTAAGTGTGGGGCCTATCCCCCAGGCGGGTCATCAGTGTCCACCACCTCACTAGATGAGCTCGATATCTCAACATAATATGTATTTGGTTGAGTATCTTTTCATAGGTGTGTACTCTTATCTTTGTATATGGTGTGTTGAGCGTTGTGTGAAGAAGAAGAAGATTTTCAGCCTCTCACCTTGTGTGTACTCTTATCTTTGTATATGGTGTGTTGAGTGTTGTGTGAAGAAGAAGAAGATTTTCAGCCTCTCACCTTGTGTGTTCTCTTTTAGGGTTTTGTGAGTGTGTGTGTGCTTGCAGAGCTTAAGCTCTCTTCTCCCCTGCATCTTTTCATGGTATCAGAGCCTGGTTCATGCTAAGGACTGAGCTGCAAGCAAGAGAAGCATAGAAAGCGGTGCGAGGGGGTAAGAGCTTCATCTACTCTTCCCTATTTGTGTTGGTGACTACACCCTTGTCGTCAAGAGCTCTACGGGAGACCCGGCAAACGATCTCTGATTGAGGAGATTTCTTTGTGGGAGTAAAGCTATAGGGAAACTATACTATCCTATTGGACATAATTTATCGGGCCAAAAATGTATTTCGGGCGCGTTAGGACCTCCGTTTTTCGAAAAACAGGCGATTTCGAGCACTGCGCGGGTAAGTCATCAATTCTCTGCAAAACTCTATTTTAAGAACTGCAGGAAGACAGATTGGTTATGTAGACATTGTGTGTGTTGCAAAAGGAGGTCAACAGCTGCCATTGGGTGTATGTATGCACATTGGTTGACATTTGAGTCTAGTACAGTACCGCTACTACTACAGAAAATACAGCAATTTGTGCAGGACAAACCAGAGTGCTGCTTCTGGTAAATTTGTGTGTCTGGCAAGATGTCAAATGATAGCATAAACTAGATAGTTTCTGAAAAGCTTGATAAGAACAACTTCCATGCTTAGAGGTTCAGGTTGATAAATTTCTTGATGGGAAAGGGTTACTCTGGGACTACATAGAAGGTGAGCATGAAGAGATATCGGAGATCAATGTCATGCTGCAGATGTGAAAAAGTTCAAGGATTGGAACCAAGGAGCCAGAAAAGTTATGTATTGGCTCTCTACTATCAGTATACAAGACACCATGATTGGGCACATACAGGATGCCAAGTCCCCTAAGGAGGCATGGAACACCTTGGTAAAACTCTATGAAACGAATACCAAGGCACAAAAGATACAGTTGAAGAATGAACTTCGTACTGTGGAGAAAAAGAGTATGTCTGTGAATGACTATATATTGAAGATCAAGGGTATTATGGAATCCCTTGCATCTATTGGTATTTCAGTAGATGATGATGATAAGGTGAAAGTCTATCTACGTGGTCTCGGGCCACAATACAAGGCATTCAAGACGTCTATTCAGACTCAGGAAAACATTCCCAATTTCACAGATTTGCTGTGTTGATTATAGAAGAGAAGAGCTTGGGTGAAGACCAATAGCCTTCACAAAATAAAAACAGTTTAGAGCAACAGGCCTTCTACACAAGTTCAGGAAGAGTACGAGGTAAAGGAGGCCATGGACGCGGACAAGGAGGTGGTCGAACAGGTAATCAGAATTATAGCCAGCAACAACAACAACAACAGTCCCATAATTCAACAACAACAACACGAAGGTGGAAGAGGCCACCAATTCAGAGGCAGGGGGAGTCAAAGAGGTCATGGAAATTGGCAAAGGCAGTATAACGATACACGTGGATGCTTTTATTGTGGTAAGCCCGGACATGTGCAGGCAGATTGTTATAAGAAGCAGGCTGACATGCAAAATGGAAAATTGCAGCAAAACAACTATGCATCCTCGAGCAGAAACAATGAGGATAATGAAAGGTTGTTTGTTATGTAGCATGTTGTTAATGCCATGTCTCAAAATGTTGAAGTAACACATAAAGATGATGTATGGTACGTTGATTCAGGTGCTTTGAACCACATGACAAGTCATGGGGAGTGGTTCAAGGAGATGAAAAACCTTGAAAGACCAGGTTTTGTGGAAATAGGGGATGACACTGCTCATCCAATTGCCCATGTTGGAGATATGCCATTGTCTATGCAGGATGGCAAAGTGAAGTACCTTGCAGATGTACTTCATGTTCCGAACATAACAAAGAATTTGGTTTCAATTGGCTAGATGATTGAGCAGGGTTTTTAGGTTCGGTTTAACCTTGATGGTTGTTATGTTGAAGACTTTAAAGACAAGTGCAGGTTGGTTGCAAAAGACAAGTGCAAGTTGGTTGCAAAAGGCAACAGAGTGGGCAGAATGTAAACATGACTGAAGTGAGTGCTGCGATGTTTGCAAATGGTTTAAGATTTGTTGCAGACACAGACATTTGGCATTAAAGAATTGGACATGTGAATGTGCAGAGAATGAAGTCTATGCAGACTAAAGGAATTCTGACAGGGCTGCCAAAGTTTAAAGTTGAAGGTATGCATAAAATATGTGAAGCATGCCAATTTAGAAAGCAAACAAAGCATGTATTTCCACGTAACAGAAATGTGAGCAGAAATGCACTAGATGTTGTGCATTCAGATTTATGGGGTCCTACAAAGACCATGTCTATGGGAGGCTGTAGGTAATATGTGACATTTATTGATGACCACACAAGGAAAGTGTGGGTATACTTCATGAAGGAGAAATGTGAGCAGAAATGCACTAGATGTTGTGCATTCAGATTTATGGGGTCCTACAAAGACCATGTCTATGGGAGGCTGTAGGTAATATGTGACATTTATTGATGACCACACAAGGAAAGTGTGGGTATACTTCATGAAGGGTGAGGTGTTCACTCATTTTCAGAATTTCAAAGTTATGGTTGAAAAGCAAAGAGGGAAATATGTAAAGTGCCTAAGGATAGATGGAGGGGGAGAGTACTTTTCCAACGAGTTCTCTGAATTTTTGAAGAAGAATGGTATTCAGAGATAGTTTACATGCAGATACACTCCGCAGCAAAATGGAGTTGCTGAATGAGCGAAAAAAAAGCACATTGCTGAGATTGCACGAGCATTGATGGAAGAGAAGAATATGCCGCATAGCTATTGGCCTGAGGCTGTTTTTATAGCAATTTACATCATGAACACAACTCCTACTGTAGCCATACATGATGTAACTCTCCAGAGGAGAGGTTTACTGGCAGAAAACCTGATTTGTCTCATCTCAAAGTCTTTAGATGCATTGCATATGTGCATGTGCTAGATGTGCTGAGAACTAAGCTGGATCCAAAAGTTAAAAATGTGTGTTTATTGGGTATTCCCTTCAGCAAAAGGGATACAGGTGTTATAACCTTGCTACACGCGAGTTGAGAGTAAGCAGGGATGTTGTTTTTGATGAGATGAACAGCTGGTATGCTGCTGAAAAAGAAGCTATTGGGGCTGATGTGAGTGGAAATGTGGTTGCACAAAATGCAAGTCAGCAATCACAAACTTTGAGTGCACCAGGAGATTCCTCATCTAGTGGTTTAGTTGTTTGATAGACCATGGAGTGGCAGGCTGCGTCATAATACCAGTCCTGCAAATGTGATCAGTGCATCACATAAAGGCAAAGAAAAAGTGGTTGAGCCCCTTAATATGCCTGACATTTCTACAGTGCATTCTCATGTTGATGGAGAGTCTAGTGGCTCAGAGATGAGCCTTGATGACAAGCTTGTGATACAAGCTATGAGAACACCTGGTGTAAAGAAGGCTATGGAAGCCATGAATGTAAAGTTGCAAAGATCTGGGAGAGTGAAGAATCCTATGCAGAGGTTTACCTATGATGGATATGTGACACATCACTATGCATACATGGCAAAAGTTGTGCAGGTTGTAGAGCCCACATGCATTGATGAGGCTGTTTGGAAATGTGTGTTGGGAGAAAGCTATGGAGGATGAGGAGATTGATGCACTATATGGAAAAACATCTTCACCAAAGCATTGGGTACAGAGAAGCTATGCAGATTCAGGTCTTTGCTTTGTGTACATGAGATAGAGTTGAGCTCAAGGGGGAGTGTTGAGATATCGAGCTCATCTAGTGAGGTGGGACACTGATGACCCGCCTGGGGGATAGGCCCCACACTTACACCACTGGCATGGTTGGTGAGATCATGGGTGATATGCGGCCAGTGGGATGATAGGCTGTGTGATAACCATTCTAGAGACTGGCATAGTTATAGTGCCAGCTCGTTTAGTTGGGTTCACACTATAGAGAACCCTAGTATGTATTTGGTTGAGTACCTTTTCATAGGTGTGTACTCTTATCTTTGTATATGGTGTGTTGAGTGTTGTGTGAAGAAGAAGAAGATTTTCAGCCTCTCACCTTGTGTGTTCTCTTTTAGGGTTTTGTGAGTGTGTGTGTGTGCTTGCAAGAGCTCAAGCTCTCTTCTCCCCTACATCTTTTCAATGGAGCAGCAAGAAGCAGCCCATAGTTGCCTTGTGGAGTATAGAGGCAAAGTATAGAGGAGCTACAGTGGTGGTAGCATGTGAGGTAGCTTGGTTACGCAAGCTACTTCTAATTTGGGTTGCATGTGGAGACAAAGGTTGTCATATATTGTGACAATCTTAGCAGTGTACAGTTGGCCAGAAACCCAATTTTCCATGCACAAATGAAACACATTGAGGTACATTACCACTTCATCAAGGAGAGAGTCTTGGCAGGCGACATCAACTTGGCCTACATCAGCACACACAAGATCAAGTTGCTGACATCTTCACGAAGACCTTGGGAGCTGAGAAGCTCCATAGATTTCAAGATATGCTTAGAGTTCATGAGTTGGAGTTGAGCTTGAGGGGGAGTGTTGAGATGTCAAGCTCAACATGAGCTGACACTCACGAGCCGCCTGCATGACTATCGACATTTATATCACTTGCGGGTTTGGTAGCTGGCATCGACATACCTTTGCCAAAGATTCTACAACTGGACTACACCGACTAGTTTGAGTGATTTTTTTCAAGGATTTGTTCCTTAGTTTGGAAAGATGATGCCATTTGACCCTAGATTATGGGCTACAGAAAAGTTCCTTTATGCATGTGTTAATCCTAACATACAACCATGCACACAAGAGAGGGAGAGAAGAAGAGAAACAAACATGCAAGGGTCGAGTCAGGAGATGTGCACTTAGCGAACCCTAATGAGGGCTAACTCCCCTTTGTGAGGCCACTAGAGGCTCATTCCACCACCACTTGTGTCACTCAAGTGGAGATTCAAGAGCTAGGTAAAGAGCAAGAAGGAGGGAGCTATGGAAAGCTCAACCTTCGATCCATGTCACATGCATGCAAGAGGGACCTTGGTAGAGAGATAAGAGAGGGGGGAGAGGAGAGGAGAATTTAGATCATCATACACCATCACAATCAAACATGCAAGCATCAACAACACAAGTATGTATCCACAAGCGAGAGAGAGAGAGAGAGAGAGAGAGAGAGAGAGAGAGAGAGAGAGGCAAAATTCAAATGAGACTAATGGGATTGTCCCTTTTCATATTCCATAAAATGTCTATATACAAGAGCTCTCATTTTACAATGGTCGGCTGCCCAGGGGGCCCAAAACTAGCTTCCTAGCTCTATGTACATCACTTTCCTATGACCGGCATTATACAAGCTATAAGCTCGGTCATCCCATATCTCTTTTATCATTAAGTGCTTTTCACACAAGCTGTAAGCTCAGTCATCCCATATCTCTTTTATCATTAAGAGTTTTTCATGCTTGAAAAATAATGTTAATCAGAGTGGTTAACATACCCCCTCCCTAATTCAGGTCCATCTATGAAGCTAGCCAGATCTAGTAATAGTAGATTAAATAGGTTCTGACAAAATCATGGTGCGATGTAGGAGTCAGGGTGGCTCGATAGAAGACTCGATAGAAGACTCAATAGCTGGTCCAGAAGGAAGTCTCCATCATGTCCTCAAAAGTTTGGAGGCTTGTGCAAGGCGCTGCTGGGACGTTGGAAGAGAAAACCAGAGGAAGTTGAATAACAACTTGGCGTTCTTCTATTTCTCTTGTGAAAGAAGTTCTAGGCCCACCTTAATTTGATTGGCAGGTACTTTGGGTTGATTCAAAGGGGGCGTGGCACCTTGCAGTAGTTCTCCTAGGCTAGCTGCTTGCCCATGAGATCGAATGTTATGGGGCAAGCAGTGGCTGTGGCCAATGGCAGCCTCCTCGCTGTCGGGGGGATGGTCACGCCTCTAGCTCTGATGCTTTACGTTGATGTATGGACATAGGACATTCAAATGTCCATGCGATCCATGATCCGTGTTAGTGGCATTTCCTAGATTTGTCGACCAAGCAAGATTTGTATTGCTTACTCAAACTCTTTTCTATCAAGGGGTCTTGACTTCCTCACTCTCAAGTGGTAGCAGTGGTGGTCGGATTTTGCCTTCTTCCAAGGGTGGGGTAGGGGATTTTAGTTGGTGGTGGTGACAAGGTTGGAGGGGCTAGTGATGATGACAAGGTTGGAGAGGCTAGTGATGATGACAAGGTTACCATGCTGAGGCTGGCATGTAGCATGGGGGGAGGCTTTGCAGATGTTGAAGCTAAATCTTTGAGGGTGGTGGGCATGCCAAAATGTAATGTCAATGTGGGAGGTGAGGGTGGGGTTCATGAGGGAGGTGGAGTTGGAGTTGGAAAACAAAGGGGTGTAGATGATTGGGAGGGGAAGAGGGGGAGTGTTGTGGTGCCAAATGGGGGTGCAGGTGGGGGTGGTTGGGTGTTGGTGCTTGGTGAGAGGGGCTGGGGGGGGAGGTTAATTAGTGCACTGGTGAAGGTGGAGGCTGAGGGGGTTGTGCTCCTCGGGCATCATCTTTGCCATCATGGTCATTGCCATTGTCATTGTCATCATGGGAGATCTGGGTGGGGTGCTTTTCATACTCCTTGAAGCATCCACTGGTAGGTCTCTTTCTTTGCGAGGGAAATATAGTGGAGCACCTCCAAGGAGGAGTCAGAAGCTTCTGTCATTTTCAATGCTGGCTGTACGGGTAAGGGTTTGTGGAAAAAAATTACAAGAGTTTGGCTAGGCTCTATGAAGAAGACACGGCCATGTGGCAAGTTTAGGGAATGGGCGTGCAACTATAAGCGTACGAGTGTGCAACTAAGACTGTGAGCAAACGGGCATGGCAAGATGAGAGAATGGCAATGGCAAGCTGAGCAAATAGTGCAGGTTCGCAAGACTGGTTGGAACGGCCGAAGGATTTTGAGTAGGGAGTCGGCACGACCATGTCAGTGTGCGGGAGAGGGGACGACCATTCCAAAGTGGGAACATTCGTGTGGCAAGCCATAATTGGAGAAGTGAACGGCCATGCAAATCTTGGAATGGCCCACGAGCTTTTGGTTGAGGAAGGAACGGCCATGGCACTTAGAATTCTGAGAAAGGAACGGTCGTGACACAAGTTTTTTTTTGTTTGGTGTGTAACCTATCATATCATAAGTTTTGGACATACAAAGGCTATGTTGCCAGCACCCCATTCTGGGTTTTGTATTGACTGCATGCTCAATTTACCAAACAAAGGAGTTTATGCCAATTAGGTAATGGTGAAGTAGGGGAGCACTTCTTGAAGGAGATTCTGATGTGGGTGGAAAGGGAGTAGCTAGGGTAGAAGGAGTTGAAGAGAGTTTTGCAGTTTTATCGAGCCTCTAAATGGTAGGCGGAGGAATTGCTGACATTTAATGTATATCTATAAGAAAGTCAGCGGTAGCTTGGGGGTAAGTGTGTCACATAGGACTTTCTGCTTCCCTTTGTCTTGAGTAATCTTGACTGCAAATGTTGCCTTGGGTACCCATTGAAGGGTAGGGGACTGTGGTGTGACATGAGGTAGGAGCTTAGGCTGGAGAGGTTTGGGGATCCATATGGTATGATTGATTTCATCGTAATGTTGGGCGTGGAGGAGATATTTTGAGATCCATCAAAGGGATGTGTGTGTGGGTCAGAATGCATAGGAGGGCATGTAGATTTTCGTTGAGCCTGTACCATGTAGGCTTGAGGTTGGCGAATGGGGGCCTACATTGGGGGATGAGAAACACTAGATGCCTATTAGTGAGGGGGATGGTGGGACCTTTTGGGGATCCACAATGGTGATACTCCCTCATAGTATCCTTGTCTTGCAAGAAGTTTCTTGGGCACCCAGTGGGGTGAGATATCAAACCTAGTGAAGATTTGTTAGTATGGTTAGTAGTGTTAGCTTGGCTAGTGTTAGTATGGTAGTGTGGAAATTTTTTAGTATGGTTAGTAGTGTTAGCTTGGTTAGTGTGATATGGTATGGTTAGTAGTGTGAAGATTTTTTAGTATGGTTAGTAGTGTTGGCTTGGTTAGTGTGATATGGTATGGCAGCTCCTTGTGATTTGACCATGTGCATGCTGCCCCTGTGCGTGGTGGTGGTGTGGGTGCGAGAGGCATTGATGTGGATGGCATGTTGAGCGGCCTCTTTTTTAGGGGAACGGAGTGATAAGGGTGAGGTGTTGGGGTACTTGTGAGTGGTGGAAATGGGGATTATTGGCATGGGGAAGTGACGAGAACTTGCTCTTCATCTGTCATTAGAATGGTAACATGGCGAGAAGCCAATTGTAGGGTGGCCATCCGCGCATCCCAGTCAATGTTGTATCTATTATGGCCTATCCAAGGAGGATCTCTTCATGCATAGTTCCTGCAAGAATCACATAAAACTTCCCTTCCAAGGGATTATTTCCAATGTGGAACAAAAGCGTGATTGTGCCAATGCAATGAATATGTTGTGAGGAAACCGTGGTAACAACGGTAGGTGTTTGTTTCAATGTTTCTTCCCCACCAAGGGAACACCATAGGGAACACCATGTTTCAGAAGACAATAAATTGTAACAAGCCCCTATATCAACAAGAGCTAATTTTTGGAAAAAGCTAGTTGGTGTGGTCATCTCTAACCATAACCAAGCTAGCTTCACCTCCCAGCTTTCTTCTAAGTCAACTACTTGGGCCATGTTGACCATGATATGATTTTGCTTTAGCTTGGTTTGCCTAACTCTAGTCTCTTCTTGCACAAATTTTTTCATATCCTCATGGTCTTGTTTTTGTTGTTTTTTTATCATGGATGGCTTTCAAGGTGGCCTTGTTTAGAGGGCCATAGTAGCGTTTAAGTTTGCTACCATATTTAAGTAACCAACCATCTCGACATCATCAAGTGTTTCAATGTGCATAGCGCCTTGTGGTGTGATCTTAGAAACTAGGAAAGGTCCTAAGCCCCTGAGCTTGAGCTTTTTCTTGTGCATTTTGGTGCTAAATAAGAGGACCATGTCACCCTCATTCATATATTTGTCCTTGAGCTAATCATCAAACCATAGTTTTATACCTGAGCTTCTCTACAATCATGATGTAGACTGGAAAGAGATGGGTTTCATCAAGCTTTTCAAGTTCAAACAAGCGACAACTTGAATCATTTTTGGTAAGCTTTTCATGCACTACCACACGTAGGCTTGGGACTAAGAACTCCATGGGCATGAATGCTATTAATCCAATTCTAGGATTAAAAAGAGCTATTGCCATTATCTTACATCAAGAAGTCACAGTAGATACACCAAAGGGTCATACATTCAAGATATGAAGCAATAGTGTCCAAAGCTACAACTAGGACGAGTGCCCGTAATGGTGTGACGGAGTATTTATGGCGATTCCCACTTCAAGAGCATGTGGTAGCAAGTTAGGATGAAGTACTAAGTGATGTACTTCATGGATATATTATGAGAGTAGTCATTGTAATAGCATTAGGCCTCTTATGAGCTTAAAGTGCCCGGTCGGCCATAGTTTAAGTGAATGTGAAGACTAATGGCCATGTATATAAGTGAATTTCTCTCATAATACAACATACTCTCCCATTGTGAAATTGAGTCTTGCTCTTGGTTGCACGATTGTTTTCATATCCTCATGGTCTTGTTTTTGTTGTTTTTTTAATCATGGATGGCTTTCAAGGTGGCCTTGTTTAGAGGGCCATAGTAGCGTTTAAGTTTGCTACCATTTAAGTAACCAACCATCTCGGCATCCATCAAGTGTTTCAATGTGCATAGCGCCTTATGGTGTGATCTTAGAGACTAGGAAAGGTCCTAAGCCCCTGAGCTTGAGCTTTTTCTTGTACATTTTGGTGCTGAATAAGAGGACCATGTCACCCTCATTCATCTATTTGTCCTTGAGCTAATCATCAAACCATAGTTTATGCCTGAGCTTCTCTACAATCATGATGTAGACTACAAAGAGGCGGGTTTCATCAAGCTTTTCAAGTTCAAACAAGCGATAGCTTAAAGCATTTTTGGTAAGTTTTTCATGCACTACCACATGTAGGCTTGGGACTAAGAACTCCATGGACATGACTACTATTAATCTAATTCTAGGATTAACAAGAGCTATTGCCATTATCTTACTTTAAGGAGTCATGGTAGATACACCAAAGGGTCATACATTCATACATTCAAGATATGAAGCAATAGTGTCCAAGGCTACAACTTGGACAGGCACTTGTAATGGTGTGACAGAGTATTTATGGCGATTTTTGCTTCAAGATTCCCGCTTCAAGAGCGTGTGATAGTAAGATAGGATAAAGTCCTAAGTGATGTACTTCATGGATATATTATGAGAGTAGACATTGTAATAGCATTAGGCCTCTTATAAGCCTAAAATGCCTGGCGAGTGTGAACACTTATGGCCACGTATATAAGTGAATTTCTCTCATAATACAACATACTCTCCCATTGTGCAATTGAGTCTTGCTCTTGCTAATCCTCTTGCTAATCTCTCTCCCTAATGCATGCTAGTGAGAGTGTGTGAGTGAGTGAAGTGAGGTGAGAGGAGGGACGAGGACCCGTCGTAGTAGTGCAACGCGGTAGTATGACAACGCTCACCGAGAGACGCGGTGGGATTGCTTCTCAAGGAGTTGTAGAGCTTGGAGACCTCAAGGGTTACGAGCTCGGCCATTCTAAAGATCCTCACACGATAGTTGTAGTTCACCAGGAAATCTCTTTTTGGATGTGTCTCAAGGAGGGTTAGGGTGAGCCATAACAACTGCTTCAATGCCATATGTTAAACTGAAGGGGGTAGCATTAGTTGTTGCCTTATATGAAGTTCTATATAAGACCAAAGTGCAGCTGGAAATTTTTGTTCCCAGTCTTTCCGACTGGCTTCCACTGTTTTGGTCAGAATGGCACACAAGATTTTGTTTGTACTTTTAGCTTAGCCATTCGCTTCTTGAGGATAGTAAGGGGAGGACTTCTTGTGGGTGACAAGGAACTCTTGCAAGAGGAATTTGATTACCTCGTTGATGAAATGCATTCCATTGTCACTAAAATGATTGAGAGGACAACCGAAGAATGTGATTACAGACTCATAGAGAAATTTGGCTATTGATCAAGCATCAGCCTTACGGGTTGCAAAAGCGTCTGCCCACTTGGTGCAGTAGTTCGTGGGCAGCAATTATATATCTAGCTTGAGTGTATTTGGCTGCCAGACTGATGGTCCTATATGAAGTCTATCCCCCATTTTTCAAATGGTTTTAAGGCACACAATGGGGTTCAGGGGCATATGATTCTTGAAACGAGTGATTGTTACACGGTGCTGGAATTCATCACATCGTTTGACATATTTAGTAGTGTTAGCTACCATTAAGGTGGGCCACCATAACCCAACTATGAGAACCTTACTAGTAGTGATGTCTTACCAAAGTGCCCACCACTAGCACAGGCAGAGTGAGCCTGTTCAAGGAGGAAGACATACTTGTCTTCTCTAACACAACATCTTAGGATTTTGTCCTTACCTTGCTTGTAAAGTTTACCCACAATAATCACTGTATTGGTGGGATTCCTTTATAAGCATTTGGTTATGTTTTGCCCAGGTAGTACTGAGGGAAAGAGTTCCTAGGCCCCCTAGCCGGCGTTTCATACAAAACTTAAGGTAGGCATACCACATACACACCCAATATGAAATTGCTATTAAAACAATCCTTCAATGAAAATCATAATATTACTGATCATCATCATCCAAAATTTTGAGTCCATTTAATTACAAAATATGTCATCTGGACTCTTATTGTTGAAGACCAGATGGCCAACCAACGAGATCCAATATCAAAATTTGATTCATAAAAGTCATTCTTTTTAGTCCATCCGAATCTTCCTTGATGCACGCATGGGTGTCTTAGCAACCACGAGCCCATGCATCACCTAGCCAGAACCCTCTAGGATCCTACATAGGTGTCCTAGCACTTCACTCAGGGACCACTTCGTCGGTCCTCGCCCATCGTACTACCGAAAGCGCACCATTTTAACCGTTCCGAGGCTACTCAAGACGTCGGTAGGCTTTGTCGTGAGCGACGTCTCTCGACAACTCCCTGCCAGTTGTTGCAAATGAGCCTCTTCTTATATTAAACACATACCAAATGCTTCCTCCAGCATTCTCGCGTAAAACAGTCCTTAAAAAAAACAGAAGTTCTATGCAAGTAAATTTCCCAATTTGAGACTCGTTCCACAAAAACCCTTTTTCCTTAATCCACAATTTCATAATGAGAATCCTTGATCTCTCATCAGGGTAATCTACCCATCATTTGACTCACTGTCCAACTAGATTCTTGGTGATTTCGGTCAAAGAAAAACTAGTTAACTCAATGGTAGTCTATTCTTTGTATTAATAACTGGAATCAGTCATCAATCATGAACCATTGAATCAGTTAATTCAATGGTAGTCTATTCTTTGTATTAATAACTGGAATCAGTCATCAATCATGAGGTTTTTGCTTGATTCAGATCGAGAGATAGACAAGTAGTTTGCTGATCATCCCTCTCATAGTCGTGGTCTAATCAAAATCATTCGGTTTAGTTCTAGCTTTGATTCCAAGGATTTTCTTCAGATAAACATCTACTGAACTTCTAACCGTAAGGAAATTCCAACTTTGTGAATTTCTTCCTCCTTAACCATAATAGATTAAGAATTGGTTTTATATGAGAATATCGAATTTTAATGAAAATGCTCTTCTTCCATTTAATCTAATTTTGGGTAAATACCAATTTAGTGACTTAACCACATAAAATATCTAAAGGTATTCTTTCTACCACTTAGTTTAACAGCCCTAATTCTCTAGGTGGAATTATGGTGAAAATTTCTCTTTTGTCACCAAAAATTAATTCAATTCTTTCTGTACTTAAATACCATAAAAATTCTTCTTTTAACTAAATACCAATATCCACTTTTTGGAATAAGCTTAAAATTCTCTTTTTCTCATTTAATGATTGGATTCCAATTGTCATGGAAATTCCTCTTTTATCATAAAATAAATTTATTTAAAATTTCTTTTTAAAATAATAAAAATATCCATTAATTTAATTAAACCAAGAATTTCACTTTTACCATTTAAATTATTGAATTCTAAATGTCATGGGAATTCCTCTTTTATCATAAAATAAATTTTCTCATGCATAAATTTATCTAAAATTCTTCTTTAAAATTTAAATAAAAATATCCATTAATTCAATTATGCTAAGAATTCCACTTTTACCATTTAAATGATTGAATTCCAAATGTCATGGGAATTTCTCTTTTATCATTTAAATTTTCTCATGCATAAAAATAAATTTATCTAATTTTTTTCTAAAAATATTTATTATTTTAATATATAAAATTTTCTATTTTTCCATTTCATTACATGGATCTCCATTATCATGGGAATTGCTCTTTTTGCATAAAAATAGAAATATCAAAAATTTCTCATTTCTCTTAATAATTATTTATGCACTAAAAATTAGTTTTCCATGAATGTAATGAAAATTATTCTTTAAGCACAGGATGACTAATCCTAGAATATGGTAGGAAGTCCTCTTTTCACATTATGAATAAAAATGAGTTATGTATAAATTTCTAAAAATTTTATCGTAGCTCTGCTGCTAGTACTGATAGTTTTTAATATTTTTGGAAAGAATAAGACTTTATAATACAATTATGATAGATTAACTATCATTGGACCTAAATCCAGTTTATGGAATTCAATCATAAGTTTACTATAATTTTATTAGCATAAAAGCATTAAAAAAACCATTTTCTAACCTCTAGCTTAACTAGCATAGAGTTTGATTTTTGAATTGAGAATTTATCAAATGAGAAACATCCATTTGAATAAGAATTAGTCATAGGAATGTCCATTCTTTTGGGGAGAGAGAGATATACATAAAAAGCATCCTAATTAAGCATAAATATAAACTTTTTGTGATGAATCATTAGAATTCCTATAGAAAGTTTAATTTGCATTGAAAAAAAAATTATTTAAAACTTCTCAAGCTTGAGAGGGGTTGAGAAGTGAAATCATTGAATATTAAAGAAAACCATGAAATTATATCTTACCTCTTGATTTTACTTACTTCTTTCTCTTAGAAGGAAGCTTCCGACCAATCAATTGGTTTAGTGTGTTGAGAGGAAAAATCCAAGGATTGTTGAAGAGAGAGAGAAGCTCCAATCTCTCCAAAAGTAGAGAATTTTTAAGGGATAATAGGAAATATGCTTATTTTAATGTAATACTGGCATGGTCTAGCTCACAGATGAGAATACCAAAGAATGAGGGTCTATTTATAGGTGAGGGAGACCACTAACTGAGTCCAACTACGTTCTAGAATTTTCTAGCTTCAGTTTGGCTGAATTTTGACAAGATTTGGACAAGTTTAGCTCCCATTTTGATCTAGTTTGATTCCAGGAGAGAGGAGAGATAAAAATATCTTAATATTTTTGAATTAAAAACCCTCCCATACATGTGAAGGAGGCACCTACTTCAAGGTCTCCCCTTCCTTACCAAGGTGTCAAAAATTCATCATTCCTCCAAATTATCTTATTTTTTTAGTAATATCTCATAATTTTTAACTAATAAACCTTGTAGTCAATCAACTCTTCATCTTATGTGAGTATTTACTTATTTTTGGGTATTTTCTTTTATTCATTGTATTTATCTCATCCCAACACCTCGATTAATCTTATTGGCCCATAGGAACCTTAATTGGACCATAATCCAAAAATTTTAGAAAATCTTGACCCTTAGACTAAGGTCTTTTAAATCAAATTTAATTGATTCCTAATGCACCTTAGAGAATTTATTTTGAATTTTTATTTCAAGAAAATATATTTTTGATATTAAGATAATTTGTTTATCTAAAAATATCTCAATATTGAATTACCTCTCTCTAGAATTTTTCTCTCTCTAGATAAAAACAAGAAAAAATAATATTTTCTTGTATTCAGAAATAGGGAATGATTACAAGGGATTGAAGTAAATCTTATTCATTATTCAAGCTGAGGAATCTTACATCCTCTCCCACTTGAAAAACGCAAGATGTCCTCATCTCGCAAAGTGGGGGTAATCTTTTGCCAACTCTTCTTCTTTCTCCCAGGTGGCGTCTTCTAGAGGGAATAACTTCCACTTTACTAAAAATTCTCTGAGGACTCTACTCCTGAGAATCTTCTCCCGAACGTCAAGGATTTCCTCAGGTTGCAGTACCGTCTGGCCTTGAGTCAAAGAAATCAATTTCTCACATCAAGCATGTGACTCGGGTTGGGTACATATTTCTTAAGCAAACTCACGTGGAATACATCATGTACCTTGAGATGGGGAGGCAAAAGAAGTTTATAAGCTAGATTGCCCACTTTCTTTATAACAGCATACGAACCACAATATTTATCTAGGAGAGAGCTTCTTGTACTTCCCTAAAGATAAGGAACTTCTTTTTGGTCATACTCGAATGAAAACCATATCTGATTCTTCAAACTCTCTCTTTGATCTCTTTTTATCTGCATACTGCTTTTGCCTATCTTGGGCTGCCTTTATATCTTTACAGATTGATTGCATTTGCTAGTCCATGTCATCAAGCATTTGTCTGGACATCTCGACTCTGATCAATGGGTCGGCCAGACCAAGTCAACAATGTAAGGCAATCTTGTCCATACAAAGCTTTGAAAGGACTCATCACAATGCTTCGATGATAAGAAGCATTGTAAGCGAATTCAACCAGATGCAAATGGCTTAACCACTTCTTTGGTGCCCTGCCCGCAGCATGACCGAAGGATATCTTCTATTACTTGATTCACTCTTTTAGTCTGGCCACTTGTTTTAGGGTGATAGGCTATGTTGAGATCCAAGAAAGTTCGTACTGCTTCGAAGAATGCAATCCACAATTTCGATATGAATTTGGGATCTCTGTCGCTTACTATCCTCCTAGGTAAGTGACAGAAATCCATGCAATGTGAAGATCTCTTTAAGGAAAACTCTAGCAACATTTATTGCAGTGTATGTTTCTTTCACTGGAATCAGATGGGCAACTTTGGTTAGTCTGCCAACTACCACAAAAATGGAGTTGTAACCTGATTGCACTGAAGGTAATCCAGTGACAAAGTCCATACTTATACATTCCCACTTCATCTGAGGAATGTCTAGAGGCTGCAATTTCCTTGGCATCTTGACTCTCTATGCCTTGACTCTGACACATTAAGCATTTTCGCACATGATCAAGTACATCCTTTTTTAGTCCTAGCCAGAAGAAGCTTTTCTTCATAGACATATAGGTTTTTATAAACCCTGGATGTCTAGCTATCAGGCTATCATGGGCTTCTCTCATAATTCTTCCCTTTATTCCCTCATCATTGGGAATACATAGCCGATTATTATAATACATGCATCCTTCATCCAATTTGTACCCAAGAACTTGACTCATTTCCTGAGGATTCTTTGCTTTCCTGCATCAGAAGGATAGCAATAGGGCAAAGAATTTGTCCTACATGATTTTCTCCTTTGCTTCACTGATCAATGGATTTGACACCACTGTAATTGCAAGCAAGGAGGCTTTTCTACTGAGCGTATCTGCCACCACATTTTCTTTCCCCGGACGATACTTAATTTCAAAATCAAATTCCTACAGGGTCTCCATCCATCTCCTTTGATGCATGTTGAGATCCCTTTGGGTGAAGATCCACTTCAGACTTTGATGATCTGTCTTCATCAAGGTGAACCACTGTCCCAAAAGATAATGTCTCCACAACTTCAGAGCCTAAACTACTGAGAGTAACTCCAAGTCATGGATGGCATAATTTCTCTCATGTGTTCTGAGTTTTCTGGATTCATAGGCCGCTGCATGACCTTCTTGCATAAGAGCACCGCCTAAGGCAAACCCACTGGCATCAATAACTACCTCAAAGGGTTTGGTAAAATCTGATAACTTAAGGACAGGGTTGGTTACTAAGGTTGTCTCCAATTTATCAAAGGCACTCTGACACATTGCGGTCCACTGAAAAAGTGTATTCTTCTTGAGAAGGTTATTTAAAGGGGATGCTATCTAGAGTTTGGAGGATTGAAAATTGATGGTTATTCCCCTGATGCTCTATTGCAGCATAGAACTCTCCTTTCTCTTCCTCCACTTCCTCACCTATAGTGACGGCTCTAGCTGTTGCCATCTGAGGTGGAACACTCAGTCTGTTGTCTGAGGTAAAACTCTCTCTCTTTGGTTACCCCAATTCTGGGAGGGAGTTCAGAGACTGCTTTGCATGGAGGCTGCAGGTTGAGCAGGCACTCTTCTGGGGTTGCCCTGATTTTGGCGTGGGGGATCCTGATTGGACTGATACGATGGAGGCTGCAGGTTGAGCAGGCACTCTTCTGGGGTTGCCCTGATTTTGGTGTGGGGGACCCTGATTGGACTGATACGAAGGAGTCTGTCTCTGAATTCTAGGACCCTGGCTTCCTTGGCCCACAGAAGGAGATGGGCAATCCTTGAGCTGGTACCCAAACCCGTGACATCCGAAGCTCTTCCCTTTGCATTCTTGAGAGAGCCAGAGCTCCTGAGAAAGTACTTCGAGAAAAAGGTCTTCCTTCATTCCTGAAGCTTCTCGTCTCCAGATTCTTGTTGGGACCTTGGTGTCTCTTTGGAGGTGGAAGGTTGGAAGAACTTCTCGGTGTCTGGAATCTCTTGAAGGATGAGGGAGCTGGCTTTGGCAGGACTTTCATGATGAAGGCTTTGGCAATGTCCTTCACCATTCTGACAGCTTCTGCCATGGACACTAGCTTGGCATTCTTGACCACTGTGTCTAAGGGTTTGTTCATTCCCCGAATGAACCTCGCATGAGTTTCTCTTCATCTAGAGGTGGTGAATACTTGAGGAGAAGAGCAAATGCCTGGTGATATTCTTCAATGGTTTTGCTTCCCTGATTTAGCTTTAAGAATTCATTCATCTTGGTTTATAAAAATCCAAGGGGACAAAATCTCTTCCTTAGATAGGCTTTAAGATCATTCTAGGACTGAGTATTCCTATCCAGATGGTTGGTGTTGCAATGGTTTCTCCATGCCACCTTGGCTGTTTCCACAATTTTTAGCCTAGTGAGAGCCATTTTACTCCTCTCGTTGTATCCGGTGACATCAAAATACTCCTCCATTGCCTCGACCCACTTCTCCACAGCCTTGCCTAACTTCTCCCCTTCACCTTTTGAAGGGTCCTGGCTGAGTTCTCCGAAGAGCATTACGAACGTCGGGGTCAAGCTCTTCTTCATCAGTGAGAGGATCTGGCTGACGGCCATGGTTCCCTTGCCTCGTGATTCTGCCAAAAATGATACATTATTAAATTTTTATTTTGATTTTGTCCATGAGATCCTAAGACTTAAAAGGTTCGGAAAATAATTTCTTAAACAAGATAAATGATCTTATTGGAGATCTATGACATATGTCCAGTAACAGATTTTGCTTCAACAATTCATCACTTGATAACAATCACTTACACAACAAGGAATGTTTCCACAAAACATTTCTTTATTTATATAAAAAATTCAATATGTACATAGAGCAGCTTGGCTCCAGAGGTCAAAATCTTCTCACAGGAGATGCATAAGATGGCGGTACTTGGGCTATAGACATGCCCCGATACAAATGTTCCCTTACTGCCAAGGGAGCTACTATCTTCTCCTCTTTAGGAATAAAGTAACTAAGGAGTCTAAAGATATGGCAAGAAAGTCTGAAATTTCGAGGCGTTGGGTGATATAAAATAAAACCATGTATCACTTTCAGCCTCATCAGAATCATGGTTACTGAGAGATTCTGCCTCAGCATTGATAAAAAACAGGAGCAGGATGTAACACACACAAGAGAAGCAAACCCTAATCCATAATCATCAACCATAAAGAAGGAGAGAAGCCATAGTCACAATCTCTCTCACACACACAAAGGAGAACACAACATAGTGTTATGTCCACACTATAAGTAGACCTAATGTAATGTCCACACACACTATGACCAGCTGGACACGCGGTCATTTATGTCTCACACATGTTCCTACCTAATCTGCCAGCACATAGCATAGCTGGCTCACACTGACATCGAGCTTGAATCTCAACAGCCCCTCTCAAGCTCATGATGTACTGCCGATGAAGATGTAGATGAGCTTGGGATATCAACACTCTCAACACTCCCCCTCAAGCTCATCCCATGTACTCCCAACATAGTCCGGAAGTACTCAAACTTCTCCCTGCTAAGCGGCTTCGTGAAGATATCAGCCACCTGCTCATCAGTCTTCACATAGTGAAGATCAACTGTACCATCCAGCACCTTTTCTCTGACAAAGTGATAATGGACCTCTATGTGTTTGGTCCTCGCATGAAATACTGGATTCTTTGCCAACTGCATACTGCTCATGTTGTCACAATGTATGACAACTTTGCCATCAAGAGGCTCACATAAATCTGCCAAGAGACTCTTTAACCATATAGCCTCACAAGTAGCAATGGCTGCACCTCTGTACTCAGCCTCTGTACTGGATAAAGCAACTGTAGGTTGCTTTTTGCTACTCCAACTCACCACAGCACTGCCAAGTGTAAAAGCATATCCACTAGTAGACCTCCTGTCATATGCGCTACCTGCCCAATCAGCATCTGTGTAGCCATGTATGTCCAAGCTTTTACCACTCTCATAGAATAAACCATAATGTGCTGTGGTTTTCACATATCTCATGATGCGTCTCACTGCATCCAAATGTGGTTTCCTGGGGCTCTGCATAAACTGGCTAACTAGCCCCACTGCATAACTCAAATCCGGGCGTGTGATAGTCATGTATATGAGACTACCAACCATCTTCCTGTACATGGAAGGATCATCCAATTCCTCGCCATAATCAGCCCGCAACTTCACATTTTGCTCCAATGGTGTACTCATAGGCTTACACCCTGTCATGCCATACTTTGCCAACATATCCAATGCATATTGGCGCTGTACTAACCAAGTACCTGCATGATCTTTCACCACTTCAATGCCAAGGAAATATCTCAACTCACCAAGATCTTTCATGTCAAATTTCCCACTTAAAGCTTTCTTGACATGCATCACATCTGCACTATGATCACCTGTAATAATCAAGTCATCCACATAGATGACTAGTAAAACAATCCCATGCTGTGTCTTCTTCACATACAGTGAAGAATCTGCTGTAGAAGTCTGAAAACCAAGTGAGATAAGATATCTGCTCATCTTATCACTCCAAGCACGTGGTGCTTGCTTCAGACCATACAATGCCTTTTTCAACCTGCATACGTGAGTGGAATATCTAGGGTGTACATACCCTTCTGGCTGTGCCATGTATACTTCCTCTTGTAGATCTCCATTCAGAAATGCATTCTTAACATCCATCTGATGCATTTCCCAGCCATTAGCTGCAGCCATAGCAATGACTGCTCTCACTGTGCCCATCTTAGCCACTGGGCTAAACGTCTCATCATAATCCAATCCTTGGGTCTGTGCATAACCCTTTGCTACCAATCTTGCCTTATGTCTCTCAATAGACCCATCAGATTTGCACTTCACTTTGTAAACCCATTTACATCCAATAACATTCTTATCCTTTGGTAGAGCAATCAAGTCCCATGTATCATTATGGACCAATGCATCCATCTCCACATCCATTGCTTTCTGCCATACATGCTCTCCAATAGCCTCTGTATAGCATGTAGGTTCCACATGCTTTACCATAGATGTCATGTATGCATAATGCATAGCAAAATCTCTATATGTCAATCTTTCCACTGGATATCTGACTCGCTGGGATCTCCGCAATGCATGCGGGTCACTCTGTACACCTGTAACACGAGCATGTGGTGGCACATATCTGTCATGCCTAACACCAGGTGTGCGTACAACAGGTATCCCGAGCTCCTCATCCAAACTCTCAGAACTAGAGGACTCATAACCTGTGATCCCAATTCCTTCGACTTTCTTCTTGCCTTTATCCATAGCACTACTCCCAGTGCTCACACTCTCATGTCTCAGATGTCCTGACCATGGACGTACACTGCTACTACTCTCAGCTTCTGCTGGCCCAGACATAGTAGTAGAACTAGAACTTGCTTGTGATGGCAAGTTCACAGGCACATTCGCCTCAAGTGTGTCAATGACTCCCTCATCTTTGGCTTTATACCAACTAGCAAGCTCATCGAATACAACATCCCGTGAGATGACTACTTGTCTAGTTTGAGGGTTATAGCATTTGTAAGCTTTGCGATCCTGTGCATATCCAACAAAGACACATTTCTCTGCTTTAGGATCCAACTTCCGTCTTCTTTCATCAGGTACATGAACATAAGCTACACATCCAAAGACTTTCAGATGTCCAATATCTGGCCTGTAACCTGTAAGCCGCATCTCAGGCGTGCTTCCATGAATGGCTGCTGTAGGTGTTTTGTTCAATATATAAACTGCAGTAGCACATGCTTCTGCCCAATAGTAATCTGGCATGCTCTTTTCATTAAGCATCGCCCTTGCCACTTCACATATAACTCTATTCTTCCTCTCAGCCACACCATTCTGCTGAGGTGTATACCTGCATGTCAATTGTCTCCTTATTCCATGCTTCCTCAAGAAATGCTCAAAGGCCTTTGAGGTGTATTCACCACCTCCATCTGTCCTCAGACATTTAATCCAACAGCCATACTGCTTTTCTGCAAAAGCTTTGAAATCCATGAATTTTTCCAATACTTCACTCTTCTCCCTGAGAAAGTATATCCATGTCATCCTGCTAAAGTCATCAATGAATGTAACATAGTATAAACTGCCTTTGATAGATGGGTTTTGTGCAGGACCCCATACATCACTATGTACGATCTCAAGTGGCCTGTTACTCATATTTCCTTCTCTAGGAAATCTCAATCTTGCCTGCTTCCCAAACTGACAGGCTTCACAAACATGCATATGTCCATCATATTTGAACCTAGGCAATCCATTGACTATGCCTCTTGTTTGCATGTTCTTTAATCTCTGTATATTTACATGGCCAATCCTCTTGTGCCACATATCAATATCCTGTACCACATTCCTGCTCTTTGAGAACATGGCTGATTTTAGCTCAGGAATTCCAGCATCCAGCTTAAACAGTCTTCCTTCTTTCTTGCCTTTAGCAATCACTCTACATCCATGTTTAAAGTCTTCAACGAAGCATCCATGCTCATTGAATCTAACCTGTAATCCCTGTTCTACCATTTGACCAACTGAGGCCAAGCTTTTAGTGATCGAAGGCACATACAGCACATCTGACATAGACTTTGTCTGACCATTATGCATGACCAATGGTACACTTCCAACATGTGTAATGACATGCTGGGTATCATCACCTGTTTCCACATAGCCCTTCACATCCATTGGCTTCATGTGCTCAAACCATTCTCCATGACATGTCATATGGTTTGATGCTCCTGAGTCCATGTACCATGTATCATCATTCTCAGCATTTGTTGTCATAGAACCCACAACATGCTTCATGGCAAACAAATGATTTGCAGTTCCATCATTGCTACTTGATGCATAGTTGCCACCATGTTGTGCATAGTTTCCACCATAATGACCACCACGTTGTGCTCTTCCCCCTCTCAAATCATTCTGTTTGCGAAAGCAATCTCTCGCCATATGACCATATTTGCCACAATAATGGCATTCCACATCTTGCATAGAATTTTGTTGGCCTTGCCAACGTCCTCGTCCACGGGGGTTACCTCTGCCTCGCTGAGGTGCATAACCACGACCACCTCGAGCACCATATGAAGGCTGAAAATTCTGCTGTGGAGGCCTATCCTGCCATCCACGACCATTACCACCACGTCCACGTGATGCGAATCTCCCCCTGCCTCGAAAGCCTCTAGATGAGTAAAAAGCTTGATTTCTTGCATGTTCATCATTGCTTGACGAGGATGCAACACCTGTAACACTCATACCACCAAGGCCAAGCTTCAATTCTTCCACAATGAGCAATGACACAAGCTCATTAAAGTCTGGCATTCCTCCCAATCTTACTGAGATGGAAGTGTCAAAAGATTTGTATTCTTTGCCTAAACCACGCAATGTGAGAGCAACCAAATCATCATCATCCATTGGGGCATGGATTGATGACAAGGAATCAGCATAACCCTTGATTTCCTGAACATACTCATGTATACTCCGATTCCTTCGTGTTACACTGTGAATCTGTTGCTTTAGTTGTATCTTCCTGGCACCAGTGTCTGTCTCATACATACGGCACAATATACCCCATGCTTCTTTCGGTGTATCTGCATCTTGGATGTGAATAAGCAAGGCATCTGTTACACATATTGAAAAATAATGCAACACCTTCGAGGACCGCTCTACCCATTGCTTGTGAGCCAGTAACTGAGCATTATTTGGTTGAGGAGGTAGGTATGGCTCCGGGTCTTCCTCCGAGACAAGACTCCACAACCCTTTGCCTTTCAAAAAACTCTTCATTCGAAACTTCCATACTTGAAAGTTAGTGCGATCAAGCTTCTCTCCAACAATCTGTATCGGACCATCTCCCATTGTTGCAAAAAAATAGAGTAGATGTACCCTTTCGATCACAATGTACGAAGTACCTGTAATGCTCCAAATCTCTTCAAATCACATCAAATGCTTGCAAATTGTGTGCATTAACATCCCACAATGGTTCACCAACAATGTACACTCGATCAAAGTTGAAATCAAATGAAACTCCTTCACAAAAAATTTTCTGGTTTTTTTCTCGCCAGTAACCAGTCAAGATTATGCTCTAAATCCTTCAAATCTTGTCCAAATTCAATGATTTAACTTGCATTAGCTTCCCAACACATTGCTCCAACATATCCTAGAAGGGTTTGATCCAATTCTTCAAGGGGAATAAGAACCACCAATTTTTGTAACCTCTGGTTTGAATTTTTCTGCACCTGTCAGGTACCACCTCTCACTAAAATTGCTCTATCTCCTTCAAATCTTCTCCAAATCCAAAACTTTTTGATTCAAAAGTTTAGCAACTCATAGGACTATACTTGTACCAGAGGAATTTGGCCAATTTGATATAGGCAAAGATTAATGCCTTAATTAAAAATGCTCTGTTTCTGGACAGAATTTCTGTAAACCTGCACACCTCTGATAAATCACTTCAATGAGCTCCTAATCCATGAAATGAGCTGAAACCAAGCATCATAAATCCTTAGCAATGTATTTGCTAAACTCCCCAAGCTTTAAAGCATTCAATTTGGTGTCCAAATGAGTGAATTAGGATGAAATCTTTGAAAACTGTCCAGAATTCTGCATCTTCATGCACCGCCTACTCCAGAGGGCTGTAGAGAGAGGGGAAATCACAATTGAATAGATAGGCCTCTTAGCAATGACCTAATCTACCTTGGGTATGAAGGGTTTAGCTCAATTTTGCCTCTAGCTCATGCAATTGATCCTCCACGGGGGGTATGTTTTCTGTTTTTGTGAAAAACCAGAAATTTTTGCATAAACTCACTTTCACTTGATTTTGCTCAAATCTGTATGCATCAATCTGCTTCAAGATTCTGTATGTTGCTTGTGCCCACTTTGCTAATACATTTGCAAGCCCAAATACATGTGCCTTTGTGTATACATTTGCCAAGAGTATACATTCACTTCAAGCTTTCCATGGAAGCTTTGAGAAAAAAACCAGAATTTTTCACTTGCTCTATGCACTTCAATCTTCACTGAACTTGCTCTTTGATACCTGCAATCCGCAGAGGGGGTCTTGCTACACTCACCAATGGTCCTTAGCTCTCAGATCTGATGCCGATGTGTGCTCCACAGCTTCTCCTTTGCTCCAAGCTCCAATGGCTTCCTTCACAGCTTTTTCTTCTTCTTCCCTCTTCTCTCACTCACTCTCACAACTCAGCTAATGAGCTCTTGGCTCTGATACCATGATAAAAAACAGGAGCAGGATGTAACACACACAAGAGAAGCAAACCCTAATCCATAATCATCAACCATAAAGAAGGAGAGAAGCCATAGTCACAATCTCTCTCACACACACAAAGGAGAACACAACATAGTGTTATGTCCACACTATAAGTAGACCTAATGTAATGTCCACACACACTATGACCAGCTGGACACGCGGTCATTTATGTCTCACACATGTTCCTACCTAATCTGCCAGCACATAGCATAGCTGGCTCACACTGACATCGAGCTTGAATCTCAACAAGCATCGCATGCTAGTCACAAGAGGCATGCACATACTGCCCTACAAACCACTTGTGCTGCCATCTCTCCACTGGGTCGGCAAAATATAGATCCTCAAAATGGCCTGTGAGTCTGGCTCGGCTCGTTTGAGTTGTAGCGGAAGAGATGAGATGCTTGAAGGTGAACGCAGTCATGTATTGTGACTGGGTGAGGTCGACAACACTAGATAAGTGTGGAACTTCCATCTATAAAACCAAATTCTTTGATTAAAATTCTTCGTTAATGAAGCTTAAGGAATGAAAATACAATATGTAAGTTCTATTTTTGAGTTTTTATTACAAATTTGATAAGAATTCATTTGTCCTTATATTAGCTTTCAACAAAGTTTTGATACCAGCTACTCTGAGACCCCCGCCCCCTCCGCGGTGCCCCCTTCGAGAGGGCACTGGCGGTGGAAGCAGCATCAGCCTCTTGCGCGGGGCAGGGATCCACACTTGGGGCCTCGCCCACACGGATTTCCGAACAAGAGACTAGTCCGGCGGTTCCTCCGAAACCGACAAGCTCGAGAAAACTTCCCTCGCCCGGAAGGCACGGGTGATTCCTCCAGGGAAAATCTTCGAATGGGAGAATTAATCTAATGGGTCAAAGTCTTAATTATTTAAACTGATCCGACCGAACCGGAAGTCACATGGTCATATCAAAGAAGAGACTTTCACTTGGTCCATAGAATCATCGCTTTTTTCCTCCTTTAATGAGTCACAACCGCTGCCTCCCACAAAACAAGGGTCTTCTCAGGACTTAATCTAACTAACGTAACTAATCATAACTTATTGGTATCGCAGGAATCCCTCGATCCAGCCTATGGGTTAGCCAACCACCCGACCACTATATTGGTGGGATTCCTTTATAAGGATTTGGTTATGTTTTGCCCGAGACTGAGGGAAAGAGTTCCCAGGCCCCCTAGCTAGTGTTTTATGCAAAAATTAAGGTAGGCGTACCACGTACACACCCAATATGAAATTGCCATTGTAACAGAATCGACTATCCTTAAAACAATCCTTCAATGAAAATCATAATATTACTGATCATCATCGTCCAAAATTTTGAGTCCATTGTATTACAAAATATGTCATCATCTGGACTCTCTGTTGAAGACCAGCTGGCCAACCAATGAGATCCAATATCAAAATTTGATTCACAAAAGTCATTCTTTTTAGTCCATTTGAATCTTCCTCGACGCACGCATGGGTGTCCTAGCAACCGCGAGCCCGTGCATCACTTGGTCAGAACCCTCTAGGATCCTACTTAGGTGTCCTAGCACTTCACTCAGGGACCGCTTTGTCGGTCCTCACCAATCGTACCGGAAGCACACAATTTTAACCGTACTACTGAGGGTGGTCAAGACCTCCGTAGGCTTTGCCAGGAGGCGACGTCCCTTGACGACTCCCCTCTAGCTATTGCAACAAGCCTCTTCTTAGATTAAACACATACCAAATGCTTCCTCTAGCATTCTGGCATAAAATAGTCCTTTAAAAGAAAACAGAGGTTCTATGCAAGTAAAATTCCCAGTTTGAGATTGGTTCCACAAAAACCCTTTTTCCTTAATCCACAATTTCATAATGAGAATCCTTGATCTCTCATCAGGGTAATCTAGCCATCATTTGACTCACTGTCCAACTAGATTCTTGGTGATTTTGGTCAAGGGAAAACTAGTTAATTCAACGGTAGTCTATTCTTTGTATAAATAACTAGAATCGGTCACACGAGGTTTTTGCTTGATTCAGATCAAGAGATGGACAAGTAGTTTGCTGACCGTCCCGCTCATAGTCGTGGTCTAACCAAAATCATTCGGTTTAGTTCTAGCTTTAATTCCAAGGATTTTCTTCAAATAAACATCTACTGAACTTCTAACCAGAAGGAAATTCCAACTTTGTGAATTTATTCCTTCTTAACCATAATTTCTTAACCATAATAGATTAAGAATTGGTTTTATATGAGAATATCGGATTTTAATGAAAATACTCTTCTTCCATTTAATCTAATTTTGGGTAAATACCAATTTAGTGACTTAACAACATAAAATATCTAAAGGTATTCTTTCTACCACTTAATTTATCAACCCTAATTCTCTAGGTAGAATTTTGGTAAAAAATCCTCTTTTGTCACCAAAAATTAATTCAATTCTTTCTCTACTTAACTACCATAAAAATTCTTGTTTTTTAACTAAATACCAATATCCATTTTTTTGAATAAGCTTAAAGTTCTCTTTTTCTCATTTAATGATTGGATTTCAATTGTCATGGGAATTCCTCTTTTATCATAAAATAAATTTATCTAAAATATCTTTTTA
This sequence comes from Cibotium barometz, assembly GCF_041138505.1. Lineage (NCBI taxonomy): Eukaryota > Viridiplantae > Streptophyta > Polypodiopsida > Cyatheales > Cibotiaceae > Cibotium > Cibotium barometz. Next base: position 42,778,723 of record NC_141072.1, read on the forward strand.
AATCAATAAAAATATCCTTTAATTCAAATAAACCAAGAATTCCACTTTTCCATTTAAATGATTGAATTCCAAATGTCATGGAAATTCCTCTTTTATCATAAAATAAATTTTCTCATGCATAAATTTATCTAAAATTCTTCTTTAAAATTTAAATAAAAATATCCATTAATTCAATTATGCCAAGTATTCCACTTTTACCATTTAAATAATTGAATTGCAAATGTCATGGGAATTCCTCTTTTATCATTTAAATTTTCTCATGCATAAAAAAGAATTTATCTAAAATTCTTCTAAAAATATTATTTATTTTAATATATCAAATTTTCTTTTTTTCCATTTAATTACATGGATCTCCATTATCATGGGAATTCCTCTTTTTGCATAAAAATAGAAATACCAAAATTTCTTTTTTTTCTAATTAATTATTTATGCATAAATACTAAAAATTGGTTTTCCATGAATGTAATGAAAATTATTCTTTTAGCATAGGATGACTAATCCTAGAATATGGTAAGAAGTTCACATTATGCATAAAAATGAGTTATGTAATAATTTCTAAAAAAAATTCATCGCTCCTTTGCTATTATTGATAATTTTCAATATTTTTGGAAAGAATAAGACTTTAAATACAATTATGATAGATTAACTATCATTGGACCTAAATACAATTTATGGAATTCAATCATAAGTTCACTATAATTTTATTAGCATAAAAGCATTAAAAAAACCATTTTCTAACCTCTAGCTTAACTAGCATAGAGTTTGATTTTTGAATTGAGAATTTATCAATGAGAAGAATCCATTTGAATAAGAATTATTCATAGGGATGACCATTCTTTTGGGGAGAGAGAGATATACATAAAAAGCATCCTAATTAAGCAGAAATATAAACTTTTTGTGATTAATCATTAGAATTCTTATAGAAAGTTTAATTTGCATTGAAAAACAATTCATTTGAAACTTCTCAAGCTTGAGAGGGGTTGAGAAGTGAAATAATTGAGAATATTAAAGAAAATCATGAAATTACATCTTACCTCTTGATTTTGCTTGCTTGCTTCTTTCTCTTAGAAGGAAGCCCCCAACCAATCAATTGTTTTAGTGTGTTGAGAGGAAAACTTCAAGGATTGTTGAGGAGATAGAGAAGCTCCAATCTCTCCAAAAGTAGAGGATTTTTAAGGGATAATAGAAAATATGCTTATTTTAATGTAATACTGGCATGGTCTCACAGATGAGAATACAAAAGAATGAGGGTCTATTTATAGGTGAGGGAGGCCACTAACTGAGTCCAGCTAAGTTCTAGAATTTTCTTTAACTAATAAACCTTGTACTTAGTCAACTCTTCATCTTATGTGAGCATTTACTCATTTTTGGGTATTTTATTTAATTCGTTGTATTTATCTCATCCCAACACTTGGATTAATCTTATTGGCCCATAGGAACCTTAATTGGACCTCCAAAAATTTCAGAAAATCTTGACCCTTAGGCTAAGGTCTTTTAAATCATTTTTAATTAATTCCTAATGGACCTTAGAGAACTTATTTTGAATTTATGTTTCAAAGAAATATATTTTTGATATTAAGAGAATTTGTTTATCCAAAAATATCTCAATATTGAATTACCTCTCTCTAGAATTTTTCTTCTCTCTAGACAAAAACAAGGAAAAATAATATTTTCTTGTATTCAAAAATAGGGAATGATTACAGGGAATTGAAGTAAAGCTTATTCATTATTCAGGCTGAGGAGGAATCTTACAAATCTTGACATAAAACAGTCATTTAAAAACAGGTTTTATAAATACAGTTTCTAATGATGAATGCTCATCTTTCCACATTGTTGCACATCATTTCTCGTTGTTCCACATTCTTCTACATCAATTCACATTGTTTATTCCACATCCAATCATATGTATTCCCATCGTCCGTCATCCATTCTCATCCAATCACATCATATCACATCTCATCCATTCTTATCTACCCATATCCACATCACATCACATCAAATCCACATCCAATCATATGTATTCCCATCGTCCTTCATCCATTCTCATCCAATCACATCACATCATATCACATCTCATCATATCTCATCCATTCTTATCTACCCATATCCACATCACATCACATCAAATTCATTTACATCACATCTCATCCATTCACATCTACCTAGATCCACATCACATCACATTCATCTATCTTACATCTCATCCATCCATTCACATTTAATCACATCCATTCACATCTACCTAGATCCACATCACATCACATCACATTCATCCACCTTACATCTCATCCATCCATTCACATTACATCACATTCATTTATATTCATTCATATCCACATCTCATCACATCACATCCATCCACATCACATCTCATCCATTCACGTCTAATCACATCATACTTACATCCATTTACATCTCATCATATCATATTCACATCGCATCACATACATTTAGATATCATCACATCACATTCACATCCATTCATATCACATCTCATACATTCACATTCATCACACCCATTCACATTCATCACACCCCTTCACATCCATCACATTCATTGCATGCACATTACATCACAAACATCCCATCCACATTACATCACATCCACATGTCATTCTCACCCATCCACATGTCATTCTCACCCATTCACATCACATCACATCCTTTCACATATCATCACATCTCATCACATGCACATCCACATCCATTTACATCACATCACATTCCATCCACATCCACATCCCCATCCATTTACATCACATCACATCCCATCCACATCTCTTCACATCCACATCCACATCCATTTACATCACATCGCATCCCATCCACATCTCTTCACATCTACATCCACATCCACATCCATTTACATCACATCGCATCCCATCCACATGTCATTCTCACCCATTCACATCACATCACATCCTTTCACATATCATCACATCTCATCACATTTACATCCACATCCATTTACATCACATCACATTCCATCCACATCCACATCCCCATCCATTTACATCACATCACATCCCATCCACATCTCTTCACATCCACATCCACATCCATTTACATCACATCGCATCCCATCCACATCTCTTCACATCCACATCCACATCTATTTACATCACATCACATCCCATCCACATCTCTTCATATACACATCCACATCCAATCACATCACATACACATCCACATCCAATTACATCACATCACATCCCATCCACATCTCTTCACATCCACATTTACATCACATCACATCCTATCCGCATCTCATCACATCCACATCCACATCCATTTACATTACATCACATTCACAGCTTTTCACATCCACTCACATCGCATTCACATCTAGTAACATTTTCTACTTTCGATATCGATGGGATTTTTTTAAATTTCTGCCAATTGCTTGGTCTAGTTAAAGGTACTTTCTTGATGGATATTTTCATATTCCTTCTCAATTTCTGAAGTGAAATATATATTCAATATTCTTCTTTTGAGTAAAAGATTCATGGGATTTACAAAAATCAAATCTACCCATATTTCCCAATAATGCTCAAAATTCCACTTTTGATAAATACTCATAATTTGAATTATACTAAAAATTTCTCTTTTTCCATTTAATTTCTTGGATCTCAAATATCATAGGAATTCCTCTTTTGATAAAATAAATTTATCAAAAATTCCCCTTTTACCATTTAATTACTTGGATCTCAATTATCATGGGAATTCCTCTTTTTAAATAAAATAAATTTATCAAAAATTCCTCTTTTTACCATTAATTACTTGAATCTCAATTATCATGGGAATTCCTCTTTTTATATAAAAATAAATTTATCAAAAATTTACTCTTTTCTCATAATCAATTAATTATGCATAATTACAAAATTATTTCTCATGAATATGATGAAAATCATTCTTTTTGCATAGAATGTCCAATCCTAGAATATGTTAGGAAGTCCTCTTTTAGCATTATGCATAAAAATAAGATATGTATTATTTTCTAAAAAATTTGCCAAAGCTTCGTTGCTATTACTCATAATTTTAAATTTTTCTAAAAAAGAATAAGAGATTGTAATACCATTATCATAGAAGATCTATTCTTAAACTTAAATCCAATTTATGAAATTAAATCATAAATTTAGCCATAATCATAAACTTAATTATGATTTTTCTACTAGATTAAGATGTTTCTATTATTCCTCTTTTTCCAAAATGATAAGATTATTTCTTTCACATTGAGAATCACTTAAAGTAGTTTTTTAACTACTTATAAATAATTCAAAAGAATTTACCATTATTTTGTTAAAGCATAAAAATACCATTTTCTTATCCTCTAGCTTTACAATCTTAGAGTTTGGTTTTGAATTAAGAATTTATCAATGAGAAGAAATCTTTTGCTAAAGAATTAGCCATAGGAATGACTATTCTTTTGGGAGAGAGATATATACATCAAAAGCATTCTAAATAAGCATAAAGATTAACTTTTTTGTGATTAAATTAAAATTCTTAGGGAAAGCTGGATTTGCATTAAAATAATTAATTAGAAACTTCTCAATCTTGAGAGGGATTGAGAAGTGAAATCATTTGAGAATATTAACAAAAACCATAAAATTCCTTCTTACCTCAAGGTAAAATATGATTATTTTAATGTAATACTAGCATGGTAAGCTCATAGTTTTTTTTCAAAAGACTAAGGATCTATTTATAGGTGAGGGAGGTCACTAACCAAGTCCAACTGGGTTCTAGAAATTTCCAGGTTTAGTTTGACTTAATTTGGACAAGATTTTGACCAGTTTAGCTCTCATTTTGATTTGGTTTGATCTAGGAGAGAGGAGAGATAAAAATATCACAACTTTTTTGAATTAAAAACCCTTCCACATGTGTGAAATAGGCGCCTACTCCAAGAGTCCCCCTCTCCTTACCAAGGTGTCAAAAATGCATTATTATTCTAAAATATCTCATGGTTTTTAACTAATAAACCTTGTACTCAGTCAACTCTTCATCTTATGTGAGCATTTACTCATTTTTGGGTATTTTCTTTTATTCTTTTGGATTTATCTCATCCCCACACTTTGATTAATCTAATTGGCCCATTGGAACCTTAATTGGACCATAATCCAAAAATTTCTGAAAATGTAGACCCTTAGGCACCCTTAGGCTAAGGTCCCTTATACACATTTTCAATTAATTCCCAATGCACATTGGAAAGTTCATTTTGAATTTCTATTTTAGGGGAATCTATTTTAGAGACTAGGAGGATTTTTATATCCAAAGATATCTTAATTTTGGATTATCTCTCTCTAGATATTATCTCTCTCTAGGCCAAGACAGGGTAAAACAAGATCTTTCTTCTATTTCAGAGAGGGGAATAATTACAAGAACAGAAGGGCAGGTTCTTACACCTTTACACCTCAAAAGCTCGAGGGAGGAATCTTACATCCTACCCCACTTAAAAAATGCGAGATGTCCTCATCTCCGAGGTGGAGAATAATCTCTCTCATCTTCTTCTTCTTTAATCACTTCCAGTGTTACTACCTTGGAAGTGGATGGCCGATTTGGGAACATCTTTCTTTGACTTCCCCTATTCTGAGGTGGAGGTCTTGCGTTACTTTGGATTGAAACTGAGGGTTGGTTAGAGGGTCTACCTCTAGGATTTCCTTAATTTTGATGGAAAGGAACCTGATTACTCTGAAAGGAAGGAGCTCGAGTCTAGAATCTTGGTTCTTGACTTCCCTGCCTTGAAAACCTTGATCCAAAAGGATTTTGGCAATCCATACTGCGATGTCCAAATCCTTGATAGTTATATCATTTCACTTCTTTGTTCAGGGGTGAATATTTTGAAGTTGAATTCTAGGGGATTTAGTTCCAAGAAAAGGATCTTTCTTCCATTTTGGAACTTCCCATATCCTGAGCTTGATCTTGTTGTCTCTTAGGCGGTGGAAAGTTGGAATCACCTTCTGGAGCTAGAAATCTTTTGAAAGATGATGGTGTTGGCTTCGGCGGGACCTTGACATCAAAGGCCTTGGCAAAATCCTTCGCCATCCGCACTGCTTCAGCCATGGAAACTGGCTTGGCTTTCTTCACTAGGATATTCAAAGGTTCGTTCAGTCCCCAAATGAACCTGGCAACAACTATTCTTCATCCAGTGGTGGCAAGTACTTGAGGAGGAGAGCGAACGCTTACTCCCCTGGGTTAATTCTAAGAATTCATTCATCTTGGTTTCCAAAAAGCTAGGAGGACAGAATCTCTTCCTTAGGTAAATCTTGAGATCATTCCAGGTCTGGGTGTTCCGATCCAGATGGTTGTCTCACAGTGGTTTCTCCATGCCACTCTAGCTGTTTCTACTATCTTTAGTCTTGCAAGAGCCATTTTACACTTCTCATTATACCCGGTGACATCAAAGTATTCTTCCATTGCTTCGATCCACTTCTCCACAGCCTTGCCAAAGTTTTTTCCTTCACCCTTGAAAGGTCCAGGTTGCGATCTATGAAGAGTTTTATGAACATCCGAGTTGAGCTCTTCCTCCTTGAGTTGGGAGTTAACATTCCTCCACGAAGACCTCGATCCATGATCCTATCAATACAAAAATTCGTGTTAAGTCTCTTTATTTATAATTCAAATCTGACTTTAGATCCAACTGATTCTGGGGTTCTTTAGATTGGTCAGCCTCCCACAGAATCCTGGGATAAAGATCCCTTTTACAAGAAGAACATACACAACCCATTATCAAAGAATAATTCATTCATATGCTTAACACAGTAATGGTCCATTAGACTTAAAATTTCATCTGATCATTCCTCTACGGGAATTTTAGTTATGCAGGTTCTCAATTTGTCATCCCTTAATTAGAGCCACTGGGTCAAAGGTTAATAGCAGCAATGTGTCAGCACAATCCACTAATCTCATACTGATTTGCCAAATTCAAAATCGTCATTCCAGTTACCAATATCATCACTAGGATTTGTCCCATTCATCCTCATTGTGGTTTGTTCAACTTATCTTCTTTCACAACCAGAATTCAGGAATCATTATCTTTCAATCAGACTCCAAATCAACTCATCAATTCTCAACCAGAATCCTAAAATCATATCAACTAGCATTTGAATTCATCATTTGGATAGCATTTTTGCTTATAATTTTAAGGTCTTAGATTTTCTCATATATATTGTCAGTAAAGAGCTGCAGTTATACTCACGGTATATATGGGTAGTCAAGGTCCTTGGAGTTATAAGGTAAATACCATCATATCTAGGCCTCAAGCAAGTCAAGGATTCCATACAATTGCGGTACTTCCATCTGAAGATCCAATTTTCAATTTATGAATCTTCATTCTGAATATCAATTTGTATGAATTTCATCACACAATTATAATCTTTTATTGGTACTTCATAAACTTTGGACATTTCTTGCTTCTCGGTTGATCCACTTTAGCCAATTTGCTTTGATACCAGCTGAAAGATCCATACCCCCTCCGTCGTGCAACAAATTTGGGGGTGCTAGGTTTAGAAGTAGCACTTCTGCATAGGGCAGAGCCTCTCACTCGGGGCCTCGCCCTTGGATATCCGAACAAGAGAGTAATTCCTCAGTTCTTCCAAAACCGAACCCGGAAAACTTCCCTCGCCTAGGAGATATAGGCGATTCCTCCATGATATTTTTATTCTAACTTAGTCAGGAGTCTTAACTAACCAAACTGATCCGACCAAACCCATGTCACATGGTCAGATCAAGGAAGAGACTTGCACTTGGATCATAGAGACCAACGCTTTTTTCCTCATTGAGAGTCACAGTCGTTGATTCTTTTCCACAGAACAAAGACTATCCAGGATTTACTTCCTCTATCGTACCATAACAGAATTGAGTCTCATTTCAGGGATCCATCAGTCTAGCCTAACCCCATCAAGTTCTATGGGTTAGCTAACCGCCCAACCACTGTAGTGATATGATCCATTTAGGAATTTGGTTATGTTTTGCCCCGAGTACCAGGGACAAGAGTTCTCATGCCCCCTAGCTGGTGCTTCAAACAAACTTCAAGATAGTCACACCACTTACACACCCAATATGAAATTGCATGTTTATCTTTAACAATCTTTTAATGAAACCATAATATCACTGATCCATAATACTCCAAAATATCCAAGTTGAATTCTAATTTCCAATCATTCCTTCATCGGTGTACTTATGGCATCATTGGAAACCAGAACGCTCACCACCTATCCACTCAAAAGGCCTTTTCAATAATTCCTAGCTCATAGTACCGAAAATATATTCACTTATAAAAATCCAGATGGACTCTCAGTAAGATCAACCAACAGATCCATATAAAAGAGCCATGGACTCATCCATTGAGGACTTGCAAGGACAATCAACCAGATCCATGCCCAAGTTCAAAAAACAACTCTAACTCCTTGTTCCATTTTCTTCCTCAATGCACGCGTGGAAATCTTCGGTGACCCCCCCAGACCCCGAGCACCGTATGCTCAGCACCCTCTAGGCTCCTTTGTAGGTCACCTAGTGCTTCACTCATAGGCCAAATCGAACCAAGACTAGTTAAGACCTCGATCGACCTTGCTACGTGAAATGTCCTCTGTTAACTCTCGTCAGCTATTGCAACTTTACCAATTAGGTCTCCACAACCTCATTCACAAGATGGTGAAAATGCTTTCCCAGCATTCTTGACATAAAACAGTCATTTAAAAATAGGTTTCATAAATACAGTTTCTAATGAACTCTCATCTTTCCACATTGTTTCACATCATTTCTCGTTATTCCACATTCTTCTACATCAATTCACATTATTTATTCCACATTCAATCATATGTATTCTTATCATCCTTCATCCATTCTCATCCAATCACATCGTATCACATCTCATCACATCTCATCCATTCACATCTACCCATATCCATTCACATCTACCCATATCCACATCACATCACATCACATCACATCCATTTACATCACATCTCATCCATTCACATCTACCTAGATCCACATCATATCACATTAATCTACCTTTCATCTCATCCTTCCATTCACATTACAACACATCCATTCACATCTAAGGTGAATCTCTATCCTAAGAGATAATGTCTCCATAGCTTTAGAGAATAAACTACTGAAAGTAACTCCAAGTCATGGATGACATAATTTCTCTCATGTTTTCTAAGTTTTCTAGATTCATAGGCTACTGCACGACCTTCCTGTATAAGTGCACCTCCTAGGGCAAAACCACTGGCATCTATCACTACCTCAAAGGGTATGGAAAAATCTAGCAATTTTAGAACAGGTTTGGTACTAAAGCTATCTTTAGCTTATCAAAAGCACTTGGACATATAGCGGTCCAATGAAATAGGGTACTCTTCTTGAGAAGGTTAGTCAAAGGGGATGCTATCTGATCATACCTGGGTGTAAAGATTCTATACCACCCAGTTTATACCAAGAATCCTATGACTTCTTTCATCATCTTGGGATCTGGCCAATCCACGTCTGCTTGGATTTTAGTGGGGTTAGGCGAAATCCCATCCTTTGATACTATAAATCCCAAGTATTTGACATGGTCAGTAGAGAAAGTGCACTTGCTCTTTTTTGCAAAGAGTTGGTGCTTCCTTAGGATCTCCAAGGCTTTATGCACATGATCTTCATGATCTATTGCATTCTTAGAGTATACGAGGATGTCATTGAAGAAGACAAGAATAAATTCATCCAAGTATTCTCCGAGAATGTCCTGCGCATGATGAGGCGATTAAACATTGCTGGGGCATTTGTCAGTCATTCGAACGGCATGACTGTAAATTTATAATACCCATAGCGAGTATTGATGCTATTTTGGGGATATCTTGATCCTTAATTCTAATCTGGTAATATCCAGATTTGAGATCTATTTTTGTGAACATTTGGGTTCCACTTAACCGATCCAAAAGTTCATCAATCCTAGGTATAGGATATTTTTTTTGACTGTCAAAACTAATTTAATCCTCTGTAATCAACATAAAGTCTTAACGTTTGATCTTTCTTTTTGTGAAAGAGAATAGACGCACCCCCAAGGTGAAACACTTGGTCTTGTGAATCCTTTTTCTAGTAGTTGTCTTAACTTCTCCTTAAGTTCTATGGCTTCTGGGATCGGCATTTTGTATGCACGTTAGGCTATTGGCTGAGCTCCGAGGGTTAGCTCTATCTCATGATCTACTTCACTAGTCATTTCTTCAGGGAATACATCTGAAAAGATGCAGGGGGGAAGAGAGCTTGAGCTCTTGCAAGCACACACACACTCACAAAACCCTAATAGAGAACACACAGGTGAGAGGCTAAAAATCTTCTTCTTCTTCACTTCACACTCAACACACCATATACAAAGATGAGAGTACACACCATATGAAAGGTACTCAACCAAATACATACAAGGGTTCTCTATAGTGTGAACCCAACTAAATGAGCTAGCGCTATAACTATGCTAGTCTCGAGAATGGCTGTCACACAGCCTGTCATCCCACTGGCCGCATATCACCCAAGATCTCACCAACCATGCCAGTGGTGTAAGTGTGGGGCCTATCCCCCAAGCAGGTCATCTCAGTGTCCACTACCTCACTAAACGAGCTCGATATCTCAACACTCCCCCTCGATCTCAACTCCATCTCATGTATACCAAGTGAAGCCCTGAATCTGCGGAGCTTCTCTGTACCCAATGCTTTGGTGAAGATGTCAGCTACCTGATCCTGTGTGCTGACATAAATAAGGTCACGGTCTCCTGCCAAGATCTTCTCTCTGACAAAATGGTAGTAGTGGACCTCTATATGCTTCGTGCGAGCATGAAAAACATGGTTCTTGGCCAACTGTACACTGCTAATGTTGTCACAGAAAATGACAACTTGTCTATCCACCACTGATAGACCCAAATCTGCAAGTAGCTTTCTCAACCAAGCTACCTCACATGCTGCCATAGCAGCTCCTCTGTACTCGGCCTCTGTACTGGATAGAGCAACCGTAGGCTGCTTCTTGTTGCTCCAAGTCATAGCAGCACTCCCCAAAGGAAACATGAAGCCACTAGTAGATCTTCTATCTGAGATACTACTAGCCCAATCAGCATCTGTGTATCCATGTACACATATCTCTGTCCCAGTCTCATAGAATAGTCCACAATGCAAAGTAGACCTCACATACCTCAGTATACATCTCAATGCATTCATATAATTACATTTAAGCATCTTGTTTATTTTTAAAAATATCCAATTATCACTTCCCATATGAAAATAATTACAAGAATGTTAGCATAAACTCTCTTACAACTTAAAATTAATAAATATGAATTTTCTTAACATAAAACAAGCTTAAATGAATTAATCCTCATTTTAATTAAATTAAAACTCATAAAATGCTTAATCTCCATCTCTAGCTTGTTAGGCCTAGAGTTTTGGGTAAGAAAATGAGATTAGGACTAAGATCTATCCTTCCAAGAAGTATTTAGCCATATAGGTGAGTATTCTTTAAAAAAGAGAGATTTATAATTCAAAAACATTACTTTTAAGCATGAGATTAACATTAATGCATTTAAACAACACAAATCAATAAAAGCATGGTTTTAAGAAGAAAAAATGAATTAAAAAGCTTCCCAAGCATTAGAGAGGTTGGGAAGAAGATTATCATTCAAGAAGAGAGTAAAACACCATTGTTTTAGGCTTACCCTTGATTTTTGGCTTGATTCTTTAGGGAGATGTGAAGCCCTCAAGAAAGTTAAAATGCAAGCAAAGTGATGAGCTATGGTGGATCAAATTCAAGATTCAACATCATTAGCAAGTGATTAGATGATGATTAAGATAAGATTAGTGAGAAATTAATTGATAGCATAAAGTAGGCATGGATACTCAAAAACCAGCAAATACTCATTAGGCCAATGCCTCAATTTATAGTGTTTACATCCATGATCTTCTTCTTGATTTGTTCCTTGATTTGTGCCACCTCCCCTACATCTGGGGGGACTCCTCATCCTTGATTCAGTCCACCTCTTTTTCTTAATTCTCTCCACCTCTTGACTTTTCCTAGAATATCTCCACACATCCTAGATCTTCTTATGTTACCCTTTATTCTCTCCCAGTAGATTCCACTCATCTTTTCACTCCTACCTGCTTATTTATAGACTCTCTTTTATAGCCTCTTGCTAAGGGCTTGTTCCCGCACACACACCTGTTCACTTGTATATTTCAACAAAGAAGAAGCTTGGCCATCAAGTAGAAGAGGGTAATCTCCAAGAGAAGAAGAGGATTAGTGAAGCTTCAGAGCTTCACAATGGAGAGGCAAGGTAGAGAGATAATAAAAATACACTAAACTGAAAATTACACTAGCATACACTAAGATGAAAATTACACTAGCATGTAAATACACTAAGATGAAAATACAAAGGAATGGGGCTCTATTTATAGCCTAAGGAGAGGGAGACAACCAACCAATTCCAAGTGGGATCTAGAGGCTTCCAGCTTCAGTTTGATCCAATTTGGATAAGTTTTGGAGGACTAGTTTTAGGCTCACTTTTCTGATCTAGTTTGAAAGAGGAGAGATGAAATAGCTGATTTTTATGAATTAAAAATTGGGGGTAATGATGAGATTCTAGGTGCCTCCTTCATGAGCTCTTGAGGTGTCAAAAATCTAATTTTTTTACTAATAAATTCTCATTTTTTAACTATTAAGTGCTGTACTAGTCAACTCTTCATCTTATGTGAGAATTTACTCATTTTTAGTGGATTTTCTTTTATTCTTGCATTTTTCTTATTCCAACACTTGGATTAACCCTTATTGGCCCCTTTAGAACACTGTTTGGACCTTAATCCATTTTTTTGAAAATGTGGACCCTTAGGCTAAGGTGTCTAATGCACATATTCAATTAATTCCTAATGCATATTAGAAAACTCTTTTTAAACTTCTGTTTCAGGGGAGTTCATCTTTAATTTAAGGGATAACTTTATATTCAAAAATATCTCAAAACTGTATTACCTCTCTCTAGACCAAAAACAAAGAAAAACAATGTCTTCTCGCATTCTGAAATAGGGGATAGTTACAGGGAACTGAGAGGAGAACTTATACATCTTTTAGGGGCTAAGGAGGAACCTTACAGCCATTTTCCTATGGATGATATGGAATTGACTTGCGTGTGTGATCATGAATATGCTAGTGATATTTTTGACAACATCGTTGATGAAATGCTTAAACCTTGATCACTCAATAGCTTAAATGGACATCCAAAGCGGGTAAAGATATTCTCATAGAGAAAATCAATGTGCCATGGCAGCATCCTCTTTTTGTGAAGCTCTTGCTTCAACACATTTGGTTACGTAATTTGTGGCAACAATGATGAAGCATGCTTGTGTGTGCCACATGTAGTAGGACTAATGGGGCCAATGAAATCTAAGCACCAACTTTTGAAAGGATGGTCAACTTTGATAGGATGCAATGGCATCATGTCCATCTTCTATGACTTGGAACAATGTTGGAACTCATCATAACATTTTACAAATAATGAAGTCCTTAAAAAGTGTGGGCCACCAGTACCTTGATTGGAGTATTGTCTTGGTAGTGATCTCTATCGCCACAAAATGTCCACCTACTACCCCACATTCTGGTGCTTTACCGTTAGGGATGTAAGATAAATGATCAGCCATGACAAGTCAAATTCAAGAAAAATCAAGAACCACCCGGTGATTCTTCCTGTGAAACATAATTTGTTCACAAGATACAATAAGCATGATTAAACATAAAATATAAATTTGTTAGCAAGAAGGTAATACTAAAATTTCTTTACAACATAAACCATTGCTAACCTTCCATGCTCAATAGTAGTATAATTTATTTTAGCCTCGTCCAATTGACGACTTGTAAAGCTAGTGGGATAGTCCCAACTTCTATTCTCCTAGCTATGCTAGGATGCATCCAATTGTTGAGTGGACAAAAGCTATTTTGACTTGGTGCTTAGGTGTAACAGAAATTTTATTGTAGCTTGTGTATCCATCCAAAAATCTTTAAGCCTCCTTGTCTGCCACCCATTCAAGCACATGTTTTGAATATGGAAAGGGGTAGTGATCCTTGTATATGTGGGAGACCGACAAATATTCAAACTTTTTCATTTTTCTTGGGCACAATTACAATGGTTGAGACCCATTCTAAGTGTTCAATATCATAGATGAATTTGCACTCAATGATCTTGTCAATCTCCTCTTTCAAAATTTTTGTATATTTGGGATTCATTGGATAGGGTTGCTCTTGGCTGCTTTAGCATCGGGTACCATGGGGATGGTGCATTGTACTACCCTTATGGGAACTCCTTTCATGTCATAGTATGTCCACGTAAAGCAATCCCTACACTCCTTGAGGAGAGAAATCAGCTCAGCCTCCTCTTCCTTGGTGAGGTCTTTAGCAATGAAGAGTGGCTTGGAATCTTCACTAGATTTTTCCAAGTCTACCTCCACTTTAGCAAGTCCATCATAGAATCCACTCTCCTCACTTGTAGGTCCTCATTTTTCATTATGAAACACTAACTTACAATCCCCTATGGTATATAACTTGTAATAAAGTCCATCATAGAACCCACTCTCCTCACTTGTAGGTCCTCATTTTTCATTATCAAACACTAACTTACAATCCCATATGGTATATAACTTGTAATAAAGTCAATTTCTTGTTTTTTATCTTCCTTAGCTACTTTGACAGCCTTAGCCTTAGCCTCTCATTCCTTTTGGGACAACACATGGTTTTGGTTCCTTTGGGAAGGACTAAGTTTGGGTTGACTAAGAGACTTCTACCTGGGCTATATCAGTTGGGGGTGGTCTACAATACATAACTTTTTCTAACCCTTCTCCCTAATTAATTGTCTATAAACTTTCAATGAATGTCTATTGTACCAATGTACTATAGCCATTGGGCCATGGTTGTTCTTTCTTGCAACCTCCTATGTGTGTTTATCTTATAATGCTTTTGTTTGTTTTGTTTCTTCTTAGGGTTCTTTTTCTTTGGTGAGAAGCGCCTTCATCTGATTTTTTTTCTATTTCACTTGTCTCAATTTTGCTTGGTTTGGTTCCATCCACCTGTGTTTGCTTTGGCTCTATTTCCATCTCATTTCTAGAATCCTCACCAAAGGTGTAAGAGATAGAAGTGTACGATTCAGAGTCTTCTTCCCATGTGGATTCAACCTCACTATAGTCCCTAATTCCCATGTTGTCTGAGTACATAGTACTCATCATTTGCAATGGCACAACTTTTGGAAGTTCCTTGCCATCTAGTGTTACCCATGTAGATCCTCACCTTCCCAAAGTGTCTATGGTGGCCATTATTTGAATCAAATTTAAATCATCACCTTCATCTATGACTTTTGATTGGGATGGTCCTTAGCTTGTATTAGTGTCCTTCTTACATGAAGCAACATTGTAATGGAATGAAATTGATGGTGGTATCTTATTGATTGCGTCAAAAAGTCAACCATTACCCATAGGATGTACATGACTAGTCTCACAAGGTCTACTCTAAGGATTGAATCATAAAAATGCAAGTAGACATGGTTCCTTGCCAAATCATGGACCATTTTAGCGTCATGCATAAACATTTTCCTAGGATCATTTCATAAGATTCGGGTTGTTTAGATAAATCCATCATGATGAAGGTATGCTTCACCCCATGTTTTAGCACCATGATCCTAAGATCTCGTAGCATCTCAATAGGTTTGGTAATTTTTCCATCTGTCATCTTTTAATAACAATGTCAGAAACACGGTTTACCCATCTTTTCCCAACACTTCTTGGTGATTAAAATCTCTCTTGCACCACCATCTAGGACTCCCATTACTGTGATTAAAATCTCTCTTGCACCACCATCTAGGACTCCCATTACTGTGATTCCCTTGGTAGATGGAGAGGGCTACATTAGTCTCATCACTCTCAAA
Organism: Cibotium barometz; assembly: GCF_041138505.1. Lineage (NCBI taxonomy): Eukaryota > Viridiplantae > Streptophyta > Polypodiopsida > Cyatheales > Cibotiaceae > Cibotium > Cibotium barometz. Next base: position 42,794,636 of record NC_141072.1, read on the forward strand.
GTATTATCCCAGTTTGTTCAACGATATTTTAACCACATAATTGGTGTTGTTCCCATCCATTTGAGGCTTTGGTGTAGGAAGGATGTTGTTTATGCATATCTGCAAAGGGCTATAGCCCAACATTATGTTCCCTATTAAGAAGAGCTGTCAATGCAACAAAGAGTTTAGGGCCTCCCTGTAGATGTGTAATGATTATGGTCTCAGTTTTTGAAGACATGAAATCCATCAACTTAGGGATGTTCAATGGAGTACACTTGTCACCTCTCTACCATATGAGGGTGCCAGGTGAGACTAGAATCTCTCCATGCTTTTGGGACATTTGAGTTCTCAATGACCTCAAGGATAACACTAGGTATATCTAATGGTTTGTGGGTTGTGAGAGGCTTTAGGTTGTTTGGATGCTCAGTGTTAGAGATTTTTACTTGTATTGGTCTTGGTCCTAACTCCTCTTGAGTATATGTGACCATATCCCTGAGCTCATGAAGTTGTTCCAATTCCCTTACAGCGTCAAGGTATGAACCAAGTTTCTCTTTGTTTGGTTTCTTGATGTCTTACATCCTTTCCTTTTTGGTCTCCTTTGTTTCTGTTTGAGTGTCTCGCATTTGCTCAGACCTAGCCTTTGTATCCACCACTTAATAGGAACCCTCATCAATATCATTCATGTAGACTAGTTCATCAAGTGTTCTCAAGTTCACTCGTTCCATTTTCTCAGTTTTGCCCCCTTTTATGGATTTTTTTCTTCTATGGCCCCTCTTCTTTTTGGATCTTGCTACTGAATTAGCTTGATTTTCTATTTTCTTTTCCACAACAAGTGCGTTTTAAGCCACCACGAGTCTCATTATTGTATTCATGGGGGTGGGTTAGGGTTTCTCAAAATTGATCTCTGAGTTACCCACTCCAATCATGTCGAGGGGGGTGATGGTTAGAACATTCTGCTAATTTGTAATTACAACTTTCATTGGAAAATCTTTGATCCAATGATCTATGCCTTAATGATTACAAGTTGTAGGTGGCATGTTAGAAGATGCTTGGTTTTTGATGAGATACATAGAGACTTGGTGTGGTCCCTGATAATGACAACATTGAAGAGGAATTCTCTTGATAATAGAGTTGTTGATTTCTCTAGCTCTTCTTACCATGGCTAACTGGTACACTAGTTTGATTTTGCCGCTTACATCGACTACATAGTAGTTCGGATAAAGCTCCGAGGAGTCCTTAGTGACATGTGATGCACTTTCCAAGTAAACCTCATATTCTGGACACTCAACTCATGACCATAACGTTCACAAAAAGTACAATTTCCATTATAGCATTCCCTTATGGCACTCATTGATGGTCAAATGTCCTTGTTAGAATATTGAGCACCATTAAAGCTCTCTCTTTGGATATACATGTAAATTTTTAGGAGCCTTATTTGTCTTCATCCCCTCTTGGAGTGCTTTCATGAAGTTTGTGAAATTCATCTCCGTTAGAGTGCTACCTTTAATAATGGGTTTGATAGTAGAAGTGCTATGTCCAATGACTCCGAAAGCCACAAATTTAGAATCTAATGCTTTGGCTCCCTTGACCATTAGACTATCATCTAATTGGATGGCATTTGTTGTGCCTTCATACCATGTAACGATTCCTCTAATGACTAAGACATTATAGATCGCTTCATGTTTAAGCCCATGGGATGAATCTATCAAGCAGTTGATTATTCAAATAGCATTCATGCGGAAGGCAATGAGAATGCTTGAGTTGGCTAACAAAATATCGACTCCTCTTCTTCTCTCTCTTCTTTGTGTAGTTGTAAAGCTATAGCCCATAAGACTCCTTCATGCACAAAACTGCTTTGAGAACAATCTCCTAAGAGAGGTGAAGCCAAAGCGTTCCTCTCAACCCAAATAGTTATGTACCAATCCCCGGCCTTACCAGCTAATTTTAGATTAAAGGTGTTGGTCTTAGAAAGCTCATTTTGTTCTCTTAGGGCTTTACACACTTGATCAAATACCTCTAGATGTCTCCTAGGATCATCATCTCTAGTGAATCTCTGAGTTACCTTGGCTATTTGGGTGGGCTTTCCATAGCTATGCTGACCTCCATCTCTCATAGTAGACACTATGCTCTCAGCTACCGCTCTTCCCAAGGCTTGTGCAAAAGCAATTGGGTTTATGCACAAAGCTGGTGTTGGCACAACAAGTGCAACAGGCAGCACTAAATGAGGATACATTGGTCTAAATCTAGGTGGAGCTAGATGTGTAACATAAGACACATGTCCTATTGGTGCCCCAATAGGTGTTGTAGTAATGTGGGCATTAAGTGTAGTTAGTCTCACAACAAGAGTTGGTAGCACACTCACTCTAGAAAATGGATGTGTCATGGGTGCACTAGAATGGGATGTGAGTGACAAATGGTGGATGTGAAGTTGATGATTCTCTCGGAATGGATATAGTAGATGTGCCACGCATAGGGAGGACTGTCTGGAAGTTGGGGTGGCTTCTACCACGGTGGTGGGCCTATGGCTTAGAGGTAATATTAATGTGTTAGTTACCACTCAATCAGGTTGTCGGTTAGCAGTGTCTTGGGTAGGGAAAACTCTAGGATCTAAGAATGTGAAGCTCATGCTAGCATTCTCTTAAGTCTCTACATGGGCTTATGGGATAGAAGATGTGAGTGGATCCATGGTATAGCCAGGTGATACTACAAAATGGTATAGCCAGGTGATAGAAGATGTGAGTAGATCCATGGTATAGCCAGGTGATACTACAAAATTAGGATCCACCAGGCTCACATGGGTGTTTCCATTTTGCTCATTGTGGGTTGCTTTAGTTGTCCCAACTTGCATCATAGGTTTTTGGATCCTTTCATGTTTGATGATCCTATGTATGTAATCGGTGCCTAAATTCATAAGGGTTTCTATCACCACATCATACTCCTAGTCTTATGTAAGAAGACGTTGGTCCAAAATTGGCACACCTAGTTCTTTCCTTAGGGTAGATGCAATGTTATTACGTGTGTCTAGGCTGTCAAACACTACTTGTGTGGTCTTGACTTGGGATTGCTTTGGGTATACTGAGCTGTTTGGGTTGCTAAATCGTTATTGTGCTAATTGCAAAGTCTCTTCTTCTTTGCTTCTAGAATCTTGATTAGTGCCTCTACTTCGTACACTTCTTCTAATATTATTCCATCAAGAATATGCACTTGTGCAAGGGGTGGGTCAATGGGAAGAGTAACAACACTTATAGTACCTCTTGCGCGGGCCAGGGTTTCCCACTCGGGGCCTTGCCCACGAATGTTCGAGCACAAGACTAATCTGGTGGTCATTCCAAAACCAAAACCGAGAAAATTTCCCTTTCCCGAAAAACGGGGACGATTCCACCTTTTTTATTTTCTTAACGAATTTTCGAACGGGGTCAAGAGAACTAAAGTATCCTTCACCTAATTAAACCAGATAGAAGGAAAACTATCACAGACTTAACTTGAAGAAATCAATGCTTTTTTCCTAATCGTAATCGGGGACAGCCATTGATCTAATCATTTGAGAAAGTCTTCAGGTTTTTTTTTAACTACTCAAATTCTAAGCGTATTCCTATTATTTCGATTTCATTATTAAAACTCCACTAATTCCAGCCCATCCGGCCTTGTGAGAAAGAAGAGATGAGAGAAGAGACTACTCAAGAACTCATTAATGAACCACTAGCCAACTTGATTAGAAATGAACTACAATGCCTCATATATATAGGCACAAGATGAACGGATCTCTAAAAAAGTTCCTCCACCCAAAAATGTGTAAATAGGAAAAAATGAAAATGAATGCTATAAATCCCAAAAATGCCTAGAGGCTAAAGAGTGTGCCACTAGCATGACACCATCTAGAGATGATACCTATCTAACACCTCCTCTTCAGGTCCAGATGGGAGGACCAACACCAACGCACTGAAGAAGATAATCCAAGGTAGGTCGAGGAAGAGGCTTAGTAAACAAATCAGCAATACTCAAGCTGAATGCAACCTTCAGAAACCCAATCACAAACTGAAAATGAACATCAATGTGTTTGGATCGTCCTTGAATAACTGGATTTTTGGCTAAAGTAATATCACTCTATGAATCTGAGTAGATGAGTGTCAGAGTAGATGAACATCCAAGGTGATTCAGAATTTGCTGAAGCCAAAGTGCTTTAGAAGTGGCATCAAGATATGACTTGTACTCTGCTTCTGTCGATGAAGAAGAAGTAATTCGTTGCTTTTGACATTTCCAAGAAACAAGTCCTTTACCAAGCATAAAACAATAGCTTGACATGGAACGCCTAGTATCAATACACCCTGAAGAATCTGAGTAACCAATAAGTGTATCTCCACCTGCATAAGAAATGCCATACTCAAGAGTTCCATGAAGATATCGAAGAACCCTCAAAGCTGCCTGCCAATGAGATCGACGAGGCTGTGAAGAGAATTGGTTGAGAATACTCATAGCATACTCTATAGAATCAACCTCAGGGGAATCATCATCTTTGGATAATTTTGAATTAGGATCCATGGGACAAGTGAGTGATGCACAATCATGCATGCCATATTTCTCAAACAACCTTAAAGTATACTTCTTTTGACAAAGAAAGATGTCAGAAGAAAATTGCCACACTTCTAAACTAAGAAAATAGTGGAGTAGTCCAAGATTAGTCATGGTAAATGATGTTGTGAGTTGAGTTTGAACCCATTTGAGTAGGTCCAAATTAGAGCCAGTGATGAGTGTCAAATCATCCACATAAAGCACAAGAATGCATATATCATCATCCACAATAAGCACATAAAGATTAGGATCTGCATGAGTCCTCTCAAAATGTAGAGAAAGGAGAAAACTGTCAATCTTCTGATACCAAGCTTGAGGAGCTTGCTTAAGACCATAAAGAGCTTTTTGTAATAAATACACATCATGTTCATGACCCTGTGCAAGAAAACCTTCAGGTTGTGCCACATAAACTTCCTCCTCTAAATCTCCATTCAATAAGGCAGATTTAACATCCATTTGATATATAGGCCAGGCATAGTGTGAAGCAAGAGCAAAAACAACACGAATAGTAGAATATCTGGTAGTAGGAGTAAAAGTTTCATCAAAGTCTTCACCTTCTTTTTTAGCATAACCTTTAGCAACAAGTTGTGCCTTGTACTTATCAAGAGTACCATCAGAATGAAACTTGACTTTGAAAATCCACTTAACACCAATGACTTTTTTATGTGAAGGTCGTAGAACTAATTGCCATGTGTTATTAGATTCAATAGAAGAAATCTCTGCTTGCATTGCTTCACAATGTGGTAAGGAAAGAGCTTCCTTAACCGTTTCAGGCTCAAACACATCACCAATATGAGACATCAAGGCAATATTTACTGAAGGGCATGTACATAAGGCACATGTAGTAGATTGTTGAGCATCTGAAAGTGATATACCTGAATCCTGAAGTAGAGAGAGAACCCATTTTGGAGGACCAGAAGTCCGTGTAGAATCCAATGAAGTAGTAGGTGTCGCAATCGAAATGGACGGAGGGGATGAAGTAGGAACTGATGGTGTAGATGAGGATGAGACTATAGGGAATGAGAGACGCTCAAGCTCAAGAGATGGAAATGGATCTGAGAGAGATGTAGAAGGTGGTAACTCATCAAGACCAAAAACATGCTCATCAAAGATGGCATCACGTGAAAGAACAATATCCTCACGAGAAGGATCCCAAAAACAGAACCCTTCGGAGCGAGAAGCATATCCTATGAATATCATAGGTTTGGACTTAGCATCAAGAGTCCTCCTCTTAGAAGAAGCCACATGCACATGAGCAACACAACCAAAGACATGAAAATGAGAAACAGTAGGCTTGTGGCCTGTGAAAGCCTCCTCTGGAGTCATGCCGTCCACTTCTTTCGTAAGAGAGCGATTGAAAAGATAAACTGAAGTAGCTATAGCCTCACCCCAAAAGGAGGAAGGTAGCTTTGCATGATGTAAGAGGGAGTGGGCCATTTCCTGCACCGTTCTATTCTTTCTTTCAACCACACCATTCTGCTGAGGAGTGTAGGGTATGGTGGTTTGTTGTTGTATGCCTTTTGAAGCTAGAAAATCCTCAAATGCTATAAACTCACCTCCATTGTCAGTCCTGATAAAAGATACCTTTTGACTTTGCTTGATTCTCCATTTGGGCAAGCCAAGCCTTGAAATGAGAAAGAGCATCAGACTTCTTAGGTAAGAAATAAACCCATGATTTGCGAGAGAATTCATCCACAAGAAGCATATAATACTTGGATCCACCAAGCGATTGTACTTCCATTATTAGGTCCTGCAAGATCAGCACGAATAAGCTCAAGTATGCGTGTGGCCCTATGAGTAGCCTCCTCTGTAAAAGAAGCCCGATGTTGCTTTCCTTGAGCACAAGAAGAACAAATGTGATGGCGAGGTTTCTGAAGCTTTGGTAGACCACCATGTCATGTGAGACAAGATGTTGCAAAGTAGCAAGAGGAAATGCCATAGATCACTATCTTCATTAGAAACAAGTTCTTTAGGAGAAGCAAATAATTAATGGATATGAGACTCATGTGGTGGCAACTGTGCTGTAAAAGCGCTTATATGATAAAGCCCAACATTTTGATAACCATGTGCCACACAAGAAAGTGACTGTCTATCAATGATTTCAATCACTTCATCATCAAAGTAAACCCCAAGACCTTTAGAAGTAGCCTTAGAGATAGAAAATAAGTTGGTAGACATCTTAGGCACATGCAAAACATCATGTAAGATAGCATCTCCAAAAGAAACATCACCAATACCAATCACAGGGAGAGACGAAGCATCACTAATGTGTATTAATGAAGAGATAGACTTATGGTTTTCCAATAAGGAAGAACTATTCGTCATGTGAGAGGTATCACCATTGTCGGCAATCCACTCATCCGCAGTATGCATATCAAGATCTTTGATTACCACAAGTGATGTGTCAACATGAAGAAGTAGAAGACATAGCAACAAATGCAACCTTGGCGTTACCATCTTCCTTCTTGTCTTTGTCTTTGTTGTGAGAAGATGTTGATGTAGAAGAACCCTTAGATTTGGATTCAAGTTCAGCCTTTACCTTCTTGGATGCCGCCTTCTTAGCAAAACAACGATCCTCCGTATGGCCACTACGACCATAGAAAGTGCACTCCTTGGAAGAATCCTTTGATTTGTCCTTGTCGCCTTTGGTTGAAGAATCTTTAGCATTGGAATTAGAGCCTTTGAGTTGATCATTCCCCTTGCCTTTGCCTTTGCCCTTGCCTTGGCTTACAAATGCCGAGTCCTTTTTGTTTTGCTTTTGCGAGTGAGTAAGGCACTTATCATGAAGAAGACCCATAGTCTCTTCAAAGGAAGCGAAAGGAACTCGAAGAAAGATGTTATCTTTGAACGATTCAAAAGAAGAAGGTAATTTACCAAGTAGTTTCTGGACCGGATTGCTTACCAATGTACCAAACTCTTCAAGTTGTCGCTTGATTCGATTGAATCTCCAAGCTTCTCCACTATGTTGTCGGACTCGGAGATAGAAAGCTTATCCAAATCTTCTTCCAACTTAGCCATCTTAACCGTTGAAAGTCTTCCATATTGCATTTGTATAGCATGTTGAGCCGTACTCCTTGTAGAAAGAAATTGGGACACAACCGATGTAGACATGCCATGCACAAGTAAAGCTTTGGCCCGTGCATCCATATAGGATTGATATTGAGAAGGCACCATATGAGGAGAAGTGATTATAGACCACACCCCGACGCTTTCCAAAAGGAGTTGCATAAACAAGGACCAAGTGTGGTAGTTGTTTGGGATAAGCTTTTGTGAATCGGAAAGACTTGGAAGGCTCAAAGATTGAGTGAATGGGTTAAAGGGCTGATATGATTGAGTGGGGAGGAGTGGAGTAGTAGTGGAAGTAGTAGAAGGAGCATAGTAGATGAAGTTGCCATAAAAGACATAGATGATGTAGGGGGATATACCATAGAGGGCATAGAAGTATGTGGATAGGAAGGCATAAAGAACAAAGAAGAAAGAGAGGATCCGTAGAAGGTAATGGATATGACGGAAAAGAGAAAGTAGAAGCACCTACCGAAGAAGGAATTGCACCAGCTTCCGTTGTAGTAGTTGCCGGTCCACAACCGCCGTAGGAGATGTAGGATCCATAGTATCTTCAAGTTTGACTTTGTCTTTTGGAGTGGAGGACTTCCGAGATCCCATAGGGAGAGGAGGGTGGGAAAACACAAGGGAAGAAGAGTTGTACACCCAAAAACGCAGCCAATAGATGGGTTGTCCGCCAAGGAAGTATCTCCAAAATATGAGCAAAGATAGTGCAAAAACGCAGCCACAAAATGCAGCTGATATATGAAACAATAGACTCCGTAGAAACCACCAAAAGAGGGCTGAGAATGTAGCCATAGGTAAAAGGAGTATGGAGGAGTTGATTGTCCACAAAAACGCAAACACAAAGTGTGTAGCAAAGTGGAATTTTCAGCCGGTAGAAAGGTGTTGAAAAGAGGATGAATATGTACCTCAAAACACCATGAAGAGGGCTGAAGTTGATGATGAAAACGCATCCAAGAAATGGCTACAAGTCTCTCCACAAGAAGCCTCCAAAAAAACGCTACCGCATGTAGGGAAAACTAGTTGGCAATGTTTTCACCATAAGTAGAGTTGTAGGACTCGGATTGAAGTGCTTTAAAAACACACTTGTAGAGGATGGTAAGGGGCTGGTTTGAAGCCTTTTGCATCATTAAATGAGTGCAAGGATGATAAGGGCTTTTGCAAAAAATGCAAGCAAAAATTTTGCATGCAGGCAATCTGCAAAGAATAACTCAAAAAACGGTGAGGAATTTGCAAAAACTTTCTTCTGCTAAGTTGTAGACCACGATGATTCCCGTAGGTTACGTGGGCACAATCCTCAAAAACGCATTCGTTTAGCAGAAAATCAAAAAAAGAAAAAATGCCATTGAAAGCGAGGTTGTTGAAGAGGACTAGAGGTAGAGAGGAAGAAGGATAAGGAGGCTCTATGTGCGCCACCACCTTGCTCTGATACCATCATGTGAGAAAGAAGAGACGAGAGAAGAGACAGTGTACTAAAGAACTCATCAATGAGCCACTAGCCAACTTGATTAGAAATGAACTACAATGCCTCATATATATAGGCACAAGATGAACGGATCTCTAGAAAAGTTCCTCCACCCAAAAATGTGTAAATAGGAAAAATGGAAATGAATGCTATAAATCCCAAAAATGCCTAGAGGCTAAAGAGTGTGCCACTAGCGTGACACCATCTGGAGATGACACCTATCCAACAAGCCCATGGGTTAGCCACCACCCAACCACTGGAATTGGTAGAATTAGACAATTACTTACCCACCCATAATTGAATGCCTTTCTTAACTTTTGCTTTCGAATACAGATATGGACACACTCATCTTTAAAACTTTAACTTATAAAACATTCCATTGACAAACAGTTATTGGTTACAGATGTCATAACTCAAAATTTTCAGAATTACTTTGGACTCTCCGATGAGACCAGCTGGGTAGCAACGGGATCCAGTAAACAGATTACAATAATCGTTTTTCTCTTCATACATATCTTCCATGACATATGCATGGGTGTCCTAGGCACCGCGAGCCCGTGCATCACCTGGTTAGAACCCTCCAGGATCCTCCTTAGGTGTCTTGGCACTTCACTCAGGGACCGCTTTGTCCGCTCTCGTCCATCGTACCGAAAGCACACCATTTTAACCGTACCAAGGCTGGGCTTTGCTGCGTGAATTGTCCCTTTGAACACTCCCCGCCAGCTATTGCAACCAAACTTCCCTTAGAAAAACATATACCAAATGCTCCCTCCAGCACTCTGGCGTAAGATAGTCCTTTAAGAAAACATGGTTTCTAATGCAAGTTTTCAGTTTGATTTTCTTTTGAATACAAGGAGTATTTTTTGAATCAGTATCCCCAAAACTTCTTGATCGTAATTCTCAATTTCATAACAGAATTTCTCAAATTCTGTAACCTTGATCCAGAGATCAATTCAAAGGGTCTCAAACTTAGTTTTAGATTTGGCAGGAGATTTGAGTGTATTTTCCTGAACTGGTCACATCTTCTTTCCTCGAAATTGACGAAAGAGTTTGGTCTTGGTCATAGTCTGATTCAAGGTTTGAGTTTGATAAGATTTTTCATGAACTATCTTTCTCAAAAAGGATTGATAATTCAGTTACTAATTTATTGAATTTCATTCATTGAATATTTACTTAACTGATTTCTAAATTAATTACGAATTTCAATGAGGAATAAGTTACACTTATCTGAATATTTTGATCTCGATAGATTTCCTGAATTTTCTCTTTACAATCCGTGTGAATATAAAGCGATAGAAATTTCTCTCTTAGAGTATATACTTATTCATTTATCAAATACTCATAGAAATTAAACATAGAATTAAAGAGAATTCTAATTTTGATAGAAAATTCTTTATGCATCTATTTATGCATAAAAATCAACTTCAATGGGAATAACACTTATATATATATATAAATCCTTTTATGCATCTATTTATGCATAAAATCAAATTTAATAGAAATAACACTTTTATAATAAAAAAATCCTTTATGCATCTTTCTATGCATAGAAATTAAATTTAATAAAAAATAACACTCTTATAATAATAAAAATTTCATTATGCATCTTTCTATGCATAGAAATTAAACTCAATTGAAAATAACACTTTTATAATAAAAAAATTCCATTATGCATCTTTCTATGCATAGAAATTGAACTCAATTGAAAATAACACTTTTATAATAAAAAAATTTCAATTATGCATCTTTATATGCATAGAAATTAAACTTAATGAAAATAACACTTTTATAATAAAACAATTTCCATTATGCATCTTTCTATGCATAGAAATTAAACTTAATGAAAATAACACTTTTATAATAAGACATAGAAGTCAATTTTAATAATTAATATCAGCGATATCCATGCATATTCATAGGTGAATATGCATGGATATTAATATCAGCGATATCCATGCATATTCATAGGTGAATATGTACATGAAATAAATTAGAATATTTCTTTTAGAATGCACAAACGGTGGGAACTACTCTTTTGGAATAATATAAAAATAAACTTTCTTACCATAACCTCCTTTGTATGGCTGACCATTTCTCATTTTTGTCATTCTAATTTCAACTTAAATTAACCCAATCTAGATGTATAGGACTCTAATCTACTCAATTTTCAGAAATCAAGAGAGTAAATAATAAGAAAAGTTTAATTAATCATTTAACTAATCTTTCTAGGATTAAGAAAGGCTAAATTGTAAAGAAGAGAAGGGGTGGCCTTTTCGTCAAGGCATAGCATTAGAATTTACTTCAATCAACTATAAAATAAGAAAATCAAGAAAACCATAGATTTAAAATTAAAAAGTAAGAAAAATTAGCTTACAATAAGTTCTAGGCTTTCCTTTGGCTTCAGGGATTGAGGGTTCTACTCTTGTTTGAAGCAAGAGTGGCCACCAATTTCTTCGGAGAGGATTAAACAAAAAATAATTGAATTATCAAGAAATTCAATATAAATGGCTCAGGGTAGGAGTAGAGTAATAGTGCATAAACACCATTAAGCTTTTACAAAGGGGGATGCTTCTATTTATAGCAAAAAGTGAGTCTCAAACCAAGCAAACTGATTCTAGAATTTTTTAGATCAATTTGGTCAATTTTTGACCATTTTTGTGTCAGTTTAGCTTACTTTTTGGAACTAGACTTGAAATAGGAGAGAGGAGAGATGAAATATCTCATTTATTTGATTTAAAATTGGGGGTAATGATGAGAAAAAAGGTGCCTCCTTTATGAGGGGAGATCCCCAATCTAAGGTGTCAAAATTAAATTTTTTAAATGTTTTCTTTGGTCCTTAGTCCACTCTTCATCTTATGTGAGCATTTACTCATTTTTGGGGGGTTTTTCTTTTATTCTTCAATTTATCCCCTCCCTACATTTTGATTAATCTTATTGGTCCATCAGAACCTTAATCCAAAATTTTCAAAAAATATGGACCCTTAGGCTAAGGTCTTTTGAGCAGATTATAATTTATTTCTAATGCACCTTAGGAGTTTTTTTAAAAACTTTTGTTTCAAGGGAATTGATTTTAATAAGAAAGGATATTTTTCCATCCAAAGATATCTAAAAACTGAACTATCTCTCTCTAGAATATTTTCTCTCTCTAGGCCAAAACAGGTAGAAACAAGATCTTTTCTTATTTTGAAAAGGGGATTGATTACAGGGGACAAAACTAGACATCTTGAGGGGATGGGGAGGAATCTTACATCCTCTCCCACTTTGAAAACAAAAGGATAGAACTTCCATTTGACTAATAGTTCTTTTAGAATTCTGTTCCGTGAGAACCTTCTTTCGAACATCAAGGATTTCTTCAGGTTGGAGTTTCATCTGCCCTTGGGTTGAAGAAGTTAAGAGTTCATCATTAAGCACATGATTCGGGCTTGGTACATACTTTTTAAGTAGGCTAAAATGAAATACATTATGTACTTTAAGATGAGGAGGCAAAAGAAGTTCATAGGCTAAGTCACCTACTTTCTTTGTAATCAGATATGGCCCACAGTATCTGGGGGATAACTTCTTGTACTTCCCAAGAGATAGAGAACTTCTTTTGGGGCGTACTCGAATGAAGACCATATTTTCTTCTTCGAGTTTTTTGTCTGACCATATCTGCTTTGAAAGGGCTCATCCCGATACTTCGGTGATAAGAAGCATTGTAGGCAAACTCGACTAGGTGCACATAGCTTAGCCACTTCTTGGGTTCCTTGCCACACAGCATGACCGAAGTATATCTTCGATTGCTTGGTTCACCCTTTCTGTTTGACTATCAGTCTCGAGGTGGTAAGCTGTGCTGAGATCCAAGAAAGTTCCTACTGCTTCGAAGAATGCAGTCCACAATCTTGACGTGAATTTGGGATCTCGATCACTTACTATTCTTCTGGGTAGGCCATGCAATCTGAAGATTTTGTTGAGGAACACTCTGGCCACATCCACTGTAGTGTAGGTTTCTTTTATTGGAATCAAATGGGCAACTTTGGTTAGTCTATCAACTACCATGAAGATAGAGTTGTAACCTGATTGCACTGAAGGTAGTCTAGTAATAAAATCCATATTGATGATACATTCCCACCTCATCTGGGGGATGTCTAATAGATGTAACTTCCCAGGAATTTTTACTCTCTTGGCTTTGACTTTCTGACATATCAGGCATTGACGTACATGATTAAGTACATCCTTTTTTAGTCCAGGCCAAAAGAAGCTTTTCTTTACAGACATGTAGGTCTTGATGAAACCTGGATGTCCTACTATAAGGCTATTATGGGCTTCATTTAGAATTTGACCCTTAGTTTCCTCATCATTGGGAATGCATACCCTGCTATTATAATACATAATTCTTTCATCTAGGATATACCCTTAAACTCAGTTCAACTCCTGAGGAGTTTTGCTTTCCTGCATAAGTAGGGTAGCAATGGGGCCAAAGAATCTATCCTGCATGATCTTCTCTCTTGCTTCATTAGTCAATGGATTTGACACCACTGTGATTGCAAGCAAGGAGGCTTTTCTGCCTGAGGGCCTTTGCTACCACATTTTCTTTGCTTGGGCGGTACTTGATTTCAAAATCAAATTCCTATAGGGTCTGCATCCACCTTCTTTGGTACATTCTGAGATCCCTTACCCCACTGCGCAATGATTTTTGGGGGGGTGCTAGCAGAGCGGATGTAGCACTTCTTGCGTGGGTTAGGGTCCTACACTTGGGGCCTCGCCCACGGATATCTAGACGAGAGACTAAACCATCGGTTCTTCCAAAACCAAACTCGAAAAAACTTCCTTTGCTCAGAAAACACGGGCGATTCCACCAGGATAACTTTCCTCTAACACAATCAAAAGCCTTAACTAACTGAACTGATTTGACCGAACTCGTAAGTCCCATAGTCAGATCAAGGAAAAGATTGCACTTGGATCAGAGAGACCAATGCTTTTTTCCTCATTGAGAGGCACAACCGTTGATTCTTTCCCATAGAACAATTTTTATCCGGGATTTACTTCATCTATCATACCAGCAAAAATTTGGTCTCATTTTTGGGATCCATCAGTCCACCCTATCCCATCCAATCCCATGGGTTAGCCAACCACCCAACCACTGTAGTGATGGTATCCAATTAAGAATTTGGTTAGGTTGTCTCGGATACCAGGAAAAAGAGTTCCCAGACCCCCTAGCCAGATATTCATGCAAAGTTAAAACTAGTCACACCACTTACACACCCAATATGAAATTGCCTTTTTCTCATATTCAATAGTCTTTAAAACAATCGTTTAATGAAACCATAGTATCACTGATCATAGTCTCTATTTATCCAATTGAATCCTTATTTCCAAACATTCCTTCATCGGTGTACCTATGGCATCGGCAACCAGAACGCTCACCACCTGTTCGCTCAGGGGTCTTTTCGATAGTTCCTAGCTCATAGTAACCGGCAAAATATTAACATATCAAAATGGAATCTCCATTGAAGATCAGCAAGATCAACCAACGGATCCATATAAAAGAGCCATGGACTCATCCGTTGAGGACCAGCAAGGTCAATCAACCATATCTTTTGTGGGTATCTTCGACGACCCAGAGCCCGAGCACCATATGGTCAGCACCCTCTAGGATCCTTTGCAGGTCACCTAGCGCTTCACTCATAGGCCGCTTCCTTGTTGGTCCCTCATCCACTGTACCGGAATCTCACCATTTAGATCAAACCCCGGCTGGTCAAGACCTTGGCCGACCTTGCTACGCAAGACATCCTCCGATGACTCTCCGTCAAGAGTTGCAACTTAACAAATAGGTCTCCACGACCTTATTCACAAGATGGTCAAAATGCTTTCCCAGCATTCTTGACATAAAACAATCATTAAAAAATAGATTTCACATACAAATATAGTTCCAACAATATTTCCATCTTTTCTCATTACTCCACATCCTTTCACATTAGTCCCCATATTTTCTCATCTTCCCGCAATTTTATTTTCTTCATCGATCCCTATCACATCACATCATTCCCACATCAATTCACATCTAATTGCATTATCCACGTATCAGTCCACATCATCCATACATCCATCCACATCAACCACATCAATCCACATCATCCATACATCCATCCACATTATCCACACATCCATTCACATCAATCCACATCATCCATACGTCCATCCACATCATCCACATTAATCCACATCAATCCACAACATCCATACATCCATCTACATCAATCCACATTATCCACACATCAATCCACACCATCCATACATCCATCCACATCATCCACGTCAATTGACATCATGCATACATCCATCTACATCAATCCACATTTTTCATACATCCATTCACATCAATCCACATTTTTCATATATCCATTCACATCAATCCACATTATCCACACATCAATCCACATCATCCATACATCAATCCACACCATCCATACATTCATCCACATCAATCCACACCATCCACATCATTCACATCAATCCACATCAATTTATAAGCATTCCCATTCCCATCTAATCACATCTTTTTCTATCGCACTACTTATTTCCTCATTTATCCTCATCAAAATCTCATACACTTGTATCTACCCTTATATCTCATCACTTCTCATACATTAACATCTATCCAATTTATATCGCATCATATCACATTTTTTTCACATCACATCTCATTCATTCACATCCCGATTCACAAGCTAACACATCACATCTCATTCATTCACATCCCGATTCACAAGCTAACACATTCATTCACGTCCCTTATCATTCATTAACATCTCGATTCTCATCAAAACATATCTATTCACATCCTTTATCATTCATATACATCCCAATTCACATCACATCCCATCTATTCACATCCCTTATCATTCATTCATATCCTGATTCACATGCTATCACATTCATTCACATCTTATATCATTCATTCATTTTTATCTGATTCACATCACATCTCATCACATCTATTTACCTCTCATCCTCATTACTTCTATTCTCATCACATCCATTTATAGAATGTAAGAGAATTCTTATTTTTTATATAAAGATTCTTTACACATTTATTTATACATAAGAACCACTTCAGTGGGAAATAACACTTTTATAAAAGTCTGTTTATGCATCTTTTTTTTGCATAAATTTGATTTTAAGGAGAATAACACTTTCCAAAAATGTGGATTGATGTAGATGGATGTATGGATGATGTGGATTGATGTGGATGATGTGGATGGATGTATGGATGGTGTGGATTGATGTGTGGATAATGTGGATTGATGTAGATGGATGTATGGATGGTGTGGATTGATGTGGATTAATGTGGATGATGTGGATGGACATATGGATGATGTGGATTGATGTGAATGTATGTGTGGATAATGTGGATTGATGTGCATAGATGTATGGATGATGTGGATTGATGTGGTTGATGTGGATGGATGTATGGATGATGTGGACTGATGCATGGATAATGCGATTGGATGTGAATTGATATGGGAATGATGTGATGTAGGGATTGATGAAGAAAATAAAATTATGGGAAGATGAGAAAATATGGGGACTAATGCAAAAGGATGTGGAGTAATGAGAAAAGATGGAAATATTGTTGGAACTGTATTTGTATGTGAAATCTGTTTTTAAATGACTGTTTTATGTCAAGAATGTTGGGAAAGCATTTTGACCGTCTTGTGAATGAGGTCGTGGAGACCTATCTGTTAAGTTACAATTGTGGAGAGTCATTGGAGGACGTCTCGCGTAGCAAGGTCGTCGGCCGAGGTCTTAACCAGCCTTGGTCTGAATGGTGAGCTTCCGGTACAGTGGATGAGGGACCAAGGAAGCGGCCTATGAGTGAAGTGCTAGGTGACCTACGAAGGATCCTAGAGGGTGCTGACCATACGGTGCTTGGGCTTTGGGTCACCGAAGATACCCACAAGTACGTCGAGGAAGATATTGTAATAAGGAGTAAGAGTTGTTTTCTGAATTCGGGCATGGATCTGGTTGATTGACCTTGCTGGTCCTCAACGAATGAGTCCATGGCTCTTTTATATGGATCTGTTGGTTGATCTTGTTGATCTTCAACGGAGATTCCATTTTGATATGTGAATATATTGCCAGTTACTATGAGCTAGGAACTATCAAAAAGACCCCTAAGCGAATCGGTTTTGGAAGGACCGATGGTTTAGTCTCTTGTGTGGATATCGGTGGGCAAGGCCCCGAGTATAGGACCCTACTCCGCAAGAAGTGCTACTTCTGCTGCTAGCACCCCACAATTCATTGTGCAATGGGTCAGGGATCTATGAAGAAGCAGTAAAGGGTTGTAATTGTGTGATAAAATTCATACAAATTGATATTCAAACTGAAATTTGTAAATTGGTAATTGGGTCTTCAGATGGAAGTACCGCACTTGTATGGAATCCCTGACTGGCTTGAGGCCTAGACATGATGGTATTTACCTTATAATTCCCAGGACAGTGACTACTCATATATACCGAGGGTTTATATACCGAGGGTATAACTACAGCTCTTTACTGGCAGTATATACGAGTAAATCTAAGACTTGAAAATATAAGCATTAATACTATGTAGATGATGAATTTGAATATGGTTGATATGATTTTAAATTTTGGTTGAGAACTGATGAGTTGATTAGGATTCTGATTGAAAAAAAAAGAAGATTCCTGAATTTTGGTTAAAATGTAATAAACTAAGCAAAACCGCAATGAAGCTGAATGGGACTGATGGTTTGGTTGAGAACTGATGAGTTGATTAGGATTCTGATTGATTTGGTTAAAATGTAATAAACTAAGCAAAACCGCAATGAAGCTGAATGGGACGAGTCCCTGTAATGATATTCGTAGCCCCTTCTGATCTTATAATTATTCGCCTCTCTGAAATAAAAGAAAGATCCTGTTTTATCCTGTTTTGGCCTAGAGCGAGAAAATATTCTAGAGAGAGGTTATTCAATTTTTAGATATTTTTGGATGGAAAAATATCTCTTCTTATTAAAGTAAATTCCCCCAAAATAGAAGTTTAAAAAGATTTTGAGAAGGTGCATTAGAAATAAATTATAATCTGTTCAAAAGGCCTTATCCTTAGGGTCCAGATTTTCAAAAAAAAAAGATTAAGATTCTGAGGGGCCAATTAGATTAATCCAAATGTAGGAAGAAGGAGATAAATAGAATAAATAAAGAAAATCCCCGTTGAAAAGAGTTATTTTGATCAATTTTGATTTTATGCATGAAAAGATGCATAAAGAAATTTATTTTTATTTCAAAAGAGTTATTTTTATTTCAAAAGAGTTATTCTCATCAATTTTGATTTTATGCATAGAAAGATGCATAAAGTAATTTATTTTTATTTCAAAAGAGTTATTCTCATCAATTTTGATTTTATGCATAGAAAGATGCATAAAGAAATTTATTTTTATTTCAAAAGAGTTATTCTTATCAATTTTGATTTTATGCATAGAAAGATGCCTTAGGAAATTTTTTTTATTTCAAAAAAATTATATTCATCAATTTTGATTTTATGCATAGAAAGATGCATAAAGAAATTTATTTTTATTTCAAAAGATTTATTCTCATCAATTTTGATTTTATGCATAGAAAGATGCATAAAGAAATTTATTTTTATTTCAAAGGAGCGATTCTCATCAATTTTATTTTTATGCATAGAAAGATGCATAAAGAATTTTTTTTCAAAAGAGTTATTCTCATCAATTATGATTTTATGCATAGAAAGATGCATAAAGAAATTTATTTTTATTTCAAAAGAGTTATTCTCATCAATTATGATTTTATGCATAGAAAGATGCATAAAGAAATTTATTTTTATTTCAAAAGACTTATTCTCATCAATTTTGAATTTATGCATAGAGAGATGCATAAAACCAATATCCTTGTCCTTAGTCAACTCTTCATCTTATGTGAGTATTTACTCATTTTTGGGAGGATTTTCTTTATTTCTTCTATTTATCTCCTTCCTACATTTGGATTAATCTAATTGCCCCCTCAAAACCTTAATCTATTTTTTTTTAAATTTGGACCCTCATCAGGATAAGGCCTTTTGAATAGATTATAATTTATTTCTCACTCACCTTCTGAAAATATTTTTGAACTTATATTTCGAGAGAATTTATTTCAATAAGAAGAGATATTTTTCCATCCAAAAATATCTAAAAATTGAATAACCTCTCTCTAGAACATTTTCGCTCTCTAGGCCAAAATAGGGTAAAACAGGATCTTTCTTTTATTTCAGAGAGGGGAATAATTATAAGATCAAAAGGGGAGGTTCTTACACCTGCACACCTCCAAAGTGAGAGGGAGAAATCTTACACGCATGTTGAGATCCTTCTGAGTGAAGATCCATTTTAAGCTCTGATGATCTATTATCAAAGTGAATCTTTGACCTAATAGGTAATGTCTCCACAACTTCAGGGCATAGACTATTAAAAGTAGCTCCAGGTCATGGACAGCATAATTTCTCTCATGCGTTTTGAGTTTTCTGGATTCATAGGCCACTGCATGACCTCGTGCATGAGCGCACCTCCTAGGGCAAAACCACTGGCAACTTTAGAACGGGATTGGTTACCAAGGCGGTCTTCAGCTTATCAAAAGCGTATTCTTCTTGAGAATATTATCAGGGGGGAACACCATATTGGGGAATATGGGAATTTTCCACAAGTTTGGGACACGTGGTCAAAAGTTTGGGTTAACTATAACTTGAACACCACTAATCCAAAATGAGCGCTTTATAGCTCTTTAGATTCCATTTTTCAAGCGCTTTCCAATGATAGGTCATATGATAGGGTTTTGAGAAACTTACAAACATGTTATCCATGTCCCCCTTTTTTAAGTATTCAAAAATGGGAATTGGGAAATTCCCAAATTCACTAATATGGTGTTGGGGAAGCTATGAGAGCATACTTAGGTATAAAAATTCTATACCAACCAGTTAATCCCAAGAATCCCCTAACTTCTTTCACTGTCTTTGATTCATGCCAATCTATGACTGCTTGGACTTTTGCAAAATCTAGAGAAATTTCGTCTCTAGATACCAAAAAGCCCAAGTATTCAACATGGTCGACACAGAGAAAGTGCATTTGCTCTTTTTTGTAAAGAGTTGATGCTTCCTTAGAATCTCAAGAACTTTACGGACGTGAGATTCATGGTTAGCTGCATTCTTTGAGTATATCAAAATATCATCAAAGAAAACAAGAACAAAATCATCCAAGTCTTCTCTGAGAATGTCTTGCATTCGATTGAATGTAGCTCGGCAATCCAAATGGCATGACTAAAAATTCATAGTGCCCATAGTGAGTATTGATGGCTATCTTCAGGATATCTTGATCATTAATGTTGATCTCGTAATACCCTGATTTGAGATCTATCTTTGTGAAGATTTGGGCTCCATTTAGCCTGTCCACCAAAAGCTCATCAATTCTGGGGATAGGATATTTATTCTTAACTGTCACAGCTGATTGAGACCTCTGTAATCCACACAGAGTCTCAACATTCCATCCTTCTTTTTGTGAAAGAGAACTAGCGCTCCCCAAGGTGAAACATTGGGTCTTACAAACCCTTGTTCTAACAGCTGCCTAAGCTGTTCCTTGAGTTCAATGGCTTTAGGGACTGCCATTTTGTACATGCGCTGGGCTACTCTGGGAGTCAATTCTATCACATGATTTACTTTCCGAATCAGAGGCATCTCTATTAGCTCTGCTGGGAATAAACCATCATACTCACTTAACCATTCTGGTTCTTTAGCTTTTGACTTTGTGTCTATTGGATTCATTTTGACAACTTAAATGAGCTGCTTCTTTCTAAGTCCTTTCAGTAATTTAGAAGCTTTTACTAATTGCAGATCTGGGGATCCAAAAATTCCAGTTCCTTGAACTTTATTCCCATTAAGGTCACAGAAGGAAATGGTTCCATTGTGACACAGTGAATGTCAAATTGATTTGAGTGGAGACAATCTATTGCAAAAGGATTGCGTCGAAAACTCCCAAAGGTAAGACTCTGAACTGGCAGTCAGCTACATTCCCATCTAGATTAAACTGAATAGGATCTGTCTCATGGTGAGTGAAAAGAATCTTCCCACTGGCCAATTCAACTTACATAGGTTTCCTTGATTTCTGTTCTAAGACTAGCTTATGCAAGCATCCTAGGGAAATAAATGAATGAGTACTGCCTGAATTAATCAAAAGCTTAAATGACTTACCCTTATACTCAGTTGAAGTATGGATGATAGAGAATTGACAATTTGGCCCTTGGTTCTCAATTGCGGCATAAATTTGACCTCTTTCCTCTTCCACTACTTCTCCTATCGTAACTACTCTGGGTGCTGCTGCAAATTGGGGCAAAACTCTTTCTCTTTGGTCACCCCAGTTTTGGGAGGGAGTTCTGAGATTACTTTGAACAGAGGCAGATGGCTCAGCTGGAGTCCTCTTGGGATTGCCCTGATTTTGGTGAGATATTGACTGATATGAAGGGGATGGTCTTTGCACTCTCGAGATTTTCAAAAGCAAAGGCGATCATATCCTGACTCTGGGAGAGTCCAAGAATGCTAGACAGATTTGGGGTATCCATCTAAAAATCCAGTTCAATTTATGAGTTCATTTTAAACATAATCTTAGCAAGTGAAAACATTATTTCCCATATTTACTTTAAAATTTAAGGCAATTTCTACTGTTGTTTCATAAGTTTACAACAAGCTCTGATACCAACTGTGAGACCCCTCTGTCCCCTCAGCGCATCGAATTCCTAGTTGTTAACAGTGGAAGTAGCTTCCTCTTGCGCGGGGTAGGGTTTCCCACTTGTCCACGAGTGTCCGGGCACGAGACTAATCTGGTGGTCATTCCGAAACCAAAACCGAGAAAATTTCCCTTGCCCAAAAAACGGGGACGATTCCACCTTTTTAATTTTCTTAACAAATTTTCCAACGAGGTTGAGAGCTAAACTATCCTTAACCTGATTAAACCAGATAGAAGGAAAACTATTACAAACTTAGCTTGAAGAAATCAATGCTTTTTTCCTAATCGTAATCAGGCACAACTGTTGATCTAATCATTTGAGAAAGTCTTCAGGTTTTTATTTAACTACTCAAATTCTAAGCGTATTCCTATTATTTTGATTTCATTATTAAAACTCCACTGATTCGAGCCTAACCCCATCTGGCGGCCCATGGATTAGCAACCACCCAACCACTAGAATCGGTAGAACCAGACAATTACTCACCCACCCATAATTGAATGCCTTTCTTAACTTTTGCTCTCGAATACAGATACCCACACACTCCTCTTTAAAACTTTAACTTATAAAACAATCCATTAACAAAAACAGTTATTGGTTACAGATGTCATAACTCAAAATTTCCATCGAGTCCCTTATTTCTCAAAAAACAGAATCACTCTGGACTCTCCGAGATGAGACTAGCCAGTCAGCCAACAAGATCCAGTAATAGATTACAATAATCATTTCGCTCTTCATACATATCTTCCACGACATATGCATGGGTGTCCTAGGCACCGCGAGCCCGTGCAACGCCTGGTGAGAACCCTCCAGGATCCTCCTTAGATGTCCTGGCACTTCACTCAGGGACCGCTTCGTTCGCCCTCGTCCATCATACCAAAAGCGCACCATTTTTATAAGATTCCTCCCTAGCCCCTCAAGATGTCCAGTATCTTCCCCCACTGTAATCAATTCCCTCTTCAGAGGATCAACATAAAATTGCTTACACACCACCACACATAGGAAACCTTTTCAGATAAGGTCATGCCATTTAGGCTCCTATAACATTCAATGAACACCTCTAACTAATGAGCACCACTTTCAAAGGATTACCTATAAAACTAGTTGGAGGTGTTCATTGATGACCTTTGTGTGCATTTGTAATGGTTGGAACATCTAGCTTGCCTAAAGAAGTTGTTTAAATGGTGTCGATTATATTATATATCTTTAAACGCTTTTAAATGGTGTCAATTATATTATATATCTTTAAACGCTTTTAAATGCCAATTTCGGGTAAAGCGTGGAGTGATATTAGGGCATATAGTGTCCAAAAATGGGATTTCCACAAATGATAGAAAACGTATAGCTTATAGAGAGAAAATGTTCTAGAGAGAGGTTATTCAGATTTTAGATAATTTTGGATGGAAAAATATCTCTTCTTATTCAAATAAATTCCCTCGAAACAGAAGTTCAAAAAGATTTTCAGAAGGTGCATTAGAAATAAATTATAATCTGTTCAATAGGCCTTATCCTAAGGGTCCAGATTTTTTGAAAATTTTAAATTAAGGTTCTGAGGGGCCAATTAGATTCATCCAAATGTATGGAGGAGATAAATTGAAGAAATAAAGAAAATCTTCCCAAAAATGAGTAAATACTCACATAAGATGAAGAGTGGACTAAGGACCAAAGGAAATACTAAAAAAATGAATTTTTGACACCTCAAGAGTGGGGATTCCCCCTCATGAAGGAGGCACCTATTTCACATGTGTGGTGGAGTTTTAAATTCTCAAATATTGAGATATTTCGTCTCTCCTCTCTCCTAATTCAAGTCTAGTTCCAAAAAGTGAGCTAAACTGACCCAAAATGTTCAAAAATTAACCAAACTGATCTGGAAAATTCTAGAATGAGTTTGCTTGGTTAGAAGCTCACTTTTTCCTATAAATAAAAGCCTCTCCTTTTGTAGAAGCTTAATAGTGTTTTATGCACTATTACTCTACTCCACCTTCGAGCCAAAAATAGTGAATTGATAATTCATTAGTTTTTGACCTTTCCCTCTTCAAAAGAATTGGTGGCCACTCTTGTTGCAAACAAGAGTAGATCCCTCAAACCATCAATCCAAAGGAAAGCTCACAGAAATTTAAGTAAGCTTAATTTAAGTAAGCTAGAAATCCTACTTTTTCTTTTTAATGGTTTTCTAATTTTTATTTTCTTTAAAATGAAAAAATGATGTTATGCCTCTGTTGGAAAGGCTTTCCCCCTCTCTTTATTCTTAAATTCAGCCTTTCTTTATCCTAGATAAGTAATAAAATTGTTAGAATTAAACTTCTCATATTGTTTCTCTTTTAAAAATAGAATTTGATTAGTTTAGAACGCTTTAAACCATTTGGGATAATTTTTTAGTAACTTGAGGATAGAAAAAATTGAAAAATGGTCAGCCATACAAAGGAGGCTATGGAAAAATTTTCTTAAATTTTGTGAAATAAGTTTTATCTTTTATTATTGAAAAAGAGTAATCCCCACCATTTGTGTATTCTAAAAGTGTTATTTCCATTCTATGCATAGAAAGATGCATATTGGATATTTTTTATTATTATAAAAGTGTGATTTTCATTAGAATTAAACTCTATGCATAGAAAGATGCATATTGGTTATTTTTTAATTATAAAAGAGTGATTTTCATTAGATTTAAATTCTATGCATAGAAAGATGCATATTGCTTATTTTTTTAATTATAAAAGAGTGATTTTCATTAGATTTAAATTCTATGCATAGAAAGATGCATATTGCTTATTTTTTTAATTATAAAAGAGTGATTTTCATTAGATTTAAATTCTATGCATAGAAAGATGCATATTGGATATTTTTATTATTATAAAAGTGTGATTTTCATTAGATTTAAATTCTATGCATAGAAGCATGCATATTGGTTATTTTTTTATTATAAAAGAGTGATTTTCATTAGATTTAAATTCTATGTATAGAAACACGTATATTGGTTATTTTTTTATTATAAAAGAATGATTTTCATTAGATTTAAACTCTATGCATAGAAAGATGTATATTGGGTATTTTTTAATTATAAAAGAACGATTTTCATTAGATTTAAACTCTATGCATAAAAAGATGCATACTGGTTATTTTTTTAATTATAAAAGAGTGATTTTCATTAGATTTAGACTCTATGCATAGAAAGATGCATATTGGTTATTTTTATTATTATAAAAGAGTGATTTTCATTAGATTTAAATTCTATGCATAGAAAGATGCATATTGGGTATTTTTTAATTATAAAAGTGTGATTTTCATTAGAATTAAATTTTGTGCATAGAAAGATGCATATTGGAAATAATTTTTTTTATTATAAAAGTGTTACTTTCATCAATATTGATTCTGATGCATAAATTGATGCATAAAAGTTTTTTTAAAATTATAAAAGTGTTACTTTCACTAATATTGATTTTTATGCATATGATGCATAAAAGATTTTTTTTTATTATAAAAGTGTTACTTTCACCAATATTTATTTTTATGCATAAAATGATGCATCAAAGAATGTTTTTATTATAAATGTGTTTCTTTCATCAAAATTGATTTTTTTACATAAATAGATGCATACAAGGATTTTCTTTTATTATTTCCATAGAAGTTGGATTTTATGCATAAATAGATGCATACACAATTTTTATATCAAAATAAGAGTTCTCTTTAATCCTATGTTTAAATCACAACTTTTATATCAAAATAAGAGTTCTCTTTAATCCTATGTTTAAATCCCATGAATATTGGTAAATGAATAAGTCAATACTTTGTGAGAGAAAATTCTACCATTTCATATTTTCTAGGATGGTAATGAGAAAATTCAAAAAAACTATCGAAGTCGGAATTTTAGATAAATGATTAATTTATTCCTCATAAAAATTCATGGTTAGTTTTAAATTGAGTTATGCAAAATACTCAATGAATAAAATTCAGTAAAGTAGTAATTGAAATATTACCCTTCGAGAAAGTTAGTTCAGGGAGGAGAACCTTTCCAGACTCAAACCCTGAATCAAACTATGACCAAGACTTAATCCTTCGTTAGTTTTAAGAAAAGATGATGTGACCAGTTGAGGAAAATTTCACTCAAATCACCCACCGAATCTAAAATCAAGTTAAGACCCTTGCTTATGATCTTAGGATCAAGGTTACAGAATTCAGGAAATTCTATTGGAATTTTAGACCTCTGATCTAGAAGTATTGGGATACGGATTTAAGATACACCCATTCTATTCAAAAGAAAATCAAAACTGAAAACTTGCATAGAAACCCTATTTTCTTAAAGGACTGTCTTATGCCAGAATGGTGGAGGGAGCATTTGGTATATGTGTTTTTCTAAGGGAAGTTCGGTTGCAACAGCTGGCAAGGAGTGTTCAAAGGACAGCTCCGGCAAAAACCTACCCAGGTCTTGACCAGCATGGGTATGGTGAAAAATGGTCTGCTTCCGGTACGATGGGCAAGGGCCGACGAAGCGGTCCCTAAGTGAAGTGCCAGGATACCTAAGGAGGATCCTGGAGGGTTCTAACCAGGCGATGCACGGGCTCGTGGTGCTTAGGACACCTATGCGTATGTCGTGGAAGATATATACATGTATGATGGCAAGAAAATTATTACAATCTATTACTGGATCTCGTTGCTGACTTGAAGGTCTAAATGGAGAGTCCAGAGTGATACTGTTTTGTGAGAAACAAGGATTGAATGGAAATTTTAAGTTATGACATCTGTAAACCAATAATTGTTTATCAATGGATTATTTTTAATAGTTAAAGTTTAAAGAGGAGTGTGTGCGTATCTGTACTCTAAAGCAAAAGTTAAGAATGGCATTCAATTATGTGTGCATATCTGTACTCTAAAGCAAAAGTTAAGAAAGGCATTCAATTATGTGTGCGTATCTGTACTCTAAGCAAAAGTTAAGAAAGGCATTCAATTATGGGTGGGTGAGTACTTTTCTTGTTCTACTAATTCCAGTGGTTGGGCGGTGGCTAACCCATAGGCTGGAATCAGTAGAGTTTTAATAATAGAATTGATTAATAAGAGTATGCCTAGAACTCGAGTAGTTAAATAAAAGTCTGAAGACTTCTCTAATGAACAATGAGAGAAGCAAGATGGCTCTTGCTAGGTTAAAGATTGTGGAAACGGCCAGGCTCGCTTGGAGGAATCATTGCAAGACTAACTGTCTTGACCGAAATACCCAGACCTGGACCGATCTTAAAGCTTACCTCAAAAAGAGGTTTTGTCTTTCGGGCTTCCTTGAAACTAAAACGAATGAGTTCTTGGAACTAAAGCGGGATAGCCGGTCAACTGAAGAGTACCAGGCAAGCTTTTGCCCTTCTCCTCAAATATTCCCCTCAATTGGATGAAGAGCAGCTGATGGCAAGATTCATTCGAGGAATGAACGAGCCATTGGACACCTTACTGAAGAATACCAAACCTGCCTCAATGGACGAAGCTGTAAGAATGGCAAAGGACTTTGCCAAAGCCTTTGTAGTTAAGGTCCCGCCGAAGCCTGCACCCTCTAACTTTAAAAGATTCCAAACCCCGAGAAGTACTTCAAAATTTCCTCCCCCAAAGAGGTAGCAAGACCCAAATCAGAATCAGGATACTAGAAGATTCAGAAGTGAAGGAAGACCCTTCCCACCACAGAACACTTTCTCAGGAGCCCCACCTCTTTCAAGGATTCAAAGGGATGAGCTCAAAAGTGAGAACCGGTGTTTTGGATGTCAGGGTTTTGGTCACTAGCTGAAAGACTTCCCGACTCCTGCCATGTCAAGGGGACAGGGAAGTCAAGGACCGAGAATGCAGAGACCAGCCCCTTCCTATCAGTCAAATCAGGGTCCATCTCTTCAAAATCTCGGCAATCCCAGGAGAACTCCAGCTTAGCCATCTGCCTCTGTTGAGAGTAGCCTCAAAACTCCTTCCCAAAAATGGGTCAACCAAAGAGAACGAGTTCCACCTCAGACTGCAGCCAAGGCAGTCACAATAGTAGAAGTAGTGGAAGAGGAAAGATGACATATTTTTGTAGAGCAATTGAAAACCAAGGGCCAATTTTCCAATTCTCTGTCATTCATACTCCAGCTGAGTATCAGGGTAAGCCTTTTAAGCTTTTGATTGATTCAGGTAGCACTCATTCTTTCATTTCCCCAAGAGGCTTGCATAAGCTAGTCTTGGGAAACCTATGCAAGTTGAATTGGCCAGTGGGAAGATTCTTTTCACTCACCTTGAGACAGATTGTATTCAGTTCAATCTAGATGGGAATTTAACTGAGTGTCAATTCAGAGTTATACCTTTGACGGGATCCTTGGAATGGATTGGCTCCACAAAAATCAAGCTGACATTCACTGTCATAATGGAACCATTTCCTTCCATGACCTTCATGGAATGATAAATTTCAAGGAACCGGAATTTCACGATCCCCAAGTCTGCAGTTAGTAAAAGCTTCTAAGTTACTAAAAGGAATTAGAAAGAAATAGCTCATTGATGTTGTCAAAATGAATCCAGTAGACACAAAGTTAAAAGCTAAAGAACCTGAATGGTTAAGTGATTATTATGATTTATTCCCAGTAGAATTAACAGAGATGCCTCCAATTTGGAAAGTAGATCATGAGATAGATTTGACCCCTGGAGCTCAGCCACCCAGTGGCCTTGTGCATGTACAAAATGCCAGTTCTTGAAGCCATCAAACTCAAGGAACAACTTAGACAGCTGTTAGAATAAGGGTTTGTAAGACCCAATGTTTCACCTTGGGGTGCGCCAGTTCTCTTTCAGAACAAGAAAGATGGAATGCTAAGACTCTATGTGGACTACAGAGGCCTCAATCAACTGACAGTTAAGAATATGTATCCTATCCCAAGAATTGATGAGCTTCTGGACAGGCTAAGTGGAGCCCAAATCTTTACAAAGATAGATCTCAAATTAGGGTATTATCAAATCAGGATTAATGAGCAAGATATCCCAAAGATAGCCATCAATACTCGGTATGGGCATTATGAATTCACTGTCATGCCATTTGGATGACAAATGCCCTAGCTACATAGCTACATTCGTAGGACATTCTCAGCAAATACTTGGATGATTTTGTTCTTGTTTTCTTTGATGATATTCTGATTTACTCAAAGAATGCAGCTGACCATGAAGCTCATATCAGAAAAGTTTTTGAGATTCTAAGGAAGCACCAACTCTTTGCAAAAAAGAGTAAATGTACTTTCTCTGCTGACCATGTTGAATACTTGGGCTTTCTGGTATCCAAAGATGGAATTTCTCCAGATTTTGCTAAAGTCCAAGCAATCATAGATTGGCCTGAACCAAAGACAGTGAAAGAAGTCAGAGGATTCTTGGAATTGACTGGTTTTGGTATAGGATTTCTATACCAAAGTATGCCCTAATAGCTTCCCCCCTGACTAATCTTCTCAAGAAGAATACCCTGTTTCAATGGTCTACCAGGTGCTAGAGTGCTTTTGATAAGCTAAAGACCGCCTTGGTAACCAATCCAGTTCTGAAGTTGTGAGATTTCTCTCTACCCTTTGAGGTAGTAATTGATGCCAGTGGTCTTGCCCTAGGAGGTGCACTCATGTAGAAAGGTCATGTAGTGGCCTATGAATCCCGAAAACTCAGAACGCATGATAGCAATGAAAAAATATAACGTTGATAATTGATGGGTTGTTCTATATAACCCTTTTCTTTTAGTCACATATAATGTACACCCATCCAAAAAATATCAAAAATTCATAATAAGAGCTTTTTCTAACATATTGTTTCTCTTTTTAAATAAAAACTTACATATGATTTATAAGACTTATAATGTACACCCATCCAAGAAATATCAAAAATTCATAATAAGCACTTTTTCTATCATACTGTTTCTCTTTTTTAAATAAAACTTGACATATGATTTACTAATCATGGATTACATCTATGATTAGTAAAACTGATTAAAATGTACACCCATCCAAAAATATCAAAAAATTCATAATAAATGTTTTTAAAACATATTGTTTCTCTTTTTTAAACAAAAACTCACATTAGATTTATGAAACTCATACTTCCTTCATTAAGTGGATTATAACCATGATTAGTAAAACTCATTGAAACCACCCTTAACCTTGTTTTATTGGTGAACTAATGTATTCGTTCATTAACATATAGCCCATTGCAACTTTGTAAATTATGATTTCACTAAATTATTCATTTTTTAACTCTTAATTATCACTAATTATTATCATATTTACTTAAACACAAGGAAATACCTCAACACCATGATTCATTTGAATGTAATATAGCCTAATAATGTGTTGTTACAACCTTTTAACTCCCAATCTATCATTTCTTCAAACTCATCCATCTCCATTTTCTCACAATAATGCTTCTCCTTCTGATGACATGGAATAGAGAGTAATTATGATAAGAATTAATAAGAATCAACCCTCCTATACTTAATTAGCCAATAGATAATCAATACTAGACAAGAGAGAGAGAAAGATTGTGCATAATCAGTCCACAATTCTGCCATTTAGTAACCTTAATTATCGTGATTATTAATAATGCTAAAAACTTTTCCTACATGCCTCAAAATGTAGAATAGATGCTTCCATTGTGTTTGGGATAGTCTAAAACCCTAACATTGACTATCACCTTGCACTATTCAAAGATATATACCTCAATCTATCTCTCCTCCAAAATGGTACTATCCTCAAATTTGTTATTTATCCCTATAACATGCTCCTTTCCTTGAACTTTAAGGAAACTTCACACTAAAAATGTAGCCTTTCATGTCTCAAATGTCTGGGCACACCCAAAAGCGGTCATTTCTCACTCATTTATGGCCCCTAATTTGATATATTTTCTAGGTCTACTCACTTTTATTGATTCTTGCACTCTCGTCTCACAGGCTTAGCAACACATTCTCGCGAGCTCCTATCAACAAAATGGCTCAAAAATGAACCATACAACCAAAAAATAAGTGTAACCCCTAAAATAAATCCCTAATCCTAAATTGGTAAAAACATTTACTAAAATAAGTCATTTTTCTATTTTTTGCTAAAAATTTACCAAAAATGGAAAAAACTACTTCATTTGGCCTAAATTTTGGTTTTTTTTTCTTGAAATGGATTGTCATCATTCCCCCCACACTTAAATATGAAGCATCCTCACGAGCATTATCAGCTCTATCAACCTAACTATTCCACTGCTCTGCATCTTCAAAAGATCTACAATATAGAGCTATTACTAATAAACTATTCGAAATAAAACTTACATTTAAACATCACATTAAAGTATGTATTCATGAAACATCATCGTAACTCCCTCACTTAAGTATCATAACTGAATTGCACAACTGGATCTCGTCTCCATTAAGGCATGCTAAAAAGAGAAACGCTAAACTAGCCTACTATAAAACCAAGTAAGATTCACCCCATACTTAAACACTACTTAAGAACATGCCTATGGTAATGACCTTAGTCTCTAGCACAACCTTCTTGGTATAACTAATCTCTAAATCTCACTATCTAATCTCATAACTAAGAATGCTTCATTATCATGTTTTTTATTTTTTCTTCTTTTTAATAAAATCTCCAATTCTTCTCTAATTCCCCATACTGCTTCTCTATAAGATTCCTCCTCAGCCTGAATAATGAATAAGCTTTTACCTCAATCCCCTGTAATCATTCTCTATTTTTGAATACAAGAAAATATTATTTTTACCAAAGTCTAGAGAGAGGTAATTCAATATTGAGATATTTTTGGATATAAAAATTCTCCTAATATCAAAAATATATTTCCTTGAAACAAAAGTTCAAAATAAATTCTCCAAGGTGCATTAGGAATCAATTAAAAATGATATAAAGGACCTTAGCGTAAGGGTCAAGATTTTTTAAAAAATTTGGATTATGGTTTAATTAAGGTTCCTATGGGCCAATAGGATTAATCGAAGTGTTGGGATGAGATAAATCTAATGAATAAAAGAAAATACCCAAAAATGAGTAAAGGCTCACATAAGATGAAGAGTTGACTGAGTACAAGGTTTATTAGTTAAAAATTAAGAGATATTACTGAAAAAATGAGATATTTTGGAAGAATGATGAACTTTTGACACCTTGGTAAGGAGGGGGGGACCTTTGAGGTAGGCGCCTCCTCACATGTGTGGGAGGGTTTTTAATTCAAAAAAATTGAGATATTTTTATCTCTCCTCTCTCTTAGATCAAAGTGGATCAAATGGGAGCTAAATTGGTCCAAATCTTGTCCAAATTCAGCCAAACTAAAACTGGAAAATTCTAGAACTTAGCTGGACTCAATTAGTGGCCTCCCTCACCTATAAATAGACCCTCATTCTTTTGTATTCCTATATGTGAGCTATACCATGCCAGTATTACATTAAAATAATCATATTTTCTATTATCCCTTAAAAATCCTCTACTCTTGGAGAGATTGGAGCTTCTCTCTCTCTTCCACAACTCTTGGAGGTTTCTTCTCAACTTACTAAACCAATTGATTGGTTGAGGGCTTCACTTCTAGATAAAGAAGTAAACCAAACCTTGAGAAAAGAAGGAATTTTATGGGTTTTGTTAACATTCCCAAAGATTTCACTTCTCAACCCCTCTCAAGCTTGAGAAGTTTCTAATGAGTTGTTTTTAATGCAAATCAAGCTTTTCCTAAGAATTTTAATGATAAATCACAAAAAGTTAATCTTTATGCTTATTTTAGAATGCTTTTTATGTCTCTCTCTCTCTCTCTCTCTCTCTCTCTCTCTCTCTCTCTCTCTCTCTCTCTCCCAAAAGAGTAGTCAATCCTATGGCTAATTCTTTAGAAAAAATGCTTTTCATTGATAAATTCTTAATTCAAAACCAATCTCTAAGCTTGTTAAGCTAAAGGATAAGAAAATACTATTTTTATGTTTTTATGGTAACAAAATAATGGTAAATTCTTTTAAATTATTTATAAGTAGTTAAAAAACTACTTTAAGTGATTTTAAATGTGAAAGAGATAATCCTATCATTTTGGGAAAAGAGGAATAATAAAAATAGCATAATCTAGTAGAAAATTAAGTTTATGATTATGGATAAAATTATGATTTAATTTTATAATTTAGATTTAAGTTTAAGAATATATCACTTAAGGGGTTTATATAATCTTCCCCAAAGAAACTTGAGCTTTTGCTCGGGTCAAGACTTTATTGAACGCTGCTCGCTGAAGCTCCCGCCTTCACCCCTGCGCTCGCGCTGCTCGCCCCTCGCCTTCCCTCCCTCGCGCCCCTTTCCTCCCCCCGCCTGCCATCGCTTCTGCCCCCCCTTCTCGCCATTGCGCCCCCCCTTCTTCTTGCGTACTCGCCCTCTTGCGCCCCCCTTCCTCGCTGCTGCGCCCCCCCCTCCTCGCCATCTCGCCCCCCCCTCCTAGCCTCTTCGCCTGTTCGCCCCCCCCTTTTTCCGCCCCCACCTCTCTTCAGCAGCGCCCCGCCCCCCCTCCCTTTCGCATTGCTGCCGTCCCCCCCAGGGCTTCTCCTTCGACTTTTCGCCCCCTCCCTCCTCTTTCGTGCTGTTTTTCACCCCCAGGGGGTTTTGTTTTTTTTCCTTTTACTCCGGTCTTCCGCCTCTCTGTGTGCAGCCCGTTTCATGCAGGATTTTGGCTTTCGCCTCGCCTTCGCCTGAGCTTCAGACTCTGATGGAGACTCCTCCCGCCTCGCCTCAGAGAGACTCATCCGCCGCAGCCCCCTCGCCCGCCGAGGACATCCCCATCAGGCTTTCTCTTTCGCCGGAAGAGGAAGCGAGGAGGTGGAACGCCTCCAGGCTCATTCCACCATCTGCCGTATAGTCGGCACTCGCCCCAGCAGAGGGAGATCAGGGATCTTCTTCAGGCCCGCCTTCTTGCAGATGTGGACAAGATCCTGGATGTACAGCTCCTGGGCCGGGGACATTATCAGATCGAGTTCGAGGCCGCCCAGAGCATTGCCAAGGTCCTTGCCATGAGTCCCCTGGACATCAGGGGTGCTCGGGCTTTCTTCAGACCTTGGCAGCATGGATTTGACCCAGCAGCGGCGGAGCAGGGAGAGCGCCTCTTCCATGTTACAGTTTGCTTCCCTGGACTCCGCCGGGAGTATCTTCCGCTCCTCTCCAGGCTCGGAGCATTGGTGGGCTCGGTACTAGAGACTGGCCCCTCAGCAGCTTCAGTGGTGGCCAGAGCAGCTGGGCTACCTTCGTCAGAGTGTTGGTGTCTGACATCTCCTCCCTTCCTAAGGTCATTCAGCTACCTAGGATAGGGGGGATGGATAGATCAGAGAGTGGAGTTCTCGGGGCTCCTGAATCAGTGCTTCATTTGCAGGCAGGTCGGTCATCTAGCCAAGGCCTACCCTCGCAGGAGACCCCGACCCTCACCACAGCAGTAGGCTACTGATGGCCCGCCCACAGATTTGGCTCGGCAGGTTGCCTCCGGGACACCTGCTCAGGCCACAAAGACCTCGGAGTGGCAGCCAGGACATGGGCGCCGCCGAGGGAGACAGCCACAGCAGCACGCCCAGAGACCGCTGCAGCAGCAGCCACAGTCTCAACCTCACTGGGTTCCCGTGAGGAACAGCTTTTCTCCCCTCGAGGAGGAGACCCCCGCGGCGACGACTGAGGACCAGGAGATGCCAGCACCCCCTCCTTCACCCCCCCACCCCCGTCCCCCCCCACCATCGCCTCCTCCCGTCTCCGCTCCGGTTTTGGCAGCTGCTCCCTCTCCATCCCCCTCGCCTCCCCCTCCTCCCCCTCCGCCCGCCTCTCCCTCCCGGGAGGCCTTGGCGGTTCCCTGGCGTTCACCTGCAGTCCAGAGAGCGCTGAGCTAATCTTGCTCGAGCATCACAGAGGAGACCTATGCCGATTAGGGCTTCACGGATTTTATCTATCCGCAGTCGGCTGAGTCACCTTGGCATTAGACAGCGCTCGGAGGCTTTTGATTATACTTTCACACGGCTTTTTGGAGCAGAGGGCCCCCATGAGCCAGCACCCATCCGAGTTCATGTAGTGATACCTCCGGCCCACGGAGAGGAGGCACTAGACTCAGTGGTGGCCTTCTCTTTCCCTCTATGTGGCCCTTGCGACCGGGAGTGGACTCTAGAGCTCGCTCTCAGCACTTTGAAGACTCAGGCAGTTGAGTTTTCTCATCACATGAGCGATCTGGAGGTGACAGATGTGATAGGCCGACTTTGGGAGTTGGCTCATTTTTTCTTGGATCTCGGGGGTGTGGATACCTAAGGGATTCGACATTTGGTCGTGCGCATAGTGGCCGACTTAGCACGCGACCCTGGATATGTGTGTATACACGAGGTTTCTCTGTCAGAGCAGGAGGCAGTCGCCATGGGCCATAGCCACTGGCGCCTGATCTGGGATTCTTGAAGTACACCGGGGTGGGCAGATTCGCAGCCGCTCGGATGGGGACTACTCTCCATCCAAGCCGCTTGCAAAGGCCCGCCGCACGGTTGAGACAGCATCCACCTCAGCAGGACATCCATGAGGATCATCTCATGGAATGTACAGGGCCTTGGCGGAGCACACTTTATACGCTATCGTGGTTGCTTGAGGCAGGAGCTTCAGAGATGCCTGGTTGGTGGCAGCATTGATATTTTGATGATGCAGGAGCACCACTTGGGTGAGAGTAGGATCCGGAGATATGGTTCGGTGATGCCTGGTAGATGGGACACTTTTTGGTCTGCAGAGTTTGGTCCTTTGGGTGGACAGGGAGGAGTATGCATGGTCATTGCAGATGTATGGCGGCAGGCCATTGTGGATCGAGGGATCATTGTGCCTGGTAGAGCACAGTATGTCATTCTGAGGATGCATGATGAGCTATTGGGCGTGCTCAACGTCTATGTGCCCAATCATGCTAGTGCCAGAGCAGAGTTCTGGGACCCAGGTTACGGATGCATTGCCGGAGGCCGCACATTAGTGTGTCGGGGGGGAGACTTCAACATGCTTGAGGACCTGGCAGATAGGGTGGGAGGCAGTCATGTTACAGTGCACGGCACGGAGCTTGCAGCTTGGGATCGGTTTTGCATGTCACTGAGGATCACTGATGCATGGCAACATGGGGCTTTCTCCCGGTCTCAGGACAGTCTTAGTTTCTCTCGGTCGGATTGCCGGCAGGGAGGGACTAATGTATCACGGATTGATCGCTTTTATGTGGGCGACTGGTTAGGGGAGCGAGGGGGCTCCGTCGGCATTCTCGCTGGCACCTCATTTTCAGATCATGCGCCAGTTATATTGACATTGGAGGAGGGGACACGGGAGCCCAGCTTGCAGTTGAGGATCTCAGAGAGGATACTTACAGATCCCAGTCTCGCTGAGGACATTGAGAGGATTTGGCATGATAGTGAGTGCTCTAACCAGGATGCAGCGGGCCAGTGTGCCCAGGGACTCACCGATCTTAGCTCTTTTCTTCACGCTGCAGCTTTGACACGGCTGGGAGAGATTTGCGAGTGGGAGCATCGGCTGAGACGCAGCCTTGCTTCGCTACAGCGCCTTCAGGAGCAGCAGCCTGCATGTGAGTGGGTGGCGTCCCAGCTGCGCCAGGCACGCCAGGAGGTTAGAGAGGTAGAGGAGCAGAGACACGAGTTTTACTATCGTCGTCAGTCCTCTCAGTGGACGCAGCTTGGTGATAGAGTGACTGGAGAGTTTTTTGAGATCACTGGACCCTGTCATGCGCGAGCAGGAATCCGCCAGCTTGGTAGACCGGATGGATCGGTAGCTACTGAGCTTGGGGAGATTAGAGCATTGCCACTGCATTTTTTAGAGACCTGCTTTCAGCGGAGCCAGCCCACTGAGGATCGAGATGTATGCAGACAGACTGTGTGGGCCCATGTGCAGAGGAGGGTCACAGACCGGATGCGTACAGTTCTAGGTGCGCCTCTGTCAGAGATTGAGCTTGCCGAGGCCTTGAGGGTCCTGCCAGGACATAGTTGCCCAGGGGAGGACGGACTGACGCCGCGGCCTTTTTTATGCGCTATTGGGACCTTTTGGGGCCAGGCCTCCGCAGGGGCTTTTAGCATGTTTTGGACACTGGGGTGATGCCGCAGAGGTTTTCAGAGGGCTTGATCTATCTTATCCCCAAGAGGGAGGGAGTATCAGATGATATTCGGCATTGGAGGCCTATTACGATCCTCAATATTGTCTACAAGGTCTTAGCAAAGGCCTTGAGTTTGAGGATTGGGGGAGTTGATTCATGCTACTCAGACAGGATTTGTCAAGGAGCGCAGTATCCTTGACATCTTTACTTTCTGGGAGGCGAAGGCGCGAGCTAGATTTCTTGGCGAGGACTTGGTCGTGATGCTTCTCGATTTTGAGAAGGCATACGATAGAGTTGATTGGGGTTCCTTAGAGGGCACTATGCTTCGCCTGGGCTTTGAGCCAGGATGGATTAGAGGGGTGGCGGCTCTGTATT
Source organism: Cibotium barometz (assembly GCF_041138505.1). Taxonomy (NCBI): domain Eukaryota; kingdom Viridiplantae; phylum Streptophyta; class Polypodiopsida; order Cyatheales; family Cibotiaceae; genus Cibotium; species Cibotium barometz. Next base: position 42,831,887 of record NC_141072.1, read on the forward strand.
CCACAGCTCGCAGTCACGTGCTGATTGCAGGAGGACGGGGGCCGAGTTTTGAGCTGACCATTTTCAGATCATGTGCCAGTTATATTGACATTGGAGGAGGGGACACGGGAGCCCAGCTTGCAGTTGAGGATCTCAGAGAGGATACTTACAAATCCCAGTCTCGCTGAGGACATTGAGAGGATCTGGCATGATAGTTAGTGCTCTGACCAGGATGCAGCGGGCCAGTGTGCCCAGGGACTCACCGATCTTAGCTCTTTTCTTCACGCTGCAGCTTTGACACGGCTGGGAGAGATTCGCGAGTGGGAGCATCGGTTGAGACGCATCCTTGCTTCGCTACAGCGCCTTCACGAGCAGCAGCAGCCTGCATGTGAGTGGGTGGCGTCCCAGCTGCGCCAGGCACGCCAGGAGGTTAGAGAGGTAGAGGAGCAGAGACACGAGTTTTACTATCGTCGTCAGGCCTCTCAGTGGACGCAGCTTGGTGATAGAGTGACTGGAGAGTTTTTTGAGATCACTGGACCCCGTCATGCGCGAGCAGGAGTCCGCCAGCTTGGTAGACCGGATGGATCGGTAGCTACTGAGCTTGGGGAGATTAGAGCCATTGCCACTGCATTTTATAGAGACCTGCTTTCAGCGGAGCCAGCCACCACTGAGAATCGAGATGTATGCAGACAGACTGTGTGGGCCCATGTGCAGAGGAGGGTCACAGACCGGATGCGTACAGTTCTAGGTGCGCCTCTGTCAGAGATTGAGCTTGCCGAGGCCTTGAGGGTCTTGCCGCGACAGTTTCCCAGGGGAGGACGGACTGACGCCGCGGTCTTTTTTATGCGCTATTGGGACCTTTTGGGGCTAGGCCTCCGCAGGGGCTTTCAGCATGTTTTGGACACTGAGGTGATGCCGCAGAGCTTTTCAGAGGGCTTGATCTATCTTATCCCCAAGGGGGAGGGAGTATCAGATGATATTCGGCATTGGAGGCCTATTACGATCCTCAATACTGTCTACAAGGTCTTAGCAAAGGCCTTGAGTTTGAGGATCCAGCCCTTCCTGGGGGAGTTGATTCATGCTACTCAGACATGATTTGTCAAGGAGCGCAGTATCCTTGACATCTTTACTTTCTGGGAGGCGACGGCCCGAGCTAGATTTCTTAGCGAGGACTTGGTCGTGATGCTTCTCGATTTTGAGAAGGCATACGATAGAGTTGATTGGGGTTTCTTAGAGGGCACTATGCTTCGCCTGGGCTTTGAGCCAGGATGGATCAGAGGGGTGGCGGCTCTATATTCCACAGCTCGCAGCCAGGTGCTGATTGCAGGAGGACGGGGGCCGAGTTTTGAGCTAACCAGATCAGTCCGTCTCAGGGGTGTCCCCTCGCTCCTTTTCTTTTTCTCTTCTTTGCGGAGGCTATGAGCATGTATTTGACGGCAGAGGAGGTTGGTTTGAGAGGACTGCAGCTCCCAGTTCGGGGGGAGGACCTGCTTGATGCTGAGTTTGCAGATGACACGGGCTTATTTTTACATGGCCAAGAGGCCAATCTTCTTTGAGCAGAGCAGTCGCTCCAGTTTTTTAGTGCAGCTTTGGGAGCATTGATCAATTGGCACAAGACAGTGGCCTTTTGGATCAGTAGTGCTCCCACTCCGGCATGGAGCCTGGACCCCGGTTTTAAATGGATTCCTCCAGGCACAGCAGTGCGGTATTTAGGATGCCAGATTGGCCTAGATTTGTCACCTGAGCAGCAGATTGCCCCGCTTCTTCTGAGCATTCGGAAGAAGCTTTTGTATTGGAGTACAGCTCGACTATCCTTGGCTGAAAGGGTGGTGGTGGCAAATCAGGTGCTGTTAGCGACCATGTGGTACATTACGTCTTGCTGGATTTTCTCGAGCTCTTGCATCAGCCAGGTACAGAGGCTGATCAGGAACTTTCTGTGGTCTGGGCGGGACGGTCAGCCAACTCGGGCAACGGTTGCATGGGCAGTTATTACACTTCCGTTGGCTCAGGGAGGTTTGGGCATTATAGATCCAGTCGATCAGAGTAGAGCCTTATTGGGGAAGCTTATTGTTCGGGGGTTGCTTCCAGGCGCTGAGCCTTGGAAAGAGCTCCTCTTGCAGCGCTGCAGGCTCGGGCGCCCCCAGAGCAGGGGGTACTTGGGCACCAGAGATTCGCTGGATCTTCATAGAGATGAGGAGGACATGCCTCAGTAGAGGATGGGAGGACAGATTTGCTTTGAGTATCCTAAGAGCTTGGGAGCTGCTGAGACCGGGGCTCTCTCAGCGACCTCCTTCTTGTGTTGAGGAGTGGGCCAGACAGCCGCTCATCTGGAGCCCAGCGGTTCGCACGGAGCAGGGTCATATGCTGGGTTCTCGGCCTCGTCTAGCCTGGGGACCTTTAGCGGCAGGCCCAGCTTGTATTTTTGGAGACTGACAGACCTTTTGCAGTCTGCCAGAGGAGATCCAGGTGGAGAGGCTGAGTCACTTCAGAGGGGGATTGATTATGAGGGATGATATTTGTTGAAAGAACGGTAGAGGAGGAGGAGACACACACACAGGAGCAAACCCTAATGTATATTGCAAACCCTAACCATAGAGGGAAGCCATGTCCACTCTCACACAAAGCATAATGCACTAATCCATAATCCACACAACACACAATGAGTTGTGTCCACACTCTACTAACCCTAGCTAATGTCCACACACTATGACCAGCTGGACACGCGGTCATTTATGTCTCACACATGTTCCTACCTAATCTGCCAGCACATAGCATAGCTGGCTCACACTGACATCGAGCTTGAATCTCAACAGCCCCTCTCAAGCTCATGATGTACTGCCGATGAAGATGTAGATGAGCTTGGGATATCAACACTCTCAACACTCCCCCTCAAGCTCATCCCATGTACTCCCAACACAGTCCGGAAGTACTCAAACTTCTCCCTGCTAAGTGGCTTCGTGAAGATATCAGCCACTTGCTCATCAGTCTTCACATAGTGAAGATCAACTGTACCATCCAGCACCTTTTCTCTGACAAAGTGATAATGGACCTCTATGTGTTTGGTCCTCGCATGAAACACTAGATTCTTTGCCAACTGTATACTGCTCATGTTGTCACAATGAATGACAACTTTCCCATCAAGAGGCTCACATAAATCTGCCAAGAGACTCTTTAACCATATAGCCTCACAAGTAGCAATGGCTGCACCTCTGTACTCAGCCTCTGTACTGGATAAAGCAACTGTAGGTTGCTTCTTGCTACTCCAACTCACCACAGCACTTCCAAGTGTAAAAGCATATCCACTAGTAGACCTCCTGTCATATGCGCTACCTGCCCAATCAGCATCTGTGTAGCCATGTATGTCCAAGCTTTTACCACTCTCATAGAATAAACCATAATGTGCTGTGGTCTTCACATATCTCATGATGCGTCTCACTGCATCCAAATGTGGTTTCCTGGGGCTCTGCATAAACTGGCTCACTAGCCCCACTGCATAACTCAAATCTGGGCGTGTGATAGTCATGTATATGAGACTACCAACCATCTTCCTGTACATAGAAGGATCATCCAATTCCTCGCCATAATCAGCCCGCAACTTTACATTTTGCTCCAATGGTGTACTCATAGGCTTACACCCTGTCATGCCATACTTTGCCAACATATCCAATGCATATTGGCGCTGTACTAACCAAGTACCTGCATGATCTTTCACCACTTCAATGCCAAGGAAGTATCTCAACTCACCAAGATCTTTCATGTCAAATTGCCCACTCAAAGCTTTCTTGACATGCATCACATCTGCACTATGATCACCTGTAATAATCAAGTCATCCACATAGATGACTAGTAAAACAATCCCATGCTGTGTCTTCTTCACATACAGTGAAGAATTTGCTGTAGAAATCTGGAAACCAAGTGAGATAAGATATCTCCTCATCTTATCACTCCAAGCACGTGGTGCTTGCTTCAGACCATATAATGCCTTTTTCAACCTGCATACGTGAGTGGGATATCTAGGGTGTACATACCCTTCTGGCTGTGCCATGTATACTTCCTCTTGTAGATCTCCATTCAAAAATGCATTCTTAACATCCATCTGATGCATTTCCCAGCCATTAGCTGCTGCAGCCATAGCAATGACTGCTCTCACTGTGCCCATCTTAGCCACTGGGCTAAACGTCTCATCATAATCCAATCCTTGGGTCTGTGCATAACCCTTTGCTACCAATCTTGCCTTATGTCTTTCAATAGAACCATCAGATTTGCACTTCACTTTGTAAACCCATTTACATCCAATAACATTCTTGTCCTTTGGTAGTGCAACCAAGTCCCATGTATCATTATGGACCAATGCGTCCATCTCTACATCCATTGCTTTTTCCCATACATGCTCTCCAATAGCCTCTGTATAGCATGTAGGTTCCACATGCTTCACCATAGATGTCATGTATGCATAGTGCATAGCAAAATCTCTGTATGTCAACCTGTCAATAACAGGATATCTGACCCTCTGGGATCTCCGCAATGCATGCGGGTCACTCTGTACACCTGTGACTCTAGCATGTGGTGGCACATATCTGTCCTGTCTAGCACCAGGTGTGCGTAAAACAGGTATGCCAAGATCCTCATCCAAACTTTCAGAACTGGATGACTCATATCCTGTGATTCCAAAACTTCGACTTTCTTTTTGCCTTTATCCATAGCACTACTACCAGTGCTCACACTCTCATGCCTCAGACGTCCTGACCATGGACGTACACTGCTACTCTCAGCTTCTGCTGCTGGCCCAGACATAGTATTAGAACTAGAACTTGCTTGTGGTGGCAAGTTCACATGCACATCAGCCTCAAGGGACTCAATAACACCCTCATCTTTTGCTTTATACCAACTAGCAAGCTCATCAAACACCACATCACGTGAGATGACCACTTGTCTAGTTTGTGGATTATAACACTTGTAGGCTTTTCGATCCTGTGCATATCCCACAAATATACATTTCTCTGCCTTAGGATCCAACTTCCTTCTTCTTTCATCAGGCACATGCACATAAGCTATGCATCCAAAAACTTTAAGATGTCCAATGTCTGGCCTGTAACCTGTGAGCCGCATCTCTGGCGTGCTTCCATGAATGGCTGCTGTAGGTGTTTTGTTCAATATGTACACTGCAGTAGCACATGCTTCTGTCCAATAGTAATCTGGCATGCTCTTTTCATTAAGCATCGCCCTTGCCACTTCACATATAACTCTATTCTTTCTCTCAGCCACACCATTCTGCTGAGGTGTATACCTGCATGTCAATTGTCTCCTTATTCCATGCTTCCTCAAGAAATGCTCAAAAGCTTTTGAGGTGTATTCACCACCTCCATCTGTCCTCAAACATTTAATCCAACAGCCATACTGCTTTTCTGCAAAAGCTTTGAAATCCATGAATTTTTCCAATACTTCACTCTTCTCCCTGAGAAAGTATATCCATGTCATCCTGCTAAAGTCATCAATGAATGTAACATAGTATAAGCTGCCTTTGATAGATGGGTTTTGTGCAGGACCCCATACATCACTATGTACTATCTCAAGTGGCCTGTTACTCATATTTCCTTCTCTAGGAAATCTCAACCTTGCTGCTTCCCAAACTGACAGGCTTCACAAACATGCATATGTCCATCGTATTTGAACCTAGGCAATCCATTGACAATGCCTCTTGTTTGCATGTTCTTTAATCTCTGTATATTTACATGTCCAATCCTCTTATGCCACATATCAATATCCTGTACCACATTCCTGCTCTTTGAGAACATGGCTGATTTTAGCTCAGGAATTCCAGCATCCAGCTTAAACAATCTTCCTTCTTTCTTGCCTTTAGCAATCACTCTACATCCATGTTTAAAGTCTTCAACGAAGCATCCATGCTCATTGAATCTAACCTGTAATCCCTGTTCGACCATTTGACCAACTGAGGCCAAGCTTTTAGTGATCGAAGGCACATACAGCACATCTGACATAGACTTTGTCTGACCATTATGCATGACCAATGGTACACTTCCAACATGTGTAATGACATGCTGGGTATCATCACCTGTTTCCACATAGCCTTTGACATCCATTGGCTTCATGTGCTCAAACCATTCACCATGGCATGTCATATGATTTGATGCTCCTGAGTCCATGTACCATGTATCATCATTCTCAGCATTTGTTGTCATAGAACCCACAACATGCTTCATGGCAAACAAATGATTTGCAGTTCCATCATTGCTACTTGATGCATAGTTGCCACCATGTTGTGCATAGTTTCCACCATAATGACCACCACGTTGTGCTCTTCCCCCTCTCAAATCATTCTGTTTGCGAAAGCAATCTCTTGCCATATGACCATATTTGCCACAATAATGGCATTCCACATCTTGCATAGAATTTTGTTGGCCTTGCCAACGTCCTCTTCCACGGGGGTTACCACGACCTCTTTGAGGTGCATATCCACGACCACCTCGAGCACCATAAGAAGGCTGAAAATTCTGTTGTGGAGGCCTATCCTGCCATCCACGACCATTACCACCACGTCCACGTGATGCAAATCTCCCCCTGCCTCTAAAGCCTCTCTGCGAGTAGAAAGCCTGATTTCTGCCATCATCATGGCTAGTAGATGCATCCAGAAATGAATCACTGAGCTTGATTTCCTCAACCAATAAGAGTGAAACCAACTCATCGAAGTCGGGTAGACCTGTACTCCTCACTGAGATAGATGTATCAAAAGATTTGTATTCCTTGCCAAGACCACGCAAGGTAATATCCACCAAATCATCATCAGGCATGGGTGCATTTATTGTGGCCAATGCATCTGCAAACTTCTATGCTCCTTTTATTCCTTTTCACATTGTGTATCTGCTGTCGCAATTGAGACTTGCGAGCACTCGTATCTGTATCAAACATCTTGACCAAAGTATCCCATGCATCTTTGGGATTCTCAGCATCCTGAATGTGTATGAGCATAGCATCAGAAATGCATATAGACAAATAATGCAGCACTTTGAACGCTCTCTCTGACCATTGCTTATGAGCAATAAGCTGCTGCTGTGTAGGTTGCCGAGGTAGCTCAGGCTCTGGCTCAGCACCTGTAATGAGATTCCAAAATCCTTTCCCTTTCAAGAAACTCTTTATCCTGTACTTCCATGCCTGGAAGTTCTTCCTATCCAGCTTTTCACCAACAATCTGAACTGGATTGTCCGACATGTTGCTCAATGCGTACACCTTCCGCACACTTCAAATCTGTAAATGAGCCTTCCTCAGCTCAACCACACTCCAATTAATGTTCCAGATACTCCAAGATAGCCAACAAACTCCAATTTTGATGTATAAAATCAACCTGTAATCATCCAAGATGAACTGACTCACGCAGTGCGGGATACCCTGAATTGACACGCCTTCCAAGGCTCCAAATCGCAATGTAATGGTGCAATAAAGTATAGGCAACTTGCATTGACACCTAATGAACCTCAATGTTGAGTATCAACTCCATTTGACATGTGTAATTATCAATTTTTGAAAACCCCTTTCTCTGTTTTTGAAAAAACCAGAAAAACCAGAAAAACCAGTAATGATTTGGCTCTAATTCCTTCAATATTTCACCAAATTGAGCAACCAGGCATTCATTGGCTTAGCAATAGTGTCCATCAACTCCATGTAAGAGGAATTTGTCCAATTGTAAAACACCAAAGATTAATTGCTCGATTAAAATGCTCTGTTTCTCTGCAACCAGTGGACAGCCTGTTTTAATCAGCTCATTCCCAGCCCAATTAAGCATCATTGACCAAACAAATCACATAGCCCTCTTCTCCAAGATGTAAAGCATCCAATTTCTAAGAAATTTGTGGAATATATCAAGCACCAAGTCCTCGTAGTGAAAAAACCAGATTTCTGCCCTGTTTCCTCTGTATGGGCTGCGCCGCCTGCTGTAGGGGGGTTTAGGAGGGTTTGTGATGCTAATTGAAGATGATTTGAAGTCCCCAAGACACCTAGGCATGTGTGTGACCCACCAATGCTTTGATTTTCACCAAAAATAGGCTCCAAATGCATCAATTTTTGACTTTCTTCTCTCTGTTTTGTGTGAGCTCAAAAAACCAGAATTTTCACTCAATCAAATACATGTAAATTGCTCCAAAATCACAGTAGGGCTTGCATAGAAGTTGCCAATACATCTCTCATTGTCAGATACATGTTTGCTTTGCCAGAATCACACATATTTCCACCATACATCAATGTTGCCAAGCTTTAATGGAAAGCTTCAAAAACCAGAATTTTGCTTTGCTTTGATTTGCTCTAAAATGCTTTTCTTTTGCCTGTTTCACCTGCAATCCGCTCAAGGATGTTTAGAAGACCTTACCCGGTAGGCCTAGCTCTCAGATCTGATAAGATTCGGTGTGCTCCAAGCTTCACAGCTCCAATGGCAGCTTCACAGCTTCTTTTCACAGCTTCTTCTTCTCCCTCTTCACTCACTCACTCATAAACCCTAATAAACAGCACAAGGCTCTGATACCATGTTGAAAGAACGGTAGAGGAGGAGGAGACACACACACAGGAGCAAACCCTAATGTATATTGCAAACCCTAACCATAGAGGGAAGCCATGTCCACTCTCACACAAAGCATAATGCACTAATCCATAATCCACACAACACACAATGAGTTGTGTCCACACTCTACTAACCCTAGCTAATGTCCACACACTATGACCAGCTGGACACGCGGTCATTTATGTCTCACACATGTTCCTACCTAATCTGCCAGCACATAGCATAGCTGGCTCACACTGACATCGAGCTTGAATCTCAACAATATTCAGGAGGCACTCACAGAGAAGTGGTTCACGCCTCTTGAGCCAGTGGCCCCACGGTGGATGGGAGCCTTTACACAGTTGGAGATCCTGATTGCAGTCAGAGCTTGCATAGACGATGGCGGTTGCCTCTACTATGAGATTCAGGATGAGGGCAGACTCTAGAGAGTGGAGATGGAGTCGCCTTTGGTTGCAGAGTGCACCTTTCAGAGGATTCAGGTAGTGGCCGCCGCTTCTCGGAAGTGGCATATTGACCCTGACCCTACAGATGTTCTCCTGGATTGGCGCATATGGGCATATGCAGCACGCCCTTTGGCCCGGCTACAGTGGGACCCCGGGGAGTACGAGTGGCATGATCCTTATGCATCCCTTGAGGCCACAGAGATTACCTTTTTCCAGTATACTGTTCGGCTGGGGGGGCGGCATATTTTGACGGCGAGGAGGACGGTCTCTCCAGCGGCAGCGGGGCATTGGCGGCTGCTGCTGCAGGGACTCTCACAGGAGTTCCTAGAGGATTTTTGGGCTCGGCTCTGGGCTAGTCAACAAGCCCGCAGGATCTCGACTTTTCAGTGGGCTGGTCACCCACAGTCAGCAGTTGGCACTTGGCTTGTTTACAGCGGTCTTCTGGCAGCCTGCGTCGTCCGATGCGGCCACCCTATGGAGACACAGAGACATTGCCTTTGGGATTGCCCTCAGGCGCAGCAGATTTGGCTGCGGATACTGCGTATTCAAACTCCCCTCTCTCTAGAGGGTATGTTTACGTGGGGTGCCGCTGCTTGGTCGACCTCGTCAGGGCCTGCGTGATGGGCTATGAGATGGAGCAGGGCAGTCAGGCCATCAGATTTATTAGGGGCCAGCCTCGCCTAGTTCCGGCACCGAATTTCTCATCCGCCAACTGGACACAGGAGAGGGATTTACGATGGGAGCTCCTCAGAGCAGCCTCACCACCTGGAGGGCCCGGTGCTTCACGGCCTTTGAGGGGAGATTGGAGCCACCAGCAGAGACTGTACGGGGGATTTGGCAGGAGTTGATCCACACCTTGCGAGGACAGTATGACCGCATCCGGGGAGACTCGGATGAGGCGATCTTGCGGCGCCAGGCCTTTCACACCACTTGGCGTTGTGGCCCCTTCTACACCTTACACACGGGATCCCCCCGTTGGCACTACAGGCCATCTGTTTGGCTCTTCCCCCCCCTATTGTATGATTTAGCCTCTCAGTCCATTGTGCTGATGCTTGTATTTTGCAGCACCTAGGGAGAGTCTCCCGGGCTGCCATGCTGTATTCCCTGCTCTTTTTCTCTTATGAGCAGGAGAGATTTTTTGTAGCCCTACGGGCGTTTTTTATATAACTAATGAAAGGATCTTTTCCATTAGGAAGTGAATGGGGTCTTCTTGGGCCCTTAATTTGCCCAAGCCTAATCAAGGTGATTAAGGAATAGCCAAATGGGGGGTTGCCATGTGGACTGAAATGTTGGGTTTGTAAGAGAGGTGTAAGAGTGGTCAAAGGGTGCACTTTTTCCCCCAAAAAGGGGGGGAGGCAATTTTACAATTTTCGGACCTCCATAACTTCTACATACAAGCTCCGATTTGAGCGGAGATTATAGATCCGTGATCTACGCATCAAGAGCTTTCCATAGATATGTTACATGATATGGTTTTGTCCGCTAGATTTTAAATTCCATTTTCCCCCCAAAATTTAAATTCGAATAAAGTAGCCGTTTTGAAGCTTCTAATTAGAAAACGTTTCTTCTTAAGAGAAAAGGTTTGACTCCTTAAACTGCCAAATAAAAGGGCCCAAGAAGCCTTCCATTGAGGTCCTAATGTCGGAAAAAAAAAGTTTAAGAATATATCTTCTATCATAATTGTATTGCAATGTCTTATTCTTTTTTAGAGGTAACCAATCCTGTTCTGAAGTTGTGAGATTTCTCTCTACCCTTTGAGGTAGTAATCGATGCCAGTGGTTTTGCCCTAGGAGGTGCACTCATGTAGAAAGGTCATGTAGTGGCCTATGAATCCCAAAAACTCAGAACGCATGATAGCAATGAAAAAATATAACGTTGATAATTGATGGGTTGTTCTATATAACCCTTTTCTTTTAGTCACATATAATGTACACCCATCCAAAAAATATCAAAAATTCATAATAAGAGCTTTTTCTAACATATTGTTTCTCTTTTTAAATAAAAACTTACATATGATTTATAAGACTTATAATGTACACCCATCCAAGAAATATCAAAAATTCATAATAAGCACTTTTTCTATCATACTGTTTCTCTTTTTTAAATAAAAACTGACATATGATTTACTAATCATGGATTACATCTATGATTAGTAAAACTGATTAAAATGTACACCCATCCAAAAATATCAAAAAATTCATAATAAATGTTTTTAAAACATATTGTTTCTCTTTTTTAAACAAAAACTCACATTAGATTTATGAAACTTATACTTCCTTCATTAAGTGGATTATAACCATGATTAGTAAAACTCATTGAAACCACCCTTAACCTTGTTTTATTGGTGAACTAATGTATTCGTTCATTAACATATAGCCCATTGCAACTTTGTAAATTATGATTTCACTAAATTATTCATTTTTAACTCTTAATTATCACTAATTATTATCATATTTACTTAAACACAAGGAAATACCTCAACACCATGATTCATTTGAATGTAATAGAGCCTAATAATGTGTTGTTACAACCTTTTAACTCCCAATCTATCATTTCTTCAAACTCATCCATCTCCATTTTCTCACAATAATGCTTCTCCTTCTGATGACATGGAATAGAGAGTAATTATGATAAGAATTAATAAGAATCAACCCTCCTATACTTAATTAGCCAATAGATAATCAATACTAGACAAGAGAGAGAGAAAGATTGTGCATAATCAGTCCACAATTCTGCCATTTAGTAACCTTAATTATCGTGATTATTAATAATGCTAAAAACTTTTCCTACATGCCTCAAAATGTAGAATAGATGCTTCCATTGTGTTTGGGATAGTCTAAAACCCTAACATTGACTATCACCTTGCACTATTCAAAGATATATACCTCAATCTATCTCTCCTCCAAAATGGTACTATCCTCAAATTTGTTATTTATCCCTATAACATGCTCCTTTCCTTGAACTTTAAGGAAACTTCACACTAAAAATGTAGCCTTTCATGTCTCAAATGTCTGGGCACACCCAAAAGAGGTCATTTCTCACTCATTTATGGCCCCTAATTTGATATATTTTCTAGGTCTACTCACTTTTATTGATTCTTGCACTCTCGTCACACAGGCTTAGCAACACATTCTCGCGAGCTCCTATCAACAAAATGGCTCAAAAATGAACCATACAACCAAAAAATAAGTGTAACCCCTAAAATAAATCCCTAATCCTAAATTGGTAAAAACATTTACTAAAATAAGTCATTTTTCTATTTTTTGCAAAAAATTTACCAAAAATGGAAAAAACTACTTCATTTGGCCTAAATTTTGGTTTTTTTTTCTTGAAATGGATTGTCATCATTCCCCCCACACTTAAATATGAAGCATCCTCACGAGCATTATCAGCTCTATCAACCTAACTATTCCACTGCTCTGCGTCTTCAAAAGATCTACAATATAGAGCTATTACTAATAAACTATTCGAAATAAAACTTACATTTAAACATCACATTAAAGTATGTATTCATGAAACATCATCGTAACTCCCTCACTTAAGTATCATAACTGAATTGCACAACTGGATCTCGTCTCCATTAAGGCATGCTAAAAAGAGAAACGCTAAACTAGCCTACTATAAAACCAAGTAAGATTCACCCCATACTTAAACACTACTTAAGAACATGCCTATGGTAATGACCTTAGTCTCTAGCGCAACCTTCTTGGTATAACTAATCTCTAAATCTCACTATCTAATCTCATAACTAAGAATGCTTCATTATCATGTTTTTTATTTTTTCTTCTTTTTAATAAAATCTCCAATTCTTCTCTAATTCCCCATACTGCTTCTCTATAAGATTCCTCCTCAGCCTGAATAATGAATAAGCTTTTACCTCAATCCCCTGTAATCATTCTCTATTTTTGAATACAAGAAAATATTATTTTTACCAAAGTCTAGAGAGAGGTAATTCAATATTGAGATATTTTTGGATATAAAAATTCTCCTAATATCAAAAATATATTTCCTTGAAACAAAAGTTCAAAATAAATTCTCCAAGGTGCATTAGGAATCAATTAAAAATGATATAAAGGACCTTAGCGTAAGGGTCAAGATTTTTTAAAAAATTTGGATTATGGTTTAATTAAGGTTCCTATGGGCCAATAGGATTAATCGAAGTGTTGGGATGAGATAAATCTAATGAATAAAAGAAAATACCCAAAAATGAGTAAAGGCTCACATAAGATGAAGAGTTGACTGAGTACAAGGTTTATTAGTTAAAAATTAAGAGATATTACTGAAAAAATGAGATATTTTGGAAGAATGATGAACTTTTGACACCTTGGTAAGGAGGGGGGGACCTTTGAGGTAGGCGCCTCCTCACATGTGTGGGAGGGTTTAGTAAAGGCTCACATAAGATGAAGAGTTGACTGAGTACAAGGTTTATTAGTTAAAAATTAAGAGATATTACTGAAAAAATGAGATATTTTGGAAGAATGATGAACTTTTGACACCTTGGTAAGGAGGGGGGACCTTTGAGGTAGGCGCCTCCTCACATGTGTGGGAGGGTTTTTAATTCAAAAAAATTGAGATATTTTTATCTGTCCTCTCTCTTAGATCAAAGTGGATCAAATGGGAGCTAAATTGGTCCAAATCTTGTCCAAATTCAGCCAAACTAAAACTGGAAAATTCTAGAACTTAGCTGGACTCAATTAGTGGCCTCCCTCACCTATAAATAGACCCTCATTCTTTTGTATTCCTATATGTGAGCTATACCATGCCAGTATTACATTAAAATATTCATATTTTTTATTATCCCTTAAAAATCCTCTACTCTTGGAGAGATTGGAGCTTCTCTCTCTCGTCCACAACTCTTGGAGGTTTCTTCTCAACTTACTAAACCAATTGATTGGTTGAGGGCTTCACTTCTAGATAAAGAAGTAAGCCAAACCTTGAGGTAAGAAGGAATTTTATGGGTTTTGTTAACATTCCCAAAGATTTCACTTCTCGACCCCTCTCAAGCTTGAGAAGTTTCTAATGAGTTGTTTTTAATGCAAATCAAGCTTTTCCTAAGAATTTTAATGATAAATCACAAAAAGTTAATCTTTATGCTTATTTTAGAATGCTTTTTATGTCTCTCTCTCTCTCTCTCTCTCTCTCTCTCTCTCTCTCTCCCCCCCCAAAAGAGTAGTCAATCCTATGGCTAATTCTTTAGAAAAAATGCTTTTCATTGATAAATTCTTAATTCAAAACCAATCTCTAAGCTTGTTAAGCTAAAGGATAAGAAAATACTATTTTTATGTTTTTATGGTAACAAAATAATGGTAAGTTCTTTTAAATTATTTATAAGTAGTTAAAAAACTACTTTAAGTGATTCTAAATGTGAAAGAGATAATCCTATCATTTTGGGAAAAGAGGAATAATAGAAATAGCATAATCTAGTAGAAATAATCATAATTAAGTTTCTGATTATGGATAAATTTATGATTTAATTTTATAATTTAGATTTAAGTTTAAGAATATATCTTCTATCATAATTGTATTGCAATGTCTTATTCTTTTTTAGAAAAATTAAAAATTATCAGTAATAGCAGCAAAGCTATGGTAAAATTTTTAAAAATAATATATATCTTATTTTTTTGTATAATATTAAAAGAGGACTTACTACTATATTCTAGGATTGGACATCATATGCTAAAAGAATGAGTATCATCATATTCATGGGAAACTAAATTTTAGTGTTTATGCATAAATAATTTAATTAAAGAAAAGAGAAATTTTTTGTAATTTTATTTTTATGCAAAAAGAGGAATCCCATGATAATGGAGATCCATTCAATTAAATAGAAAAAGAGAAATTTTGGTATATTAAAATAATGGGTATTTTTATTAAAGAGAAATTTTAGATAAATTTATTTTTTACATGATAATTTTTTAAATGATAAAAGAGGAATTCCTATGACACTTGGAATTCAATCATTTAAATGGTAAAAGTGGAATTCTTTGCATAATTGAAATAATGGATATTTTTATTATAATTAAAGAAAAGAGAAAATTTAGATAAAAAGAGATATTACTAAGAAATGAGATATTTTATAGGAATGATGAATTTTTGACACCTTGGTAAGGAGAGGGGGACCTTTGAGGTAGGTGCCTCCTTCACATGTGTGGGAGGGTTTTTAATTCAAAAAAATTGAGATATTTTTTCTCTCCTCTCTCCTGGATCAAACTAGATCAAAATGGGAGCTAAACTGGTCCAAATCTTGTCCGAATTCAGCTAAACTCAAGCAAGAAAATTCTAGAGCTTAGTTGGACTCAGTTAGTGGGCTCCCTCACCTAAAAATAGACCCTAATTCTAGAGCTTAGTTGGACTCAGTTAGTGGGCTCCCTCACCTAAAAATAGACCCTAATTCTTTTTTATTCTCACCTGTGAGCTATACCATGCCAGTATTACATTAAAATTATTATATTTTCTATTATCCCTTAAAAGTTCTCTACTTTTGGAGAGATTGGAGCTTCTCTCTCTCTTCCACAACTCTTGGAGATTTCTTCTCAACTTACTAAACCAATTGATTGGTTGGGGGCTTCACTTCTAGATAAAGACGCAAGGAAACCTTGAGGTAAGAAGGAATTTTTTGAGTTTTGTTAATATTCTCAAATGATTTCAGTTCTCCACCCCTATCAAGCTTGAGAAGTTTCTAATTAGTTGTTTTTAATACAAATCAAGCTTTCCCTAAGAATTTTAATGGTTAATCACAAAAAAGTTAATCTTTATGCTTTTTATATATATCTCTCTCTCCCAAAGGAATAGTCATTCCTATGGCTAATTCTTTAGAAAAAGAATGCTTCTCATTGATAAATTCTTAATTCAAAACCAATCTCTAAGCTTGTTATGCTAGAGGATAAGAAAATAGTATTTTTATGCTTTTATGGTAGGAAAATAATGTTAATTTCTTTTAAATTATTTATAAGTAGGTAAAAAACTACTTTAAGTGATTCTAAATGTGAAAGAGATAACCCTATCATTTTGGGAAAAGAGGAATAATAGAAATAGCATAATCTAGTAGAAATAATCATAATTAAGTTTATGATTATGGCTAAATTTATGATTTAATTTTATAATTTAGATTTAAGTTTAAGAATATATCTTATAATTTAGATTTAAGTTTAAGAATATATCTTCTATCATAATTGTATTGCAATGTCTTATTCTTTTTTAGAAAAATTAAAAATTATCAGTGATAGCAGCGAAGCTATGGCAAAGTTTTTAGAAAATAATACATATCTTATTTTTATGTATAATGTTAAAAGAGGACTTCCTACTATATTCTAAGATTGGACATCCTATGCTAAAAGAATGATTTTCATCATATTCATGGAAAATAAAATTTTAGTGTTTATACATAAATAATTTAATTAAAGAAAAGAAGAATTTTTGGTAGTTTTATTTTGATGCAAAAAGAGGAATTCCCATGATAATGGAGATCCATGTAATTAAATAGAAAAAGAGAAATTTTAGTATATTAAAATAATGGGTATTTTTATTAAAGAGTAATTTTAGATAAATTTATTTTTTGCATGAGAATTTTTTAAATGATAAAAGAGGAATTCCTATAACACTTGGAATTCAATCATTTAAATGGTAAAAGTGGAATTCTTCACATAATTGAAATAATGGATATTTTTATTGTAATTAAAGAAAAGATGAATTTTAGATAAATTTAATTTATGATAAAAGAGGAATTCCCCTGACATTTGGAATTCAATCATTAAATGCAAAAAAGAGGAATTTTAAGCATATTAAAAAATGGATATTTGTATTTAATTAAAAGAAGATTTTTTGTTGTATTTAAGTAGAGAAAGGTTTAAATTAAATGTTGGTGACAAAAGAGGAATTTTCACTATAATTCCACCTAGAGAATTAGGGTTGATAAATTAAATTGGTAGAAAGAATATCCTTAGATAGTTTATGTGGATAAATCACCAAATTGATATTTATCCAAAATTAGAAGAGAAATTTTTATAAAAATCAGATATTCTCATATAGAATCAATTCTTAATCTATTATGTTTAGGAAGGAATGAAATTCATAAAGTTGGAATTTTCTTACGGTTAGAAGTTCAGTAAATGTTTATTTGAAGAAGAAAATCCTTGGAATTAAAGTTAGAAATTGAATAATTTTTGTTAGACCATGACTGTGAGAGGGACGGCCAGTAAACTACTTGTCCACCTCCCAATCTGAATCAAGCAAAAACTTTGTGTGACCAATTCCAGTTCTTAATACAAAGAATAGACTACCGTTGAATTAACCTAGTTTTTCCTTAACTGAAATCACCAAGAATCTAGTTGGACATTCAATCAAATGATGGATAGATTACCCGGATGAGAGATCAATGATTCTCATTAAGAAAATATGAATTGAGGAAAAAGGGTTTTGTGGAACCAATCTCAAATCGGGAATTTTACTTGCATAGAACCTATGTTTTCTTTTAAAGGACTGTTTTTATGCCAGAATGTTGGAGGAAGCATTTGGTATGTGTCTAAGAAGAGGCTTGTTGTTGCAACAGCTTTTGGCGGGGAGTCGTCAAGGGACGTCGCTCGCGGCGGCAAAGCCAACTGAGGTCTTGACTAGAGCCTCAGTATGGTTAAAATGGTGCGCTTCCGGTAGACGATGGGCGAGGACCAACAAAGTAGTCCCTGAGTAAGTGAAGGGCTAGGACACCTAAGTAGGATCCTAGAGGGTTCTGTGTGACGAGGTGATGCACGAGCTCGCAGTTTGCTAGGATGCCCATGCGTATGTCGAGGAAGATTTGAATGGATTAAAAAGAATGACTTTTGTGAATTGAATTTTGATATTGGATCTCGTTGGTTGACCAGCTGATCTTCAACGAAGAGTTCAGATGATATATTTTGCAATACAATGGACTCAATATTTTGGAGGATTATGATCAGTAATACTATGATTTTCATTGAAAGGTTGTTTTAAAGAGAGAAAAATTTGTTATAATGGCAATTTCAAATTGGGTGTGTAACTGGTATGCCTACCTTAAATTTTGCATGAAGCGCCGGCTAGGGGGCTTGGGAACTCTTTTCCTCGATACCCGAGCAAAACATAACCAAAATGTTTATAAAGGAATCCCACGAATACAATGGATGGGCGGTTGGCTAACCCATGGGCCGGTTGGGGTTAGGCTGGATCGGGAGATTCCTGCGATACAAATAAGTTACAATTAGTTATGTTAGTCAGATTAAGTCCTAGGAAGACCCTTGTACTGTGGGAGGGAAGCAGTGTGGCTATGCCTCGTTAAAGGAGGAAAAAAGCGGTGATTCTATGGACCAAGTGTAAGTCTTCTTTTACTGACCATGTGACTTCGGGTTCGGTCGGATCAGTTTGAATAGTCAAGACTTTGACTCGTTAGATCAATTCTTCCATTAGATGATTTTTCTTAACTCCTTCTAGACCTGAATCCCCAAATATAAATGCATAAGACCCAAGTCTGTCATGTCAAACTCAAAACTCAACATATCCATTGTATACTAGATTATTTCTTCATTATCACTTTGATGTTTAAGTCATCTACATATAGTACAATCAAAGCAATCTTGCGATGCATTTTTAGAACATACAAGTTAGCATCAGAAGCACTTTTAGCAAACCCAATCTTTTTAAAAAATTGGTCTATCCTATGATACCATGCACTTGGGGCCTGTTTCAACCTGTATAATGACTTCTTCAGTATACAAACTTTGTTTTCTTATCCAGGCATCTCAAAACATATTGGGATTGAGCTACATATAACTCCTACTTGAGATGTATGTTTAGAAATGCTGATTTGGAATTCATGTGAAAAATTGGCCTCTGTTTATGAGTAACTTAGGCAAGTATCTCCCTGATTTTTCTTTATGAGGCATGACCGCACCCTCATTCTCCTAAAATGGAACTTGTTTTGGTTTTATTCTATTATGGATTGTAAATAATAGTTATTTTGAAAAGTTACCCGACTCATCTGGTCCACCCCTCCACAGAATGGCGCCATCGGATCCATCCACCCATGCACATAATCATTTTTTTACCTAAGTAGGTCCTACCACACTGTGAAACATATAAAAAACATGTTCTTTAAAGACGTTCCACATCCTTTGAGAAAAATATTTACATCAAACAGTTCTTACAGCAAAATGTTCACAAAAGAGACCCTGAAACCGGGTCAATAGCCAAATCCAAGCTTCCATATCCATGTCCATAGGCATATCCAAACCAATACCAACCCATCGATTTTTAGCCTAAATGAGCTGGGCATACCTCACGATGAGCAATTGACTTTTTCAACTCAAGGCTAGATGGAACTCCAACCCGAAGAAATCCTAGATGTTCGAGAGAAGGCTCTTAGGAATAGAGTCCTTCTGGAGTTTTTGGTCAAGTAAAAGTTCTATCCTTTAGAGGATGCCACTGAGAAAGAAGAAGAACTGGTAAAGGACTACCCCCACTTTGCAAGATGAGGACATCTCGCATTTTTCAAGTGGGAGAGGATGTAAGGTTCCTCCTCAGTCCCTAAAAGATGTATAAGTTATCCTCTTAGTCTCGAGTAATCATCCCCTACTTCAGAATGCAAGAAAACATTGTTTTTCTTTGTTTTTGGTTTAGAGAGAGAAAATATTTTAGAGAGAGGTAATATAGTTTTGAGATATTTTTGGATTTAAAGTTATCCCTTAGATTAAAGATAAATTCCCCTGAAATAGAAGTTTAAAAAGAGTTTTCTAATATGCATTAGGAATTAATTGAATATGTACATTAGACACCTTAGCTTAACGGTCCACATTTTCAAAAAATTATGGATTAAGGTCCAAAGAGTGTTCTAAAGGGCCAATAGGGTTAATCCACATGTTGTAATAAGAAAAATGCAAGAATAAAAGAAAATCCACCAAAAATGAGTAAATTCTCACATAAGATAAAGAGTTGACTAGTACAGCACTCAATAGTAAAAAAATGAGATTTTATTAGTTAAAAAATTAGAATTTGGACACCTAACGAGCTCATGAAGGAGGCGCCTAGAATCTCATCATTACCCCCAATTTTTAATTTAAAAAAATGAGATATTTCTTCTCTCCTCTCTCCTCTTTCAAACTAGATAAGAAAAGTGAGCCTAACTAGTCCACCAAAACTTGTCCAAATTGGATCAAACTAAAGCTAGAAGCCTCTAGATCCCAGTTGGACTTGGTTGGTGGTCTCCCTCTCCTATAAAAATATCCCCATTCCTTTGTATTTTCATCTTAGTGTATTTACATGCTAGTGTAATTTTCAGTTTAGTGTATTTTTATTATCCCTCTACCTTGGCTCTCCACTGTAAAGCTTTGGAGCTTCACTAATCCTCTTCTTCTCTCTTAGAGATTACCCTCTTCTACTTGGTGGGCCAAGCTTCTTGTTGAGGGCTTCACATCTCCCTAAAGAATCAAGCCAAAAACCAAGGAGGGTAAGCCTAAAACAATGGTGTTTTACTCTCTTCTTGAATGGTAATCTTCTTCCCAACCTCTCTAATGCTTGGGAAGCTTTTTAATCCATGATTTCTTCTTAAAAACATGATTTTATTGCTTTATGTTGTTTAAATGCATTAATGTTAATCTCTTATACATAAAAGTAATGTTTTTGAACTATAAATCTCTCTTTTTGAAAGAATACTCACCTATATGGCTAAATCCTTCTTGCAAGGATAGATCTTAGTCCTAATCTCATTTTCTTACCCAAAACTCTAGGCCTAACAAGCTAGATATGGAGATTAATCATTTTTAATGATTTTTAAACTAATTAAAAATGAGGATTAATTCATTTAAGCTTGTTTTATGTTAAGAAAATTCATTTATTTATTCATTTTAAGTTGAAAGAAAGTTTATGTTAACATGATTGTAATTATTTTCATATGGGAAGTGATAATTGATTATTTAAAAAATAAACAAGATGCTTAAATGTAATTATGCTAAGGTTTATGCATAAGAATTTTTATATTAAAAGAGGAAGTCTCACCATATTTTTATGTAATTATGATTATGCATAAATTGGATAATGCAAAAAGAGGAATTTTCATCATATTCTATGCATAAACATTTAAGTACAACATATCCTACCTTGATCTCTTTGTCTTTGAGGTTTTGGTTGAGCCACCATTTTTTTGATGGTTCTTCTCAGTTAGCATATGTTTTCACGACGAGTTCTCTTTCCTCCTTTAGTTGTAAAATAAACAAACGGTCAGCCAATTCATTACCATCGAGATTTTCAATTATAAATACCCTTAAGCTAAAGATATTTCTCCATTAATATGATAAAATAACTATGATTTCTAATCGTAAGGGTAAATATCCAAAATTATGAAAATTCAATCTTTCTTGGACATATCAGAACTATAAATAATTCTATTTGTGAATAATGGAATTTAACAAGGATATTTCTTTTTCCAATAATCCTTTAATAAATGTGCATACATCATTTTATTAAAATATTCACATAGAATTATACTAAAATATTCTTTTCTCGATTTTGACCTAGGCATCAACATGCCATAATTACCCACGTAGAAATATAATGAAACATTCTCTTTTTTATACTAAAATTAATTTATGCATTTTGCTATTTAAAGATATGATGAAAATTCTTCTTTTGATGAATAAAAATACCCATGTATACATACATACCATGAATATACCTATTTTAAAATATGACAAAAAATTCTCTTTTAATATTTAAAATGTTTGTGCATAGAATATCATGAAAATTTCTATTTTTGCATCTAGATTTTTATGCATGCACATACTATGAAAAATATGTAACAAAAATCTCTCTTTTGAAAATAAAAACCTCAAATACACGAAAAGGGACCATTTAGTGTTTATGAAGTTATACCACAAGGTACTATACATGTTGAGACTCTTGAAGGATTTGAGACTGTCTGTTCCTTAATGGTATTAAGTTTAAGAAGTACTATGGACCTTTACTAAAGAATCCTTACGTGCTTCTCATGATAAACAAGCCACCAAGGAAAGGGCTGCTCAAAAGAAGATACAAGACCAAGAGGAGGCAAGGGAAAAATGGGCAAAACTTCAACAACGTTGAGAAGCAAAACTTAGACCTGTTGCATAAGATTATGATGGAGAGATAATCGACAACATGTATCACATTCCACCTCTCAGAACACCCATTGAATTGCCTAGCCCCTATCGTAAAGTGTTCTAGAATGCTATGCTTGACATAGGTGCTAGTCACAATCTAGTCTCTTTTGCTACCTAGAATCAGTTGGGTAAACCTCAACTTGAAAAGTCTAACATGATAATAGAGGGTACATAAGTGCAAAAAATACCAAAGCACTTGGTTTACTTAAAAAATTACATTCCTTAGTAAACTTGCAACATTTTGTATGTATAGAATAATTCCGCTAAGGTACATTGTACAAACATAATTTGGGCACCTAAAACCTTTGTTTCATGGTTGTTGAGAGAGAATTTAAAAATTTTAAAAAATGTAGCACGATTGAAAAACTAAGATAGCGCTCAAGTAGCAAGATTCACTTGAGCTTAGGACACCAAAAAATACGTATTAACTTGGTTTTGAACTATATAATCATTTCCGATTGCCAATTTGCACTAACATAACCCTAGTTTTATGGAAGTACCTTTGGATGCCAAAAATTTTCTCTTTTTCAGCATCTTGGTAATTATGAGATTTTTGTTATAGTTCACAAGTAGCTTAGGAACTAGGACCTAAAGGAGATTGTGTTGTTTTGAAACCCCAAGTTCTACCAATTGACTTTTACAAATATGAAAAACATGATTTATTCAAGAAGTTATAGGCATTTTATGGGATTTTTGACAAAACAGCTTCAAATTTCAATGAAAATTTCAAGTTAGAGTTTTTTGTCAAATTTCTAATATAGCTTGTGTTTTGACATCATGAAAAATCCCCTTTATTTTTTGACTTTTAACTGACCTATGGTTGAAACAAGGTGTAGAAATGTTGTTTCTAGGTTCCCCAAAAAATTCCAAAGTTTTGGTGAGAAACAGGACACTAAAGTGTCCTTAGGACACTTTAGTGTCCAATTACAGAACTAGTGTTAAGACACACCACTTACGCACCCAATATGAAATTGCCTTTTATAGATTCAGTTATCTTTAAAGAAAACTTGAAATGAAACCATACTATTACTGATCATAATTCTCCCAAATATCCACATCCAATTTTTAACTTTTCCACTTTCCAACCATAAAATCCAATTCCATTCATTCCTTCCACACCGTACCTATGGCATCATCGGCAACAAGAACGCTCACCACCTGCACTCACTCAGGGTGTAAGATTCCTCCCTCGAGCTTCTGAGGTGTGCAGGTGTAAGAATCTTCCCTTCTGATCTTATAATTATTCCCCTCTCTAAAATAAAAGAAAGATCATGTTTTACCCTGTTTTGGCCTAGAGTGAGAAAATGTCTAGTGATAAGAAATTCAAAAATGAGAGATTTTTTAAATACAAAAATCCTCCTAGTGTCTATAATGGTTTCCCATTGAACAAAAATTCAAAAAGAAATTTCTAATGTGCAATTGGAATTAATTGAAAATAGGTATAAAGGACCTTACCCTAAGGGTCCACATTTTCAGAAATTTTTGGATTATGGTCCAATTAAGGCTCCTATGGACCAATAAGATTAATCCAAATGTAGGGAGGAGATAAATTAAAGAACAAAAGGAAAACCCCCCCAAAAATGAGTAAATGCTCACATAAGATGAAGAGTGGACTAAGGACCAAAAAAACAATTAAAAAACTAAAATTTAACACCTCAACGTGGGGATCTCCCCTCATGAAGTAGGAACATTTTTCTCATCATTATCCCCAATTTTTAATCAATAAAATGAGATATTTTCATCCCTCCTCTCTCCTATTTCAAAACTACATCCAAAAAGTAAGCTGAACTGAACTTACCCAAAAATGGTCAAAAATTGACCAAACTGATCTGGAAAATTCTATAATCAGTTTGCTTTGTTAGAGGTTTACTTTTTCCTATAAATAGAAGCCTCCCCCTTTGTAAAAGCTTAATGGTGTTTACGCACTGTTACTCTGCTCCTATCCTGAGCCATCTACACTGAATTTTTTTATAATTCAATTGTTTTTTGCCTAATCCTCTCCAAAGTGAATTGGTGGCCACTCTTGCTTCAAACAAGAGTAGAACCCTCAATCGCTCTAGCCAAAGGAGAGCTTACAAGCTCTATGTAAGTTAATTTTCTTACTTTATTTACAAATTTTAATGAAAAGTCTATGGTTTTCTTGTTTTTTATGTTTTGCTAATGTTGAATTAAATTCAAATGCGATACCTTTGATAAAAAGGCAATCCCCCTTCTCTTCTTTACATTCCAACCTTTCTCAATCCTAGAAAGATTAAATAAAATCTATGGATAGATGTGAGTAGTCGTACATGTGAACGATTGGATGGATGTGGATGAATGAGATGAGAAGTGTATGAATGAGATATGATGTGGATAGAAGTGATGTGATATAATGTGGATAGAATGCATGTGATGGGATGGTTATGAGAATGAATGTGGTGGATATGAATGAACGAATGTGATGGATATGAATGAATGTGATGTGATGGATGTAAATGGATGTGATGTAAATGAATGTGATGGACGTGATGTGATGTGATGTGATGTGAATCGGGATGTGAATGAATGAGATGTGATATCATGATGAGAATCAGGATGTGAGTGAATGAGATGTGATGTAAATTGGGATAGATGTGATATGTGATGTGAATGAATATGATGTGATGAGATGTGGATATGGATAGATGCGAGTAGATGAGATCTAATAAGGATAAATGAGAAAAGATATGATGAGATGGAAAAATAAAGTGATGAGAATGGTAATATATATGAAATAAATGAGGATTGATGTGAAACAATGTGGAAAGATGAGAGTTCATTATAGAAACTGTATTTATGACCTGTTTTTAAATGATTGTTTTATGTCAAAAGTGCTAGGGAAGCATTTTGATCATCTTATGAATGAGGTCGTGGTGGAGACCTATTTGATAAAGTTACAACAACTGGCGGAGAGTCAATGGAGGACATCTCGCGTAGCAAGGTCAGCCGAGGTCTTGACCAACCTCAGTTCGATTTAAATGTTAAGCTTTCGGTGGATGAGGGACCAAGGAAGCGGCCTATGAGTGAAGCACTAGGTGACCTGCGAAGGATCCTATAGGGTGCTGACCATACGGTGCTCAGACTCTGGGTCGTCAAAGATACCCACACGTACGTCGTGCAAGATATTGGAACAAGGAATAAGAGTTGTTTTCTGAATTCGGGTATGGATCAGTTGGTTGACCTTGTTGGTCCTCAAAACGGATGAGTCCATGGCTCTTTTATATGGATATGTTGGTTGATCTTGCTGGTCTTCGATGGAGATTCCATTTTTATTTTTATAAGTGAATATATTGCCGGGTACAATGATCTAGGAACTATTGAAAAGGGCCCTGAGTGCATAGTTGGTGAGCGTTCTGGTTGCCAATGATGCCATAAGTACACCGATGAAGGAAAAATTAGAAATTAGGATTCAATTGGATATTTTGGAAGGTTATTATCAATGATTCTATAGTTTCATTAAAATATTGTTTTGAAGATAGGTGAATCTATGAAAAAAGGCAATTTCATATTGGGTGTGTAAGTGGTGTGACTTGTTTTAAGTTTGCATGAATATCTGACTAGGGGGCTTGGGAACTCTTTTCCCTGGTACTCGGGACAAAACCTAACCAAATTCTTAAATGGATCCCATCACTACAGTGGTTGGGCGGTTGGCTAACCCACGGGACTGGATGGGGTTAGGTTGGATTGATGGATCCCTAAAATTTAGACTCAATTCTGTTATGGTACAATAGATGAAGTTAATCCCGAATAAAAATTGTTCTATGGAAAAGAATCAATGTGCCTCTCAATGAGCAAAAAAGCGTTGGTCTCTATGATCCAAGTGCAAGTCTTTTCCTTGATCTAACTATGGGACTTACGGGTCTGGTCAGATCAGTTTAGTTAGTTAAGGCTCTTGACTACGTTACAGTAAAAATTATCCTGGAGGAATCGCTCGTGCTTTTTGGGCAAGGTAATTTTTTCGGGTTTGATTTTGGAAAAATCGAGGGATTAGTCTCTTGTCTGGATATACGTGGGTGAGGCCCCTAGTGAGGGACCTTGCCCCGCCGTGCAAGAAGTGCTACTTACGCTGCTTTGCTAGCACCCCCAAATTCGTTGCATTGAGGGGACAGGGATCTTGTAGCTGCTGGTATCAGAGCGAATTGGCTAAAGTGGATCAATCGAGAAGCCAAAAATGTCAAAAATTTATGAAGAAGTAAGAGTAAAAAGTTGGACATGTGTGATGAAATTCATACAAATTGATATTCAGACTGAAATTCATAAATTAGTAATTGGGTCTTTAGATGGAAGTACCGCAATTGTATGGAATCCGTGACTTGCTTGAGTCCTAGACATGATAGTATTTACCTTATAATTCCAAGGACCGTGACTACCCGTATATACCGAGGGTATAACTATAGCTCTTTACTGGCAGTACATACGAGTAAATCTAAGACCTTGAAATTATAAGCAAAAATGATGAATTCAAATATGGTTGATATGATTTTAAAAACTCTGGTTGAGAACTGATGAGTTGATTTGGATTCTAATTGAAAATTGATGATTCGTGAATTTTGTTTGAAAAGCGAAAAGCTAAGCAAAACCACAATGAGGATGAATGGGACGAGTCCCTGTGATGATGTTCG
Source organism: Cibotium barometz (assembly GCF_041138505.1). Taxonomy (NCBI): domain Eukaryota; kingdom Viridiplantae; phylum Streptophyta; class Polypodiopsida; order Cyatheales; family Cibotiaceae; genus Cibotium; species Cibotium barometz. The sequence continues at coordinate 42,858,654 of NC_141072.1, forward strand.
TAACTGGAATGACGATAATGACTTCAGCAAATCACTATGAGATTAGTGGATTGTGCTGACAGACTGCTATTGTTAACTCTTGACCCAGTGGAACAAGTTAAGGGATGACAAATTAAAAACATGTATAATTGAAATTCCCATGGAGGAATGTTCAAATGGAAATTTCGGTCTAATGGACCATTATTGTGTTAAGGATATGAATGATATGATTTGAATAAATTATTATGTGATGATGAGTTCTCTATAAGGGATCTTTATCCCATGATCTTGTTGGGTTCACCAGACTATAAGGAACCCCATAATCAGTTGGATCTTAAGAGAAAGAGTTGTCCTCTAGTTTGCGAGATGAGGATATCTCGCATTTTTTAAGTGGGGTAGGATGTAAGATTCCTCCCTCCAACTTTTGAGGTATTCAGGTGTAAGAACCTTCCCTTCTGATCTTATAATTATTCCCCTCTCTAAAATAAAAGAAAGATCATGTTTTACCTTGTTTTGGCCTAAAGAAAGAAAATGTCTAGAGGGAGGTAATTCAAAATTGAGATAATTTTGGATATAAAAATCCTCCTAGTGTCTATAATGGTTTCCCCTGAAACAAAAATTCAACAAGAACTTTCCAATGTGCAATTGGAATTAATTGAAACTAGGTAGTATAAAGGACCTTAGCCTAAGGATTCAAATGTTTTAAAAATTTTGGATTATGGTCCAATTAAGGTTCATATGGTCCAATAAGATTAATCCAAATGAGGGAGGAGATTAATTGAAGAATAAAAGAAAAACCCCCCAAAAATGAGTAAATTCTCATATACGATGAAGAGTGGACTAAGGACCAAAGAAAACAATTAAAAAACTAAATTTTGACACCTCAACATGGGGATCTCTCCTCATGAAGTAGGCACCTTTTTCTCATCATTACCTCCAATTTTTAATCAATAAAATGAGATATTTTCATCTCTCCTCTCTCCTATTTCGAAACTAGATCCAAAAAGCAAGCTGAACTGACCCAAAAATGGTCAAAAATTGACCAAACTGATCTGGAAAATTCTAGAATCAGTTTGCTTGGTTAGAGGCTCACTTTTTCCTATAAATAGAAGCCTCCCCCTTTGTAAAAGCTTAATTTTGTGTATGCACTATTACTCTGCTCCTATCATCCTGAGCCATCTACATTGAATTTTTTAATAATTCAATTGTTTTTGGCCTAATCCTCTCCAAAGTGAATTGGTGGCCACTCTTGCTTCAAACAAGAGTAGAACCCTAAATCCCTCAAGGATAATTACTTCTAATGCACCTTCTGAAAATCTTTTTGAACTTCTGTTTCAAGGAAATTTATTTTAATAAGAAGAGATATTTTTCCATCCAAAAATATCTAAAATCTGAATAACCTCTCTCTAGAACATTTTCTCTCTCAAAATAGGTAGAAACAAGACTCTTATTATTCTGAAGAGGGAATTGATTATAGGGGGAAGATACTGGATATCTTGAGGGGCTGGGGAGGAATCTTACATTCTCTCCCACTTGAAAAACGCGAGATGTACTCATCTCGCAAGCTAAGGGTAATCCCGCAACAGTTCGGCTTTTTTCTCCCAGGTGGCATCTTCAAAAGGATAGAACTTCCATTCAACCAATAATTATCTCAGAATTCTATTCCTGAGAACCTTTTCTCAAACATCAAGGATTTCTTCAGGTTGGAGTTCCATCTGCCCTTGGGTTGAAGAAGTTAAGATTTCATCATCAAGCACATGATTCGGGCTTGGTATATACTTTTGAGAAGAGTCTAACATGAAATACATTATGTACTTTGAGATGAGGAGGTAGAAGAAGCTTGTAGGCTAGGTCACCTACTTTCTTTGTAATCAGATATGGCCCACAATATCTGGGGGATAACTTCTTGTACTTTTCAAGAGATAGAGAACTTCTTTTATGGCGACTCGAATGAAGACCATATCTGCTTCTTCGAATTTTCTGTCTGACCTCTTCTTATCTGCATACTGCTTCTGTCTATCCTGGGTAGCTTTTATATCTTTGCGAATTGATTGCATTTGCTGCTCCATGTCATCAAGCATCTGTCTGGACATCTCAACCCTAATCAATGGGTCGGACCAAGTTAATGTTGAGAAAACGTGGTGCTCATGCTAGATCAAGTGTGTGGAGAGGAGAGACTCAAAAAGTACAAGAACAAACTCTTGCTTCTTAAGTTGTTCATGAATACAACTAGGCCTTGCTCTCATACAAAATGCCTCATGGCCTCACCTTTAAATAGGTGAACAAGTGGACCTCAAGTCCACTCACACCCTTCTCTCACCCTTCTACATAACCTTAATCTCTTAATAGAAAACGTGGTGCTCATGCTAGAGATCAAGTGTGTGGAGAGGAGAGACTCAAAAAGTACAAGAATAAACTCTTGCTTATTAAGTTGTTTATGAATACAAGTAGGCCTTGCTCTCATACAAAATGCCTCATGGCCTCACCTTTAAATAGGTGAACAAGTGAACCTCAAGTCCATTCACACTCACACCCTTCTCTCACCCTTCTACATAACCTTAGTCTCTTAATACCCCCTCTCAATACCAACTATGAAAGAATGGAATAGGTGGTATTGGACATAAGATGCCTTTATAACATTAGGAGTACAAGGTTTGAATATAGGTGTGGTTATCTAGGATTTACAAAAGTGTTCCTAGTCTAGCCTTAGAGACTATTACATTGATGCCATCTAAGTCTTTATTTGTTTGTCGATGAAGATGTACACCTCAATGATGGCGCACCCCACTCTTTGTGTTTGCTTGGCTTCTTGTAGATGACATGCTTAGGAGATACATGCCATTGCTTCCACCATATGCTTTCCACCTTGAGCATTCTCACACAATGATCAAAAGTAGGCTACCACCCTTGCTTAAATGGTTTGCTTATAGATGTTCCTCCAACATGCATGATGCTCCCTTGAATACCATATCTCCTCCATGGGAAATGAGGTAGATTTAAATGGGAAAGGGAAAGGGAGGGTCTTACCACTTTCCTTATGCATTAGTCAAGGGCAGTGTCTACTCCACAATTACAACAACTTTTGTGCATGTTAGTTAAATGATACCCTTTAGGGTTTGAAGTTACAAGCTTAATGAGTAATTGGTTGAGGTAAATACTCAAGGTAAAGCACTTAGGGATGCTATGCTTAACCTTACGACTCATCTTAGATGATGAAAGTGCAGAATATGCAGCAGAATGAAGTGCCTTGGGCTTGGGAAACGAGAACATATGGCTTATGGCATGCCTATGTCTTTTACATAAGAGCCTCAAGGGTAATAATACACATAAACATTGAAGATGAGCACTTAATGTACATGTTCCCAACTTTAAGAACTCAAAAATCTCAGTTTTATGATAAAAAACCAGAATTCTTCAACCTCTTTAGCTTATGAGATGAAGACAATTGGTTCATGGTTGCACCATTTCTCTTTGGAAGAAACGGGTTGACGATGAAGACTTGAATGTGGCACTTATGGTGTGTGGCCGGCCTCCATGTTGATGAAGAAGAGCCTCCTTAATGTAAATGACCTCCTCCTTTGATGGTTAAGACCACCTTAGTGTTAAGCAACACTTTGGTTGATGATTAATATCATCATTAGTGTGTATAAAACACAATTAGTATTGAAAAGCACATTTTTAGTGTAAAATAACACTTATTTTGGTGATTAACTCACCATTAGTGTTTAATAACACTATTAGTGTTTAAAAACACTTTTCCTTTGCTGGATTAACAGAGTAATTAGTGTTAAACAACACAATTAGTGCTTAAAAGCACACTTTGATCACTTTGAAAGCTTGAAAGTTGATGTTGATGTTAAAGCTTGACGGGAATGAGATTTATGGATATCTCAAGTGGATGGAATCTCTTCAAATCCAAGAGAAATCTCAGCAACAAACATTTACTTCATCACTTGATTGATTAGAGCAAAGGGGGTGATGATATGAGCAAGAAAAACCTCCAAAATGAAGCTTTAATGGAGAGCTTGAGGGGAAGAAAAAATGGCGCCTGGTCTTTTGCTTCCACCCGACGCTAGAGTGGATGAAATTATCTCATATTTGAGCTGTAGACCCTCCACTCATTGGGCTACAATAGCCCTAAGAGCCCATCTCTAATGGTGGTCTACAGTCGGGCTATGGCTATAGAAAATGCCGCGATGGAGAACCGCCTATTTCAATAATTGTCCATATGAAATGATGCGTCCACAAGTCTACTACACTTCCCTAGTTGAAGTCTCAGAGAAATATGCCCTCTACAAGCTTGTGGAAGGCCTCCACCATGAAAGGGTTGATCTCCACACAAGAAAGATAAGCTAAAAATGGATATTTTTTACCTAATCTACACCACAAAGTGGTTCAAATCACCTAAGCTCTAGATACCATGTTGAGAAAACGTGGTGCTCATGATAGATCAAGTGTGTGGAGAGGAGAGACTCAAAAAGTACAAGAATAAACTCTTGCTTATTAAGTTGTTTATGAATACAACTAGGCCTTGCTCTCATACAAAATGCCTCATGGCCTCACCAAGTCAATATTAGATAATTTGGGAAACATCTCATATTTTGGGAATCAATCACTCCATTTAATTTTGGATATATCTTAAACATGCAAGCTTCAAATTTGTCGGAGATTGTAGATCTAGATTCTCTACTTTACGATCTTTCCAATGATATGTCACATGAGGGGGTTTTGATACAATTTTGGACAAGTTCACCATGATCCCATTTTTCAAATGGGAATGGGATTTTTCCCAAATTATCTAATATTGACTTCACCTTTAAATAGGTGAACAAGTGGACCTCAAGTCCATTCACACTCACACCCTTCTCTCACCCTTCTACATAACCTTAGTCTCTTAATAGTTAATGGAGTTAAACAATCTTGTCCATACAGAGCTTTGAAAGGGCTCATCCCAATACTTCGGTGATAAGAAGCATTATAGGCAAAGTCGACTAGGTGTAGATAACTTAGCCACTTCTTGGGTTCCTTGCCATAGCATGACCGAAGTATATCTTCGATTACTTGGTTGACCCTTTCTGATTGACCATCGATCTCGGATGGTAAGCTGTGCTGAGATCGAAGAAAGATCCTACTTCTTCGAAAAATGCAGTCCAAAATCTTGACGTGAACTTGGGATCTCGATCACTTACTATTCTCCAGGGTAGGCCATGCAATCTGAAGATTTCCTTGAGGAACACTTTGGACACATCCACTACAGTGTAGGTTTCTTTTACGGAAGGAATCCTGGAGAAATCGCTCGTGCTTTCCGGGCAAGGGAAGTCTTTCCGAGTTCGGTTTTGAAAAAATTGATGGATTAGTCTCTTGTCTGCATATCCATGGGCGAGGCCCCGAGTGTGGGACCCTGCCCCACGCATGAATTGCTACTTCCGCTCTTGCACCCCAGACTTCGTTGTGAAGAGAATTCTAATTTTGATATAAAAAATCATTATGCATCTATTTATGCATAAAAATCAAGTTCAATGGAAATAACACTTTTATATAAAATAAAAATCCTTTTATGCATCTATTTATGCATAGAATCAAATTTAATAGGAATAATATTTTTAAAATAAAAAGAATTTCTTTATGCATCTATTTATGCATAAAAATCAATTTTTATAAGAATAACGCTTTTATAATAAAAAAATTCCTTTATGCATCTTTCTATGCATAAAAATCAAATTTAATAAGAATAACACATTTATATAATAAAACAATTTCCTTTATGCATCTTTCTATGCATAAAAATCAAATTTAATAAGAATAAAACTTTTATAATTAAAAAAAATTCCTTCATGCATCTTTCTATGCATAAAAATCAAATTTAATAAGAAAAACACTTTTATAATAAAAAAATTCCTTCATGCATCTTTCTATGCATAAAAATCAAATTATATAAGAATAACACTTTTATAATAAAAAAAATTCCTTCATGCATCTTTCTATGCATAGAAATCAATTTTAATAAGAATAACACTTTTATAATTAAAAAAATCCTTTATGCATCTTTCTATGCATAGAAATTAAATTTAATAAGAATAACACTTTTGTAATAAAAAATTCCTTTATGCATCTTTCTATGCATAGAAATCAAATTTAATAAGAATAACACTTTTATAATTTAAAAAATTCCTTTATGCATCTTTCTATGCATAGAAATCAAATTTAATAAGAATAACACTTTGTAATAAAAAAAATTCCTTTATGCATCTTTCTATGCATAGAAATCAAATTTAATAAGAATAACACTTTTGTATTAAAAAATTTCCTTTATGCATCTTTCTATGCATAAAAATCAAATTTAATAAGAATAACACTTTTATAATAAAAAAATTTCCTTCATGCATCTTTCTATGCATAGAAATCAAATTTAATAAGAATAACACTTTTGGTATCAAAAAAATTCTTTATGCATCTTTCTATGCATAGAAATCAAATTGAATAAGAATAACACTTTTACAATAAAAAAATTTCCTTCATGCATCTTTCTATGCATAGAAATCAAATTTAATAAGAATAACACTTTTGTAATAAAAAAATTTCCTTTATGCACCTTTCTATATGCATAGAAATCAAATTTAATAAGAAAAACACTTTTGTAATAAAAAAAATTCTTTTATGCATCTTTCTATGCATAGAAATCAAATTTAATAAGAATAACACTTTTGTAATAAAAAAATTCCTTTATGCATCTTTCTATGCATGAAAATCAAATTTAATAATTAATATCAGTGATCTCCATGCATATTCATAGGTGAATATGTACATGGAGTAATTATAATATTTCTTTTAGATGCAAAAATGGTGGAAATTACTCTTTTGGAATAACATAAAAATAAACTTTCTTTTTCACAAAATTCTAAAAAATTTTACCCTAACCTCCTTTGTATGGCTGACTATTTCTCATTTTTATCTTTCTTTATTTAATTTAATTAACCCAATTTATAATTATAACACTCTTATCTACACAGTTTTCTAAATTCAAGAGAGTAAATAATTAGAAGAGTTTAACTAATCACATAGTTAATCTTTCTAGGATTGAGAAAGGTTGGAATGTAAAGAAGAGAAGGGGGTGGCCTTTTTATCAAAGGCATAGCATTTGAATTGAATTCAACATTTGGAAAACATAAAAATCAAGAGAATCATATATTTTTCATTTAAAACTTTGTAAACAAAGTAAGAAAATAAGCTTACATAGAGCTTGTAAGCTCTCCTTTGGCTTGAGGGATTGAGAGTTCTACTCTTGTTTGAAGCAAGAGTGGCCACCAATTCACTTTGGAGAGGATTAGGCCAAAAACAATTGAATTATTAAAAAAAATTCAATGTAGATGGCTCAGGACAAAAGTAGAGTAACAGTGCATAAACACCATTAAGCTTTTACAAAGGGGGAGGCTTCTATTTATAGCAAAAAGTGAGCCTCTAACCAAGCAAACTTATTCTAGAATTTTCTAGATCAGTTTGGTCAATTTTTAATCATTTTAGGTCAGTTCAGCTTACTTTTTGGATCTAGTTTTCAAATAGAAGAGAGGAGAGATCAAAATATCTCATTTTAGGTCAGTTCAGCTTACTTTTTGGATCTAGTTTTCAAATAGAAGAGAGGAGAGATCAAAATATCTCATTTTATTGATTAAAAATTAGGGGTAATGATGAGAAAAAAGGCGCCTACTTCATGAGGGGAGATCCCCACATTGAGGTGTCAAAATTTAGTTTTTTAATTCTTTTCTTTGGTCTTTAGTCTACTCTTCATCTCATGTGAGCATTTACTCATTTTGGGGGGTTTTTCTTTTATTCTTCAATTTATCTCCTCCCTACACTTGGATTGATCCTATTGGCCCATAGGAACCTTAATTGGACCATAATCCAAACATTTCTGAAAATCTGGACCCTCAGGCTAAGGTCCTTTATACATATTTTCAATTAATTCCAATTGCACATTGGAAAGTTCTTTTTCAATTTGTGTTTCAAGGGAAACCATTTTAGACACTAGGAGGTTTTTTTCTATCCAAAAATATCTCAATTTTGGATTACCTCCCTCTAGACATTTTCTCTCTCCAAGCCAAAACAAGGTAAAATAAGATCTTTCTTTTATTTCAGAGAGAGGGGAATAATTATAAGTTCAGAAGGGGAGGTTCTTACACCTGCACACCTCAAAAGCTAGAGGGAGGAATCTCACAAAGATAGATTAATCTAGACACATAGAGAAACTTGAGATAAGTGCTTGAAATGGCCCCCTTTTATAGACACATAGAGAAACTTGAGATAAGTGCAAGTGATATGTTCATTGCTTGAAATGGCCCCCTTTTATATCAAGAGGGTACACCCTTGGGTTTGTACATCAATGTGGAATAATTCCCTTTGCTCATGTGGCTTCATACTAGACTTTTCTCTTTCTTGGCTACTCATTCTCACTCCGCACCTCTTCCTTGTGCTCAATGGCACCACATTTATCAACACAAATAGCCTTGTTAAACATCCTTCTAGCAAGAAAAACTTGAGATCTTTTATTGTTGGATTGGTGTGGATGTGTTGAAGTTCCTCTTGTTACTTGTTTGTGTGCTCCAATTTTAATCATATGAGTCTTTGGCATCATCACATCACCACCAGTACTACATGTAACATTATGCCCCATTCCATCATAACAATGAGATTCACTATCTCTTGACTTATTTGCACTTGCTCTTGGAGCATTCAAGGAAATTTTATAGAGAGGAAACCTCAAAGTACCTTTACCATTCTTGCGAAAGAGCTAATTCCAATCTAGTATTCAATTAAAAATCACAAAATCGAGTATCCCAAAAAAACAAATGTTACATGTATCCATATTCATGTGTTTATGCTTGTATGTATGTAGATACATGTCATATGTCTATTTGTACATGTAAAGTTTAATCTTCTCTCATGAATTTTTCTAAAATATTCACATACAAACTAATAAACTCTCTCTCTCTCTCTCTCTCTCTCTCTCTCTCTCTCTCTCCCCCCCATATACATATGTATAACTTAAACAAACTATTTGTGCTTTAAATCATGAAGCCCAAAACATAAAGCTTTACACATGCATAAACATAGACATAGGAAAAAAAACAAAACAAAGCATAGCCTACATGAAGGAAGGAAGAGAGATCCAAACTATGCAGAGGAGTAAGATGCAAAGTATGATTCAAACTATGCGACAAAGTGAAGCAATACGGATACACCACAATAGGCCCTTTCCACGATATACACACAAAAAGCATAAGTATGAACTTTAATTTGGAATCTTTCCATTTGTGTGCACAAAGAAAACATAATGCATGAGGAATTGAAAATTTTTGGTTCTTAATCCTTAATTCTTACATCTACGTACATAATATATATACAAAATAGAAAAGTTAAAAATATATATCTATCAAATAATACATTTAAAGGTAGTTAATGCCATTTTAAGTTATTTATAGACACAAATGTCTTCATAGTAATAAAACATACTAAAAGGGATTTGTGCCATGTGGAGTATATTATCTTTATGATAAAATACTAAATATCAAATGGAAAATAATAATAATATTTTTCTATAATAATATTTTTCTATCATATTAATGTATACACACACACACACACATATATATACACTTGAACTATATATCATATATATATACCTCTTCATCTCTATGTGTGTGTATAGAGATCCACCAATTACTGAGGTTCTTGCATTACTAAACATTGTTGAGATTCAAGCTCGATGTCAGTGTGTGCCAGCTATGCTATGTGCTGGCATGTTAGGTAGCAGCATGTGTGTGACATAAATGACCACGTCCAGCTGGTCATAGTGTGTGGACATTAGCTAGGGTTAGATGTGTGTGGACACAACTGATAGTGTGTCTAGTGTATTATGGATTATGGCTTTATGCATTGTGTGAGAAGGGAGATGGATTCCCTCTATGGTTAGGGTTTGTAATATACATTAGGGTTTGCTCCTGTGTGTGTGTCTCCTCTCCCTTTACCTATTTTTCATCATGGTATCAGAGCCTGGTGCTCTCTATTAGGGTTTATGAGTGAGTGAGAGAAGAGGGAGAAGAAGTTGTGAAGAAAAGCTGTGAAGCTTGCCATTGATGCTGTGAAGCTTGGAGCACACCGATTTCTATCAGATCTGAGAGCTTGGCCTATCGGGTAAGGTATTCTAAACATCCTTGAGCGGATTGCAGGTGATTCAGGCAAAAACAAAGAAAATTAGGGTTGCCCAAAAGCAAAAGAAAATTTTGGTTTTTGGAAGCTTTCCATTGAAGCTTGGAAGCGGTGATGTATGGTAAAGTAGATGCAAATCTGGCAAAGAAACATGTATGTGACAAGCAAGAATGTATTGGCAACTCATGTACAAGCCCTACACTGATTTTGGAGCAATTTTGATGCATTTGAATGTGTGAAATTTATTGGTTTTTGAGCTCTCACAAAACAGTAAAAAAGAGGTCAAATTTTGATGAATTTTGAGCAAGTTTTTGGCAAAAATCAACTCATTGATGGATTGCACACATGCCTAGGTGTGTTGGGTACTTAATTGCATCATCAATTAGCACTACAAATAGTCCAAATCTGCTCTCGACTAGCCACTTTAGTTCCACCTTCAAAGCATCTTGCCAAGTATTGGGCACAGTGGTGGGCTGTCTCGATTGGGAAAATATAGTTGCTAGTGCCCCAACTCCACATTCAGCTCATCTTCTCCCTGCATACTGCATTGTGTCACCCTTCTGTAACTGAGAGAGAATCTCCAAAGCTGTTGGGTGAACAGGGGTGGCCTGCCAGGGTATATAGTGAATGCTATCAACTGTACTATCTCCAGCCACTACAACATCTGTGGTTGCAAAAGGCGAGGCACCATGGCTATCTATGAGTGAGTTCGCTTGGTAAATACTATGGGAGAGAAGAAACGAAAGATGAGCTTCACCAAATGGCATACGAAATTAATTTGGGCAAAAAAATAGCCTGTATGCAACCCTAAAACTGCGTGCCCGATCCTCATAATTAGAATAATGAGCTTGTGGCCCTGTGCAGCCACCATAATCCGCCTTTTCATAGAGAGAAATTTCTATCATTTTATATTCACACGGATTGTAAAAAGAAAATTCAAGAAATCTATCGAGATTGAAATATTCATATAAATGATTAATTTCTTGCATTGAGTACACCATTGAAGTATTACGCCTGGCTGTTACTACATATGATGACTTGGTTGCTCTTCTCATTGAGAAAGACTGCTGGAACAAGGAAACCACTTCTACATCCTTGACCTCAAGCACTGAAGAGGCGCTTATCTCCGCCAAGTAGATGGAAAACCCAAAACAACATTCTATGCAGATACTATAAGCGAAAAGGTCATATTGAAGCCAATTTCTTCAAGAAGAAGAAAATTGAACAAGAACAACACCATGCTAATCTTGTTGCTGATGAACCACTAGACAAGCTTCACGAAGATCATGCACTTTCTGCCCATGTCACCCTCGATGAGGATGACACAGATTATTGTTTTTTATTTCTTCTATGTGTGTATGAGTGCTCTGCCCTTGCATTATGCATAAAATGAATGAAATAAACAGTGATGTTGTGTGATGGTCAATAAGTGTGTATTGTTTTTACTTTGATATGAAGTACTGACACGCAGTTCAGAGTAAGGGGGGTGACGAGTGATGGTTCTCACTGTCGGTCACAAGATGACTGAGTAGTCACTGACACACGAGAGGTGTTGATCAGTTGGACTAGCTCTTTGGAGTATTGCGGTGGAGGGGGGAGCGGTTTACTCCTTGCATATTGGGTCTCACACTCTTTGCTCTAGGGGGGATGTTGGAGAAATCATAGTCAAAGAGTGTGTTGTAGTGTGTACTAGGAACTAGGATGAGAAAAAAGCACCTACTTTATGAGGGGAGATCCCCACACCGAGGTGTCAAAATTTTGCTTTTTAATTCTTTTCTTTGGTTATTTAGTCCACTCTTTATCTTATGTGAGCATTTACTCATTTTTGAGGGGTTTTTCTTTTATTCTTGAATTTATCTCCTCCCTACATTTGGATTAATCTTATTGGTCCATAGGAACCTTAATTGGACCATAATCCAAAATTTTTTAAAAATCTTGACCCTCAGGTTAAGGTCCTTTGTGCACATTATAATTTATTTCTCATGCACCTTAGGAATTTCTTTTTTAAACTTCTATTTTGGGAGAATTTATTTTAATAAGAAGGGATATGTTTCCATCCAAAGATATCTAAAAACTGAATTACCTCTTTCTAGAATATTTTCTCTCTCTTGGCCAAAACAGGTAGAAACAAGATCTTTTATTATTCTGAAAAGTGGATTGATTACAGGGGAAGAAACTAGACATCATGAGGGGCTGGGGAGGAATCTTACATCCTCTCCCACTTGAAAAATGAGAGATGTTCTCAACTCCCAAACTGGGAGTAATCCCGCATCAGTTCAGCTTCTTTCTCCTAGGTGGCATCTTCAAAAGGATAGAACTTCCATTTGACTAATAATTCTCTCAGAATTCTATTCCTGAGAACCTTCTCTTGAACATCAAGGATTTCTTCAGGTTGGAGTTTCATCTGCCCTTGGGTTGAAGAAGTTAAGAGTTCATCATTAAGCACATGTGGTACATACTTCTTAAGTAGGCTGACATGAAATACACTATGTACTTTAAGATGAGGAGGCAGAAGAAGTTCATAGGCTAAGTCACCTACTTTCTTTGTCATCAGATATGGCCCACAGTATCTGGGGGATAACTTCTTGTACTTCCCAAGAGATAGAGAACTTCTTTGGGACATACTTGAATGAAGACCATATCTGCTTCTTTGAATTTTCTACCTGACCTCTTCTTATCTGCATATTGCTTCTGTCTATCCTGGGTAGGTTTTATATCCTTGCGGATTAACTGCATCTCCTGCTCCATGTCATCAAGCATATGTTTGGACATCTCGACCCTAATCAATGGGTCAGACCAAGTTAATGGTGTTGGGCAGTCTTGTCCATACATAGCTTTGAAAGGGCTCATCTCGATACTTCGGTGATAAGAAGCATTGTAGGCAAATTCGACTAGGTGCACATAGCTTAGCCACTTCTTGGGTTCCCTGCCATAGCATGACCGAAGTATATCTTTGATTACTTGGTTCACCCTTTTTGTTTGACCATCGGTCTCGGGGTGGTAAGCTGTGCTGAGATCCAAGAAAGTTCTTATTGCTTTGAAGAATGCAATCCAGAATCCTGACGTGAATTTGGGATCTCGATCACTTACTATTCTCTTGGGTAGGCCATGCAATCTGAAGATTTCCTTGAGGAACACTTTGGCCACATCCATTGCAGTGTAGGTTTCTTTTACTGGAATCAGATGGGCAACTTTGGTTAGTCTATCAACTACCACGAAGATGGAGTTGTAATCTGATTGCACTGAAGGTAGTCCAGTAATAAAATCCATACCGATACATTCCCACTTCATCTGGGGGATGTCTAATGGATGTAACTTCCTAGGCATTTTGACTCTCTCAGCTTTGGCTTTCTGACATATCAGGCATTGACATACATGATTAATTACATCCTTTTTTAGTCCAAGCCAAACGAAACTTTTCTTTACAGACATGTAGGTCTTGATGAAACGTGGATGTGCTGCTATAAGGCTATCATGGGCCTCATTCAAAATTTGGCCCTTAGTTCCCTCATCATTGTTGGGAATGTATAGCCTGCTATTATAATACATAATTCCTTCATCCAGGTTGTACCCTTGAACTTGGTTCAACTCTTGAGGAGTTTTGCTTTCTTGCATAAGTAGGATAGCAATAGGGCCAAAGAATCTATCGTGCATGAACTTCTCTCTTGCTTCATTAATCAATGGATTCGACACCACTGTGATTGAAAGCAAGGAGGCTTTTTTGCTGAGGACATCTACTACCACAATTTCTTTGCCTGGGCGGTACTTGATCTCAAAATCAAATTCCTGCAGGGTGTGCATCCACCTTCTTTGTCGTATGTTGAGATCCTTCTGAGTGAAGATCCACTTTAAGCTCTCATGATCTGTCATCAAAGTGAATCTTTGACCCAATAGGTAATGTCTCCATAACTTCAGGGCATAGACTACTCAAAGTAGCTCTAGGTCATGGTTGGATAGCATAATTTCTCTCATGTGCTCTAAGTTTTTGGGATTCGTAGGCCATTGTATGACCTTCCTGCATGAGTGCACCTCCTAGGGAAAAATCCCAGGGCAAAACCACTGGCATTAGTTTACTACCTTAAAGGGTAGAGAGAAATTTGGCAACTTCAAAATGGGATTGGTTACCAAGGTGGTCTTCAGCTTATCAAAACGCTCTGACACCTGGCAGACCATTAAAAATGGGGTATTCTTCTTGAGAAGATTAGTTAAGGGGGAAGCTATGAGAGCATACTTAGGTATAAAAATTCTAATCCCAAGAATCCCTTGACTTCTTTCACTGTCTTTGGTTCAGGCCAATCTATGACTGCTTGGACTTTTGTAGAATCTGGAGAAATTCTGTCTTTGGATACCAAAAAACCCAAGTATTCAACATGGTCGACAAAGAAAGTGCATTTGCTCTTTTTTGCAAAGAGTTGGTGCTTCCTTAGAATATCAAGAGCTTTACACACGTGAGCTTCATGGTCAGCTGCATTCTTTGAGTAAATCAGAATTTCATCAAAGAAAACAAGAATAAAATCATCCAAGTATTCTCTGAGAATGTCCTGAATTAAGTGATTGAATGTAGGCGGGGCATTTGTGAATCCAAACGGCATGACAGTAAGTTCATAGTCCCCATAGCAAATATTGATGACTATCTTCGGGATATCCTGATCGTTAATCCTGATCTGGTAATACCCTGATTTGAGATCTATCTTTGTGAAGATCTGGGCTCCATTTAGCCTATCCAAAAGCTCATCAATTTTGGGAATAGGATACTTATTCTTAACTGTCAGCTGATTGAGACCTCTGTAATCTACACAGAGTCTTAACGTTCCATCCTTCTTTTTCTAAAAGAGAACTGGTGCTCCCCAAGGTGAAACGGTATTACAAACCCTTGTTCTAATAGTTGCCTAAGTTGTTCCTTGAGTTCAGGGGACTAGCATTTTGTATGTGTGCTGGGCAATTGGCTGAGCTTTGGGGGTCAATTCTCTCATGATCTACTTCCCGAATCAGAGGCATCTCAGTTAGCTATGCTGGGAATAAATCATCATACTCACTTAACCATTTTGGTTCTTTAGCCTTTAACTTTGTGTCTACTGGATTCATTTAGACAACATAAATGAGCTGCTTCTTTCTAAGTCCTTTCAGTAACCTAGAGGCTTTTACTAATTATAGATCTAGGGATCCGAAAATTCCAGTTCCTTGAACTTTGTTCCCGTGAAGGTCACGAAAGAAAATGGTTCCATTCTGACAGTGAATGTCAGCTTGATTTGTGTGGAGCCAATCCATTCCAAGGATTTCGTCAAAAAATCCCAAAGGTATTACTCTGAACTGGCAGTCAGTTACATTACCATCTAGATTAGACTGAATACGATCTGGGGAAAGTTTGAAGCAGTTCCTGGGGTTTGGAACCTTTTAAAGTTTGAGGGTGCAGGCTTCATTAACAACAAATGCTTTGACAAAGTCCTTTGCCATTCTGATAGCTTCTACCACCATCGAGACTGGTTTGACATTTTTCACTAAAGTGTCCAATGGCTCGTTCATCCCTCGAATGAATCTGGCCATTAGCTGCTCATCATCCAAAAGTGGAGAATATTTGAGGAGAAGAGCAAATGCCTGATGGTATTCTTCAATCGTTCGGCTATCCTGCTTCAGTTCCAAGAACTCCATTCATTTTGGTCTCCAAGAAGCCCGAAGGACAGAACCGGTAAGCTTTAAGATCTGACCAAGTCTGGGTATTTCGGTCGAGACGGTTTGTCTCGCAATGGTTCCTCCATGTGACCTTGGCCATTTCCATAATTTTCAATCTGGTGAGATCCATCTTGCTCTTCTTGTTACATCAAAATACTCTTCCATTGCCTCGATCCATTTTTCCACTACTTCTCCTAAGTGTTCCCCTTCACCCTTGTTGAAGGGACTAGGTTGGGATCGATGCAAGGCTTTACGAACGTTCGGATCTAACTCTTCATCATCGGTAAGAGGATCCAGTTGCCTACCATGGCCCGCGGCGTGCCTCATGATTCTGACAAAACGATATTTTTGTCAACTTAACTTTGTCATCAGATTTATGACTATTTAATTTTTGAGATTTATTTCTTAAACAAATAAATATTCCATCATAATTCTTGAAAACAAGATTCACTTTGATAATTTTATCAACCAATATTCACAACCATGAAAACAATTTGGAATCTTTTGCAAAACATCATTTATTATCAAAAGTTTTTGATATATACATAGAGCGTTTCAGCTTCCAAATTCACCGTCTCAATCGCGTATGCATAAAAAGGAGATACTGCGATGGAGACATGCTATGATATACACGATTCATCACTGATAATGGTGCTGTAATTCTCCTCCTAGGAATAAAGCGACTAAGAAGTCTAGAAATACGGCAAGAAATTGTAAAATTCTGGGGTGAGCGATTATAGAGTCGTACATAATGAATAACTCCTAGCCTTATTAAGATCATGGCTAGCGAGATATTCTGTCTGAGTATCTGTCGTTGATTGGTATTGACGCAAATACTTTGCTCTCCAGAGAAATACATATGCTGACGTCGCTCTATTGGATCGGGAAAGTATAGATCCTCAAAGTGACGAGCGAGTCTCACTCTGCTTTCTCGGGTTGTTAGCGGAGTTGATGAGATTTTTAAAGGCAAAGGCGATCATATCATGACTCTAGGGAGAGTCCAAGAATGCTAGATAGATTTGGGGTATCCATCTAAAAATCCAATTTAATTTATGAGTTTTCAATTTATGAAGTTCATTTCAAACATAATCTTAACAAGTGAAAACATTATTTCCTAGATTTACTTTAAAAATTTAGGCAATTTCTGCTGCTATCTCGTAAGTTTACAACAGCACTTTGATACCAGCTGTGAGACCCCTCTACCCCCTTTGCGCATCGTATTCTCGGTTGCGAGCAGCGGAAGTAACTTCCTCTTGCATGGGGCATGGTTTCCCACTCGGGGCCTCGCCCTCGAATGTTCGGACACGAGACTAAACTGGTGGTCATTCCAAAACCGAAACCAGGAAAATTTCGCTTGCCTGAAAAATGGGGATGATTCCACCTTTTTTATTTTCTTAACGAATTTTCTAACGGGTTAAAGAGATTAGACTATCCTTTACTTGATTAAACCAGATAGAAGGAAAACTATCACTAACTTAGTTTGAAGAAATCAACACTTTTTTCCTAACCGAAATCAGGCATTTGAGAAATTGAACGATTTTTTCCTACATTCAGGCACAGCCATTGATCTCATTTGAGAAATTCTTTCGGTTTTTATTTAACTACTCGAATTCTAAGCATATTCCTATTATTTCAATTTAATAAAACTCCACTAATTCGAGCCTACCCATCCGGCCCATGAGTTAGCCAACACCCAACCACTGGAATCAGTAGAACCAGACAATTACTCACCCACCCATAATTGAATGCCTTTCTTAACTTTTTCTTTCAAATACAGACATGCACAAACTCCTCTTTAAAGCTTTAACATATAAAATAATCCATTGACAAACAGTAATTAGTATATCTTGAATCAGTATCCCCAAAACTTCTTGATCGAACTTTCAAATTTCATACAAGAATTCCTCAAATTCTATAATCTTGATCCACATATCAATTTGAAGGGTCTCAAACTTAGTTTCAGATTTGGCGGGAGTTTTGAGTGTATTTTTCTAAACTGATCTTATCTTCTTTCCTCGAAACTGACGAAAGAGTTTGGTCTTGGTCATAGTCTGATTCAAGGTTCGAGTCAGATAAGATTTTTCCTGAACTATCTTTCTCGAAAAGGTTTGATAATTCAGTTACTATTTTTTTGAATTTCTTTCTTTGAATATTCACTTAACCGATTTCTAAACTAGTTACGAATTCCAATGAGGATAGTTCCCAAAAAGAACATGAAGATCAAAATCCGAGTGGACTACCATAAAAGTTGAATGCCGCACCTTACCTCAGATCCCTTTTTGCTCCCATTTATGGACTCTTTGCTAGATGAGGTAGCTAGAAAGGAAATGTACTCGTTTTTGGATGGATTTAGTGGATACAACCAAGTAAAAATGTTGCCAGAAGACAAGGAGAAAAAAACCTTCATCACTGAATGAGGTGTCTTCATGGGGCAATTGTCATGATGTTCAGCTTAAAAAATGCACCTGCTACTTTTCAAAGAATGGTGCAAGAGATCATTACATGACAGAATTCATGAAAGCTTTTGTAGATGACTTCAATATGTCTGGAGATAAGGCAAAGCACATCTATCGTTTGAGGCTGTGTCTGTAGAGATGTAGAGATACAAGGCTTAAGCTAAATCCATCCAAGTGTGCATCTATAGTGAGATCAAGAACACTATTAGGACACATTGTGTCAACCCAAGGATGGGCCATAGATCCTGCTAAAGTAAAGGCCATATCCAGGATGTATGCTCCTTAGAATATTAAGCAACTAGAGAGGTTCCTTGGGAAGGTTAAGTTGCATGTTGGATTTTTAAAATATTTAGCACATGTGGCTAACCCATTTTATGCACTTACCAAGAAAGATGAAAAGTATAGATGGAGACCAAAGTGTCAAAAGGTATTGCGATGGCTAAAGAGAATGGTGTCAGTTGTACCAATAATGACCACCCCCCAGACTAGACTGAAATGTTCCATGTGTATGTAGATGCTTCAGACAAAGCAGTGGGGGTAGTGCACTAATGCAAGAGAAGCAAGAGGGGTTTATGCAACCCATTCATTATGCTAGCAAAGCCCTAACAAGAGTGGAAAGGAACTATAGCACAATAGAATAGGAAGCTCTCTCAATGATTTACATTATTAACAAGTTTTGACACTACCTCTTGGGAAATAAGTTTGTTTTCCATGTGGACCATCAAGCCCTAATTTATCTGGTGTGAACAAAACCTTTTTGGTGGGGAAGATAGTCTCTTGTTCATATATTCGTTGGGCGAGACCCCGAGTGAGAGGTTCTGCCTTGTGCAAGAAGTGCTACTTCCTGCTAGCACCCCGAAATTCATCGCGTGGAGGGGGTATGGATCTTTTAGTTGGTATCATAGCAGCGAATTGGCTAAAGTGGATCAACCGAGAAGCAAGAAATGTCAAAAATTTATGAAGTACCAGTAAAAGATTGTAATTGTGTGATGAAATTCATACAAACTGATATTTAGAATGAAGATTCATAAATTGGAAATGCACAATTAACCATTGGATCCTCCTCATCATGAAACGGCCAAGGGGAGCATATGCCCATGGTGTGGACAAAGTCGGTACCCATTAATGGGCTTGGCAAATTTCTCTTCCTGTAGAGTGCCCAATAAAAAAGTGCCATCATAGAATTTATCCACAATCGAGTACGGTCCCGCCCAGCGGAGCTTCAGCTTTCCAGGGTGATGACCAAGATGTGAATTGAATAGCAAAATTGGATCCTTTTTTTGGAATATTTGGAACTTAGAGTTACAATCTACCCACTTCTTCCTCTGTGCTTGTACCACATCGGACACATAAGAACTGACAAACCGCTCTTCCCTTAGCCACACCAACTGCTCCATTAGATGAGCCAAGGACTCCTCCGGTCCCAACTTCTCCGTTCACTACAATTTTGAGACTTGGAACCAGAAACTCCATTGGAACAAAGAACTCCACCCCATACACCAGTTTGAACAAGGGTCAATTCGGTTGCCACCTTGTAAGCCATTCGGAAAGCCCATAGTGCCGAATAGAGCTTCTCATCCCAATCAATTCGGTTCTCGTTGACCAGCTTCTTTAAGATTTTCTACAACACCTTATTACTGGACTTTGCCTGCCCACTATCTTGCGGATAATAAACAGTAGATTTCTTGTGGATGATTAGATGTCGAGTCACAAGCTTCTTAATTACTGCATTCAAGAAATGTCTGCCTTGGTCACTGATGAGTTCCACTAGACAACCGAAACGAGTCATGATCATCTCATACAGGAATTTTGCCACCGACTGAGGATAATTAACCTTCAATGCCCGAGGCTCCACCCACTTTGTGTAGTAATCTACCACCAAAATGTACCGATTCCTTGTCCATCTGACCGGTGGCTTAAACGGTCTCACAAAATCCAATTCTCACTTCATGAAGGGCTCCAGAGGTAACACTGGGTTATGTGGCATTCGATCCCTCTTAGTTGGTTACCCCAACCTTTGACAAATATCACATTACTTTGCGAATCTGTAGGCTTCTCCAACCAACGTCGGTCACCATAATCCGGCTTGGAAGATCTTTCTTCTAGTGAAATCTCCAACAAAATGACCACCATTGATACGTTGATGTTCTTCTTGCAGCACCACTTCTTGTTCATGTGGCGGCACAAACCACCGAAGTAGCTTGTCCAACCCCCGATGGTATAGTTGTCTTGCTATAATCTGGAAACTTTGACTGCGAAGTGCCAATCACTTCCGCCAATCCCGAGTCAATTTGTTCCCCAACAAGCCTGTCTAGACAATCTGTAACATCTCATCATACCAAGTCTATGGCACATGTGGAAGAGAATGATAGCCTCCAATTTAAACGGATCCGAATCTGAGAAATCATAAGGAACACCGTCTAGAGGTTCCCCACTTTCGAGCCGGGATAGATAATCTGGCATTTCATGGGTCGATAGACTACTGTAAACTGAAATTCCTGCAAAATAAGCATCCATCTAGCCAACTTCCCCATTAAATTAGGTTTATTAACCAAGTACAGTAGGGCGGAGTGATCCACATGGAAGTAAACCGGTTGCTTAGCAAATAATGTCAGAACTTAGTCACAGAGTAGATCATTCCCAAAGCTCCTACTCGATAGTAGAGTAATTTCATTCTGCTTTGGATAATCTTCGATTAGTATAGTTCACTAGTTGGAACCGGCTGCTCCGCTTGTCGCTACATCATCAGCACACTCCCAATGGCTACATGTATCGCTGTGCCTGTATGAAGCGCTATCATTGAAGCGTCGTGTCTTTGTAACGAATTACTTTGTAACTCTTTGACATTCGTTTGAAAGATTCAGTTGAAGAATGAGCTTCATATTGTGGAAACAAAAAATATGTCTGTTAATGATTATGCCTTGAAGATTGTAAGATCCCTCTCTCCAACTTTTGATGATGTGAAAATGTAAGAACCTCCCCTTCAGTCTGTTGTAATCATCCCCCCCTTCAGAATGGAAAAAGATCTTCTTTGACCTTATTTTGGTCTAGAGAGAGAAAATATTCTAGAGAGAGGTAATACAATTTTGAGATATTTTGGATGAGTATTTTCTTCCAGCCAATAGGAAGTGATCCCCTAAAATAGAATTTTAATCAACAATTCCTAAGTTGCTTTAGATTTGGACAATGGGTGAACCAAGGAGTCCCCTAGTTCAAAGTTCTAAGCCTTATTAAATTATTTTGAATTTAAAAATGTGATATCCTTATCTATTAAGGTTGGAAAATAAAAAATAAAAATTTTTGAAATTAATTAAAAAAAACTAAAGAAAGGCTCACATGAGGTGAAGATTCAATAATTATGAGTTTTCAGATATTTTAGGAGACTTTTGGGAGGCTTTGTGACACCTCAGGAGAGAGAAAACCCCTCATCAAGGAGGTGCCTAGAAATCACATGAAAGGGGTATTTTTTTTATTCAAAAAAATCATAAAGTGGCTAGATATTTCATCTCTCATCTCTCCTCTTCCAAACTAGATTAAAAAAAGTGGGCATAACTAGTCTAAAACTTGTCCAAATTGGATCAAACTGAAGCTGGAAGCCTCTAGATCCCAACTAGACTGGGTTGGTGGCCTCCCTCACCTATAAATAGAGACCCATTCCTTTGTATTTTCATCTTAAAGTATTTCCATGCTAGTGTAATTTTTATTTTAGTGTATTTTCATCTTCCCTCTTCCTTGCCTCTCCATTGTTGTGAAGCTTTGGTGCTTCACTAAACCTCTTCTTCCTCTTGAAGATTACCCTCTTTTCTTGGTGGCCAAGCCTCTTCTTTGAAGGCTACACAACTTTTTCAAGGTAAAGAATCAAGAAAACCAAGGGTAAGCCTAAACAATGATGTTTACTATCTTTTTTTATGTTAATCTTCTTCCCAACCTCTCTGATGCTTAGGAAGCATTTTATTTTATGGATTTCCTCTTAAAACCATGCCTTTCTTGATTTATGTTGTTGTTTAGATGAAGAATGTTTATGTTTATGCATAAACTAATTTTTATATTAAAAGTAGAATTGTTTAGATGAAGAATGTTTATGTTTATGTTGTTGTTTAGATGAAGAATGTTTCTTGATTTATGTTGTTGTTTAGATGAAGAATGTTTATGTTTATGCTTAGGTTTATGCATAAACTAATTTTTATATTAAAAGTAGAAGTTTGAGCATTCTTAATTCATAGAAAATGCGGGGAAGTTATGGCAAAATTTTATCATTAGAAAATGAAGGTTTATGCATAATAAATTTTATTCTAAAAGTGAAATTTTGAGTATTCTCATTTTATAGAAAATGTGGGGAAGATATGGCAAAATTGTATCATTAGAAAATGAAGGTTTATTCATAAAGGTAAAATTTTTATCGTTAGAAAATGAATTTATGCATAATAAATTTTATGCTAAAAGTGGAATTTAAGCATTCTCAATTCATAGAAAATGCAAGGAAGCTATGGAAAAAAATGTATTATTAGAAAATGAATTTATGCATAATAAATTTTATGCCAAAAGTGGGGTTTTGAGCATTATTGATTTACCCAAAAAAATAAAGAAGGTTATGCACAAATCTTTCTAGATTCATTCAATTAATGAGAATTATGGAGATAATTATGAATATAATTCATTTAGATAAAAATGAATTAGTATGTGTGCATAAATATTTTATGTTGAAAGAGAAATTATGGGTATAATTGATTTTGTAAATCCAAGGAGGTCGTATGCATAAATCTTTTATTCAAAAAGAGAAATATTGAGCATATTTTATTTTGGGAAAATTGAGAAAATAATGTGAAAATATTCATAGGAATGCATCGAGAAAACATAGATAAATTTTTAATCAGAAAGAGGAATCACAAACATAATTAACTTTTGGAATTATGAAGTATACATCTAGATTCTCGAGAAATAGAATCTTAAGTACACTCTGAACGGGAAAAGGATTTCCTAGAAGAAAGACCAGAAACATGCTTAGTTGGATGAATGTAAATACTTGTTGATTGATTTATTCCTAGATTCCCTGGGAAAAGGAATCTCGAATTCTTGAAAGGATTGAGGATCCAGAAGAGAATGGAAATATAGACTTAATTGAATTGAGTCAAGAAAAAGTTTATTTTAACTAAGCCAAGTAATGGTCGAGACTTAGAAAGTTCTGTCTGTATAAAAAGTAGAGTAACTGTACTTTTAGCCCGGTTGATTGTGGAATAAAGATTCTGATAACTAGATCAAAGAAAGTTAATAATCAAACCTGATTCGCTCAAAACGAAAAGAGACCATCTTGTTTATAGAAATTAGAATGATGTGGAGTGATGTGGATTGATGTGGTTGGATTGATGTGGTTGAAAAGATGCAGGGGGGAGAAGAGAGCTTGAGCTCTTGCAAGCACACACACACTCACAGAACCCTAAAAGAGAACACACTAGGCGAGAGGCTGAAAATCTTCTTCTTCTTCACTCAACACTCAACACACCATATACAAAGATAAGAGTACACACAATATGAAAAGGTACTCAACCAAATACATACTAGGGTTCTATATAGTGTGAACCCAACTAAATGAGCTGGCGCTATAACTATGCCACTCTCTAGAATGGCTGTCACACAGCTTGTCATCCCACTGGCCGCATATCACCCATGATCTCACCAACTATGCCAGTGGTGTAAGTGTGGGGCCTATCCCCCACAGCAGGTGGGTCATCAGTGTCCACTGCCTCACTAGATGAGCTCGATATCTCAACACTCCCCCTCGAGCTCGAGCTCAACTCCATCTCATGTACACCAAGAGAAACCCTGAATCTACGGAGCTTCTCTGTACCCAATGCTTTGGTGAAGATGTCAGCGACTTGATCTTGTGTGTTGACATAAACAAGGTCAACGTCTCCTGCTAAAACCTTCTCTCTGAGACAAAATGGTAGTGTACCTCTATATGCTTCGTGCGAGCATGGATAACTGGGTTCCTGGCTAACTGTATACTGCTAATGTTGTCATAGAAAATGACAACTTGTCTATCCACCACTGATAGACCCAGATCTGCAAGTAGCTTTCTCAACCAAGCAACCTCGCATGCTGCCATAGCAGCACCTCTGTACTCGGCCTCTGTACTGGATAGAGCAACTGTAGGCTGCTTCTTGCTGCTCCAAGTCACAGCAGCACTCCCCAAAGAAAACATGAAGCCACTAGTAGTCCAAGAAAACATGAAGGCACTAGCATGTCCCAGTTTCATAAAATAGTCCACAATGCATAGTAGACCTCACATACCTCGGTATGCGTCTCAATGCATCCAAATGCAGCTTCCGAGGAACCTGCAGAGACTAACTCACCAACCCAACAACATAGCTCAAATTTGGCCTCGTAATCATCATGTAGAAGCTTCCTACTATGTGCCTATACATAGTAGGATCCTCCAAAATCTCTCCTGAATCTTCACTCAACTTGCCATTCTGATCCAATGGCACCGAGATAGGCTTATAGCATGTCATACCATACTTGGACAACATGTCCAAGCCATACTGTCTCTGCAGTAATCCACCAATACCATGTGGTGACCTAATCACCTCAATGCCGAAGAAATATCTGAGCTCCCCCAGATCCTTCATCTCAAACTTCTGTCTAAGAGAGATCTTTACATCAAAGATCTCTGCATCTTAGTTCCCCATAATGATCAGGTCATCTACATAGATAACAACAAGCACAACCCCTCTATCACTATGTCTCACATACAGTGAGGAATCTGCATTGGTTGGCTACATGAAAGCCAATAGTAATAAGATATTCAAAAATCTTGTCAGACCATGCTCTTGGTGCTTGTTTTAAGCCATACAAGGATTTCTTCAACCTGCAAACATGCTCGGGGTGACTCACATCCTCATAACTAGGTGGCTGTAACATATACACCTCTTCCTACAAATCGCCATGCAAGAATACATTCTTTACATCCATCTAATGTAAAGACCATTGCTTTGAGGGAGCCACTGCTATCGCAACTCTCATTGTGGCCATATTGGCAACTGGGCTGAAAGTTTTCTCATAATCAATGCCATATGTCTGTGCATATCCTTTGGTTACCAATCTAGCCTTGTACCTACTTATGTGTCCATCACTGTTATGTTTTACTTTGTACACCCACTTGCATCCAATGGCTTTCATGCATTCAGGCGATTGCACTAAATCCCACATCTCATTTCCATATAATGCATCCATCTCCTCATCCATAGCTTTCTCCCAATACACATTTCCAATAGCCTCATCAATGCATGTGGGCTCTAAATTATGATAAACTTATGATTTATTTCCATAAATTGGATTTAGATCTAATGATAGTTATTCTATCATAATTATATTACTAAGTCTTATCCTTTTCAAAAATATTAAAAATTATCAGTAATAGTAGAGCGGAGCTATGGCAAAATTTTAAGAAAGTAATACATAATTCATTTTTATACATAATGTGAAAAGAGGACTTCCTACCATATTCTAGGATTGAATATCCTAGGCTAAAAGAATGATTTTCGTCAAATTCATGAAAAAGTAATTTTTAAGGTTTATGTATAATTAAATAATTAAGAAAAGAGAAAATTTCAATAATTTTATTTAAATGATAAAAGAGGAATTCCCATGACATTTGAAATTCAATAATTTAAATGATAAAAGTGAAATTCTTGGCATAATTGAATTAATGGATATTTTTATTAAAATTGAAAGAGGAATTTTAGATATATTAATTTTATGGATGAGAAAATTTAAATGATAAAAGAGAAATTCCCATGACATTTGAAATTCAATCATTTAAATGGTAAAGTTGGAATTCTTGGATATTTTATTAAAGAAAAGAGGAATTTTAGATAAATTTATTTTATGATAAAAGAGGAATTCTCATGACATTTGAATGTAATCATTTCAATACAAAAAGAGGAATTTCCATGATAATTGAGATCCAAGAAACTAAATGGAAAAAGAGGAATTTTATCATAGTTCAAATTATGAGTATTTATCAAAAGAAGAATTTTGAGCATTATTGAGAAATATGGGTAGAATTGATTTTTGTAAATCCCATGATTTCTTTTACTCAAAAGTAGAATAATAAATATATTCACTTGAGAAATTTGAGAAATAATATGACAATATCTATCGAGAAAAAGTACCTTTACCTAGGCCACGCATATGGCAGAATTTTAGAAAAAATCCCATCATCGGTTTCGAAGTAGAAAAAGCTACTAAATTTTAATGAGATGGGATAAGATGTGAATGGATGTGATAAGATGTGAATGAGATGGGATAAGATGTGAATGGATGTGTGATGAGATGTGAACGAGATGTGAATGGATGTGAATGGATGTGATAAGATGTGAATGGGATGATGTGATAAGATGTGAGTGGATGTGATAAGATGTGAGTGGATGTGACAAGATGTGGTGTGATGTAAATGAATTTGGATGGGATGTGAGGTGGTGTAAATGGATGTGGATGTGAATGACAAGATGAGAATGAGATATGAGGATATGTGAAAAGATGTGATGTGATGTAAATGGATGTGGATGTGATAGGATGTGATGGGATGTAAATGGATGAGGATGTGATAAGATGTGATGGGATGTAAATGAATGTGGATGTGGATAGTGTAAGTGAATGTGGATGTGGATGTGATAGAATGTATGTGATGGGATGGGAATGCAATGAATGTGATGGATGTGAATAGATGCGATGAGATGTGAATGGATGTGAATGTGACGTGATGTAAATAGATGTGATGTGGTACTGTGAATCAGGATAGATGTGAATGGATGAGATGTGATGTGGATGTGATGTGAATCAGGATAGATGTGATGTGGATGTGATGTGAATCGGGATAGATGTGAATGGATGAGATGTGATGTGAATGGATGAAAGAATGATTAGAAATTAGAATTCAACTGAATATTTTGGAGGATTATGATCAATGACACTATGGTTTCATTAAAAGATTGTTTTAAAGAAAGATGAATTTGTGAAGCACCCAATTTCATATTGGGTGTGTGAGTGGTGTGACTATCTTGAAGTTTGCATGAAGCGTCGGCTAGGGGGCCTAGGAACTCTTTTCCCTGGTACCTAGGACAAAACATAACCAAATTCCTAAATGGATTCTATCACTATAGTGGTTGGGCGGTTGGCTGACCCATGGTACTGGATGGGGTTAGGCTGGACTGATGGATCCCTAAAATTATACTCGATTCTGTTATGGTATGATAGATGCAGTAAGTCCTAGATAATCTTGTTCTATGGAAAATAATCAACAAAAGCGTTGGTCTCTATGATCCAAGTGCAAGTCTTTTCCTTGATCTGACCATGTGACTTACTGGTTCAGTCGGATCAGTTTGGTTAGTTAAGGCTCTTGACTACATTAGAATAAAAATATCGTGGAGGAATCGCCCGTGCTTTTTGGGCGAGGGAAGTTTTCCCGCGTTCAGTTTTGGAACAAACCAAGGGATTAGTCTCTTGTTCGGATATTCGTGGGCAAGGCCCTGAGTGAGAGGCTTTGCCCTGCACCAAAATTACTACTTCCATTGCTAGCACCCCCGAATTCGTTGCATGAAAGGGGCAGGGATCTTTGAGCTCGTATCAGAATAAATTGTCTAAAGTGGATCAACCGAGAAGCAAGATATGTCAAAAATTCATGAAGTACCAGTATAAGATTGTAATTGTGTGATGAAATTCATGAAGTACCAGTAAAAGATTGTAATTGTGTGATGAAATTCATACAAATTGATATTCAAAATAAAAATTCATAAATTAGTAATTGGGTCTTCAGATGGAAGCACCACAATTGTATGGCACCCTTGACTTGCTTGAGGCCTAGATATGATGGTATTTACCTTATAACTCCAAGGACCGTGACTACATGTATATACCGTGGGTATAACTGCAGCTCTTTACTGACAATATATACGAGTAAATCTAAGACCTTAAAATTATAAGCAAAAATGCTATCCAAATGATGAATTCGAATGCTGGTTGATATGATTTTAGAATTTTGGTTGAGAATTGATGAGTTGATTTGGATTCTGATTGAAAGATAATGATTCCCGAATTCTAGTTGTGAAAGAAGATAAGTTTAACAAAGCCACAGTGAGGATGAGTGGGACAAATCCTAGTGATGATATTGGTAATTGGAATGACAATTATGACTTCAGCAAATCACGAGATTAGTGGATTGTGCTGACAGATTGCTGCTGTTTAACCTTGACCCAGTAACTCTAATTAGGGAAGACAAATTGAGAACCTGCATAACTGAAATTTTTGTGGAGGAATGTTCAGATGGAAAATTCAGTCTGATGGACCATTACTGTGATAAGAATATGAATGAATTATTCTCTGATAATGAGTTCTATATGTTCTTTTGTTAGGAGGATTCTTTATTCCATGATTCTATGGGGGGCTAACCAATCTAAAGAACCCCAGAATCAATTGGATCTAAAGTTCTATGGGGGGCTAACCAATCTAAAGAACCCCAGAATCAATTGGATCTAAAGTTTGATTTGAATTATAAATAAAGGAACTTAACAAGAATTTTTGTATTGATAGGATGATGGATCAAGGTCATCGTGGTAGGAATGATAACCCTCAACTCGATGAGGAAGAGCTCAACTTGGATGTTCATAAAACTCTTCATAGATCACAACCTGGACCTTTAAAGGGTGAAGGAGGAAACTTGGGCAAGGCTGTGAGGAAGTGGATCGAAGCAATGGAAGAATACTTCGATGTCACCGGGTACAACGAGAAAAGTAAAATGGCTCTTATAAGGCTAAAGATAGTAGAAATAGCCAAAGTGGCATGGAGAAACCACTACGAGACAAACCGTCTAGATGGGAACACCCAGACATGGAATGATCTCAAAATCTACCTAAGGAAGAGATTCTGTCCTCCCGGCATTTTGGAAACCAAGATGAACGAATTCTTAGAGTAAACCGAGGGGAGTAGAACCATAGAAGTGCATCACCAAGCGTTTGCTCTCCTCCTCAAATACTTGCCACTGTCGGATGAAGAATGGTTGATCGCCAGGTTCATTTGGGGACTGAAAGAACCTTTGAATATCCTAGTGCATAATGCCAAGCCAGTTTCCAAATTTCTATGGAGGAATGTTCAGATGGAAGTTTTAGTCTGATGGACCATTACTATGATAAGAATATGAATGAATTATTCTCTGATAATGAGTTCTATATGTTCTTCTGTTAGGAGGGGTCTTTATCCCATGATTCTATGGGAGGCTAACCAATCTAAAGAACCCTTGAATCAATTGGATCTAAAGTCAGATTTGAATTATAAATAAAGAAACTTAACAAGAATTTTTGTATTGATAGGATGATGGATCGAGGTCATCATGGTAGGAATGATAACCCCCAACTCAATGAGGAAGAGCTCGACTTGGATGTTCATAAAACTCTTCATAGATCACAACCTGGACCTTTCAAGGGTGAAGCAGAAAACTTAGGCGAGGTTGTGGAGAAGCGAATCAAAGCAATGGAACAATACTTTGATGTCACCGGGTAAAACGAGAAAAGTAAAATGGCTCTTGCAAGGCTAAAGATAGTAGCGGCCAAAGTGGCATGGAGAAACCATTGCAAGACAAACCTTCTGGATCGGAACACCCAGACATGGAATGATCTCAAAATCTACGTAAGGAAGAGATTTTGTCCTCCCGGCTTCTTGGAAACCAAGATGAACAAATTCTTAGAGTAAACCAAGGGGAGCAAAACCATAGAAGTGCATCACCAAGCGTTTGCTCTCCTCTTGCCACCGCCAAATGAAGAACAACTGATCGCCAGGTTCATTCGGGGGCAAATGAAACTTTGAATATCCTGGTGAAGAATGCCAAGCCAGTTTCCATGGCCGAAGCAGTGCAGATGGCGAAGGATTTTGCCAAGCCTTTGATGTCAAGGTCTCGCCAAGCCACCACCATCATCTTTCAAAAGATTTCTAGCTCCAGAAGGTGATTCCAACCTTCCACCGCCTAAGAGACAACAAAGTCAAGCTCAGGAGATGGAAAGTCCATAAATGGAAGAAAGTTCCTTTTGCCGGAACTCAATCCCCTAGAATTCGACTTTAGAAGTTCCACCCTTTAACAAGGAAGTGAAATGCTATAATTGTCAAGGATTTGGACATCGTAGTATTGATTGCCAACTCTTTTTGGATCAAGGTTTTCGGGGTGCGAACATTAGGGACCAAGATCCCAGACTTGAGCTCCTTCCTTCGAGAGTAATCAGGCTCCTTTCTGCCAAAATCAAGAAAATCCCAGTTTCAATCCAAAGTAGACCCTCTAACCAACCCTCAGTTTCAATCCAAAGTAATGCAGGAACTCTGTCTCAGAATAGGGAAAGTTAAAGAGAGATGTTCCCGAATCGGCCATCCACTTCTAAGGCAGTAACACTGGAAGTGGTTGAAGAAGAAGAAGATGCAAGAGATTATACTCCACCTGCCACATGAGGACATCTCGCGTTTTTTAAGTGGGGTAGGATGTAAGATTCCTTCCTCCAGCTTTTGAGGTGTAAAGGTGTAAGAACCTCCCTTCTATTCTTGTAATTATTCCCCTCTCTAAAAATAAAGAAAGATCTTGTTTTACCCTGTTTTGACCTAGGGAGAGAAAATATCTAGAGAGAGATAATCCAAAATTGAGATATTTTTGGATATAAAAATCCTCCTAGTGTCTAAAATGGTTTCCTTTGAAACAGAAATTCAAAAAAAAATCTTGTCCAAATTCAGCCAAAGTGAAGCTGGAAAATTCTAGAACTTAGTTGGACTCAGTTAGTGGCCTCCCTCATTTTTAAATAGACCCTCATTCTTTTGTATATGAGCTACACCATGCCACTATTACATTAAAATACTCATAATTTCTATTATCCCTTAAAAATTCTCTACTTTTGGAGAAAGTGGAGCTTCTCTCTCTCTTCAACCATCCTTTGAGCTTTCCTCTCAACACATTAACCAATTGATTGGTTGGGGGCTTGTTCTAAGATAGAGAAGCAAGTAAAATAAAGATGTAAGATGTAATTTCATGGTTTTTCTATACTATTCTCAATGTTTTCACTTCTCAACCCCTCTCAAGCTTGATAAGTTTCTAATTAAGTGTTCATAATGCAAATCAAGCTTTTCTTAAGAGTTGTAATGAATAATCAAGAAAAGTTTATCTTTATGCTTAATTTAGAATGTTTTTTTTGTATATCTCTCTCTCCCCAAAAGAATGGTCATTCCTATGACCAATTCTCTATTCAAATGATGCTTCTCATTGATAAATTCTCAATTGAAAAATCAAACTCTATGCTAGTTAAGACAAAGGTTAAAGGAAATGGCTTTTTAATGCTTATATGTTAATAAAATTATAATAAACTTATGATTTAATTCCATAAATTGGATTTAGATCTAATGATCGTTATTCTATTATAATTATATTACCAAGTCTTATTCTTTTAAAAATATTAAAATTATCAGTAATAGCAGCGAAGCTATGGCAAAAGTTTTAGAAAGTAATACATAATTCATTTTTGTACATAATGTGAAAAGAGGACTTCCTACCATATTCTAGGATTGAATATAAAAGGAATTCCCATGACATTTGGAATTCAATCATTTAAATGGTAAAAGTGAAATTCTTTGATATTTTATTAAAGAAAAGAGAAATTTTAGATAAATTTATTTTATGATAAAAGAGGAATTCTCATGACATTTGAATGTAATCATTTAAATACAAAAAGAGGAATTCCCATGATAATTGAGATCCAAGAAATTAAATGGGAAAAGAGAAAGTTTTAGCATAATTCAAATTATGAGTATTTATCAAAAGAAGATTTTTGGGCATTATTGAGAAATGGGTAGAATTGATTTTTGTAAATTCCATGAATTATTTTACTCAAAAGTAGAATATTAAATATATTTACTTGAGAAATTTGAGAAAGAATATGAAAATATCCATTGATAAAAAGTACCTTTACCTAGGCCAAGCAATTGGCAGAAATTTGAAAAAAGTCCCATCATCGGTATCGAAGTAGAAAAAGCTACTAAATGTGAATGAGATGTAATAAGATGTGAATGGATGTGATAAGATGTGAACGAGATGTGAATGGATGTGAATAGATGTGCTAAGATGTGAATGGGATGTGATACGATGTGAATGGGACGTGATACGATGTGAATGGGACGTGATAAGATGTGAGTGGATGTGACAAGATATGGTGTGATGTAAATGTGGATGGGATGTGAGGTGGTGTATATGGATGTGGACTTGAATGATGAGATGAGAATGAGATGTGAGGATATGTGAAAGGATGTGATGTGATGTAAATGGATGTGGATGTGGTAAGATGTGATGGGATGTAAATGAATGTGGATGTGGATGTGATAAGATGTGATGTAATGTAAATGAATGTGGATGTGGATGTGGATGCGATAGAATGTATGTGACGGGATGGGAATGTAATGAATGTGATGGATGTGAATAGATGCGATGAGATGTGAATGGATTTTAATGGATGTGTATGTGACGTGATGTAAATAGATGTGAATGGATGTGATGTGATGTAATGTGAATCAGGATAGATGTGAATGGATGAGATGTGATGTGAATCAAGATGAGATGTGAATGGATTTTAATGGATGTGTATGTGACATGATGTAAACAGATGTGAATGGATGTGATGTGATGTAATGTGAATCGGGATAGATGTAAATGGATGAGATGTGATGTGAATCAAGATAGATGTGATGTCGATGTGATGTGAATCGGGATAGATGTGAATGGATGAGATGTGATGTGAATGAATGTGATGTGAAGTGAATCGGGATACATGTGAATGGATGAATGGATGTGATGTGATGTGAATCGGGATACATGTGAATGGATGAGATGTGAATCGGGATACATGTGAATGGATGAGATGTGATGTGAATGGATGTGATATGATGTGAATCGGGATAGATGTGAATGGATGAGATGTGATGTGATGTGATGTGATGTGAGTCGGAATAGATGTGAATAGAAGAGATGTGATGAGATGTGATGTGAATTGGGATAGATGTGAATAGATGAGATGTGATGTGAATGGATGTAATGTTGAAAGAAAGTAACAGGGGTGGGTTAGTCCCTCACCAAGGGAGTGGCTCATGAAGGAGTCACCACTTAGCATCTCACAGGAGAAGCTCACCATTGATTCTTGGAACAAATAACATTATCATGAATCCGCCATAATCCCATTTACATTGGTATTTATACTCCACCCAAGAGTTCACACCTACTTACTAGTTGTCCATGGCCTTGGGCCCATAATGCTTTCTTACAAACCATCCCTTCCCCAATGTTTCGTCCTCGAAACCTCAAATGAATACCCCAAATTCGGAGAAGAATGTTCCATGTGGCAGAATTTACACCAACCCATATTGCTCTATCAATGCTTCATATCCCTCCAATGTTGAAATAGGTTGCCATGAAGCTTCTTTCTTAGGTAAACCTTTCCATTGAACAAGATACTCCACCAAGGTACGAGTGCGAAGTACCTTTTTCCTTGTACCTAAGATAGCTTCTGGAATGTATTCAATCATTCCCTCTTCATTCATTGGAGGTAACTCATCAACCATTTGATCGATCATACCCACATATCCTTTCAAGTGAGAGACATGAAACATATCATGAATCTTTGTCGTAGATGGAAGTAAGAGTTGATATGCAACCTCCCCAACTCTTCGTATCACTTGATAAGGACCATAATAGCGATGAGCTAGTTTGGTGTTGGTGCTTCCCTTCAAAGACACATATCTTGACTTTGGTATTCTCAAAAGAACCCAATCTCCCACTTTGATG
This sequence comes from Cibotium barometz, assembly GCF_041138505.1. Taxonomy (NCBI): domain Eukaryota; kingdom Viridiplantae; phylum Streptophyta; class Polypodiopsida; order Cyatheales; family Cibotiaceae; genus Cibotium; species Cibotium barometz. Next base: position 42,892,812 of record NC_141072.1, read on the forward strand.
AATTCCAATGGTCTTCGATGACCATTGGCATATTGTCTCATTTTCTCTTGTGCAACTTTCAAATGACTTTTGCATTGTTGCAACAAAGCTTGCATCCTTTCAGCTTCCTCCTTGGCATTATGGTTAGAAGTCTCATATGTACCCACCAACATAGGCAAATTGACCTTGTGACCATATAAAGCCTCAAAGGGTGACATGCCAATGCTCACATGATATGTTAAGTTGTAAGCAAACTCAGCCAAAGGTAACCAATCATCCCATGTGCTTTGAGTATCATGACAATAGTGCCGTAGGAGGGTGGCCACGGAGCGAGCCCATTGCAGCGAGCCAATTTGCAAATTATTTTCAAATCAATACGAGATGCGAGTAGTTTCTTGTCATGTATCCATTGAAAGTGAGCAAGAATGACACATGACATACCAAAAAAAAAAGCAGGCTTACTACATGACATGCCATACCACCTTCAAGACATACCACCTTCAAGACAATGTATTCAAGACACAAAATAAAAGCAGGCTTACTACATCCACCAAAAATGCTACATCCAAACTGTCTTTAAATAAAAGTTCAAATATCACGCTACATCCACCAAAAATGCTAATATCCAAAATGTCTTCTGTCTTCACAAAAAATGCTAAGATCCAAAATGTCTTTAGTCTTCTTCAAACTGCAAAAAAGTAAGAAATTAATGAACATTGCATTTATAGAGGATTATGGGGTATTAACAGTGCCTTGTCTTATTAATTTGGGAATTACCTTTGTAGAATATGGCTCCAATAGCTTATTATATATGCGATGGTCCTTTTCAAAGATAATAACATTACGTTCCATGACCGCTGCAATAAGTCCAAGAGTTCCAGTCCCAGCAAACAAGTCAACAATAGTATCCCCTGTCTTTGAAAAGAGAGATACTATGTACTTGCATAGCCTCTGCCCTCTTTGGCAACCACCTCTCCAAGGCTTTCCCTTTCGTTTTACCATATCCTCTTCAGGAACACTACATAAACACAGAGATGAGAGACCCAAAAACCTAAACCCTAAATACATAGACATTGTTTTTAATCACAGATCCAGAGTCGATCCCTTACATATCTTGAATGAGGTCTTGTTCCAGATCTAATTCACTCCCAAGATTTTGCTCTTCCACCTTATCTCCATACATCCGTAAATACTGCCTTGGTGTACTTGAGCGTACAAAAACAGATAGAATAAGACATGCAACCTGTAATGAAATCCATTCAAATAGTAGTGAATTCCTTAGGCTATAAGTTGAAATAGACATAGACATAAGAATTTTTGTAGAAGAGAAGTGTGCAGCTACCTTTGTTACAAGTTGTCCCATCTTCTTTCCCACTGGTGGAGTGCATTTGACCACTTGTCGATGAAAGACCACAAATCCTCTAGATGTTGCCTCATGCTCTATCTTCACTCCTTCTTCCATTGTATAAAGGCATGTTATGAAGCCATGATCATTAAGACAAAAGTCTACAAATTGAAAAGTTGCCTCATATAGACTTTTGCTAACCACATTCCAAGGTGGCACTCTGTGTCCCAAACAACCCTCAACAACGAGGTTTGAGGGGAAGTCTACAAACACCATCTCCACACAATAGTCAGTCCTTTTCCCATGGACTTTTCCTTTATTACAAAGCACATTCATGGCTTCCAAAACATGTTTGAATAGAGGGGATGGCCCTTCTATGTTCTTACAGTCCCTTGCAAGGTCCTCGATGGAGGTATTGAATGCATATACCATGCCTGCGAATTCCCACAATGCAAGAAGAAACACAGAAGAAGATTGATTGGTAAGAGAAAAATATTTATCACCCCAATAAACATACACTACTGTTAACGGCATGATATCACCTTTCAAAGGTGCTGGTTGGATCATAGACGAGGCTACATGTACATTGCCCGAAGTACTTGTTGTTTGATGTACTTCTCTTTGTCTCCTATTTGCATCCAATGCTTGACTCACTATATCCCTCCCTAGGTTAACTGGTAGAGGGTGCATTCTAGATGTAGAGGCTATAGATGTGGCATGAGAGCTCGTAGAGCAGCCATGTACTGCAGTCAATGGTATACTCTGCACAAAGACAACTTATGGTTATAAATTACCTCATCAAAAAACTTTATCATCGTGCAAAAATCAGAGACAACTTATGGTTACCTCATCAGAACCCTCCACTATGGTCATCTTAGCCAATATAGCTAAGTGTTGATCATGTAATTGAATTTCTTCATCTGGCACAACAAACCTCTCCATGTCTAGCCACCAGGGGCATCTTGTCTTTTCAACACTTGATAGAGGCTAACCATGCATTTCAAAAATAGAAACGTTTTATCATCATACATACATTTTATCATCATGACCATGATTACAGAAAACACTTACTCTCCCAAGGTGCAGATCCGCATATATATATCGTGGAGTATCCTCGCAAATCCATAACAACACAAGAGGTGGTATGGCCTGTACTACACCACTATCCACCTCTTTCAGCAGCCATCTAAATTCCAAATGGAAAGGAAAACTAAAGTCAATAGGCTATATAAGAAGCATAAGGAGAAGAAATAAAATTGACCAAGTTTTTTTTTTTACCTATAAACAACTCGATGTGTTGCAGAGCGTAGCCCTTTTTGTGTGTCAATATCATTGCTAAATTTTATATCCCCCTGATGAACTCTGAAAGCTTTTTTGAAATACTTTCGTCGATGAAAGACGACATAGTTTATAAAGGAATTAATGGAAGGTAAGGAGATTCTATCACAATTTTCAATCTCCTCCAGAAGCTTGGAGCCATAAGAACTTATTTGTAGCCAGAACACAAATGAATGTAGCCACTCTCTAGCTTTTGCTTTGTCTTTAGGCAAGTACTCTATCTCTCGAATGCTAGCTTGTGAATTATCCAACATTCGAACTAAGAATGCCTTATCTTCATCCCTAACTTGTGCAGCCCCAATCATGTTCAGTTTCTCTTCTGTCGCAATATGGGTCCCTGCTGCATGCCAAGGAAGTGACAAAACAGCACGCCAAAAGTATTCTCCATTGGCAGGGTCTGCTATGCGGGCAAACTTTCCCACCCTATTCTTATACAGAATTTCTACCTCTCTTATCACCTTAGCCCTTCCGTCTACATCCATGCCCTTAGCCTTGACCTTGATTTTCATCTCCATATCGTCCTACAGAGTCCATTTAATTACAAAATTACTCTTGCATACATTAAACATATTTCGCATAATTAAGTAGATCTTGCATACCTTTAATATCTTGCATACCTTAAACACAAGCCATGCCAATATATTTATTGGAACAGAAAACCAGCTTTTTTTGCCACGAGTGGGGCACTTTTTCATTTCATTCTCCATCCAAGCCTTGTCCTCATCATCGAGCTCTGCAAGGAGGGTAGTCTTATCGGACTCACCAATTCTCCTTATTTGGAAGAGCCTATCCCCAAAAGTTGTTGGTACAAAGGCATAGTCATGCATCCTAGTACAACCAATGCAGAGAGTTGAAGCAACATCATGCAATCAATGCCAAGAGCAAAAAAGAGAAAAATAATAAAACATATACTTATTCAATCTGGAAAGAGAAAACATCAGCTCTCCAACGTCAGCCTTCTCGAATTGTAGAAAGTCACAGGCCACCAGACAATGCTTAGAGATGTCATTTGGAAATTCTGAGTAAAAGGAAAGAAGATGATAAAATTATATTAGATGCATACATAAAATTGTATAAATAGATAAAAACATTTCAAATCACCCTCACCTTGAGCAATCAAATCCATCCAAGATTTATAGCGGTTGTTTCCATCCAGTACATGTATCATTTTACCCTGGATGAACGGTCCCCATTCTGGCATATTTCTGAGAGACTCTTCAAAAGTTCCATTCACATCCCTCCATGTTGAACTCCATGACAATGTTGTTTCTTCAGTCAGAGGAGTCTCCTCTCCATCCAAATCAAACATGGACACCGTGAACACCCCCTTGCTTTCAAGATACCCACCAAGGTTCTTGAATGCTCGACCAAGGTTCTTATCAGTACTGGGGCATAGTCTCCTTATGGCCTCTGTTGGAAGAAGCCTACACAAGGGGATCTTGGGGGGGGGGTGCTGAATCTAACTCTAATTCGATCGATGAATGCAGTTGGAGTAGAGGTTTTAAGGATCTTTCCGAAAATTTCTGCTTTGATGCTCTCTGTTTTTCTTGTCTCAGTTGTCAATGTGTCTCCACCTTCTTCTTCTTCATTATCATCCTCTCTATCATTCCCATCTTCTTGTCTATCATCACCCTCTCTCTCATCCTCCTGTCTATCATCCTCCTGTCTCTCTCTATCATCATGCTCTCTCTCATCCTCCTCTCTATCATCTTCTCTGTCATCATCCTCTCTCTCATCCTCCTGTCTATCTTCCTCTCTATCATCATCCTCTCTCTCATCCTCTTGTCTCTCATCCTCTCTATCATTCTGTCTCTCATCCTCTTCTTGTCTGTCATCCCTGTCTCTCTCATTCTCATGTCTATCATTCTCCATCAACACTTGGCCTTGACTCTGAACTTCCTCATCAAACAATCCTCGAGACACCCTGTCGGTTGTTCTTGCCTGTAATTTTTTGGAGCGTTTAGTAGGAGGTAGTAAGGAATCCATACCAGCAAAACAACAATCTTTTTGAGAACAAGAAGATATAGTCACATAACGTTGGGAGTTGGTGTCCATTTTCAAAGATATAACTCTTCTCACAAAAAGTAAAGTAAACTACACGAATTATTCTAGGTAGTATAATCATGGGTTGGCATGGGTTGGCATGGGTTGGCACAAAGTATACGGATTATTTAAGGTTGTATAATCATGGGTTGGCAGGGTTGGCGCAAAATATACGGATTATTCAAGGTTGAAAATAATCTCGGGTTGGCACAAAGTATACGGATTATTCAAGGCTGTAAATTCCTAATCATTAATAACAAAGTGCTCGAAAAATCCTTTTCCCAAAAAGGATTTCATTCCTCTGCAAACGGCTGGAAGGAAAGGTACACTCGTGCATTTTCTACGACCATTTTCTACGACTATCCTCTGCAGCTATCGTCTTCTACAACTATCTTCTACTCTATTCTCTGCAGCTGTCGTCTACAACTATCCTCTTCTACAATTATCACCTGCAAATATCCTCTGCGTGTTTGCAAGCATGTAAGTCCCCCTCTCTCTATCTCTCTATCTCTGTACTGCTATTGATTACAATCTGGATTTTTTTATTTAATGGCCAATGTAAAAACTCCTCCTCTACAATGACTATGATGGCATAGTCATGGCTCTGCAGATGAAGTCTCGGGATAGCTCTGTAGTGGCCATGTTTAGCTCTACAGTGGCCATATTGAGGATCAAAACATGTCTATGTAGGGCCTCCAGGATCAACTGCGCTGAGCGCACTTGATCCTGGAAGCTCTACAATGACAAGGATGGCATACTCATGGCTCTGCACATGCAAGTCTCGAGATAGCTTTGCAGTGGCTATGTTTAGCTCTACAGTGGCCATATTGAGGTGTAAATTTTCTGCTGGATCAAGACATGTTTATGTAGGTCCATGTTGACATGTTTATGTAGGTCCATGTTTATGTAGGTCTATCTATGTAAGGCCTCTAGGATCAAGTGCGCTGAGCGCACTTGATCCTTGAGCTGAGCGCACTTGATCCTTGAAGCTCTACAATGGCTCTGCAGATGAAGCCTCCAGATAGCTTTGCAGTGGCCATGTTTAGCTCTATGGTAAGTAGCCATGTCTATGTAAGGTGAATTTTTTTACTGGATCAAGACATGTCTATGTAGGGCCTCCAGGATCAAGTGCGCTGAGCGCACTTGATCCAGGAAGCTCTACAATAGCCATGTTAGCTCTGCAGATAAAGCATAAGCCAATGTTTAGCTCTACAGTGGCCATGTTGAGGTCTAAATTTTTTGATGGGCATGTTGAGCACTTATTTTTAATAAAAACATAGACATCTTTTGCTAATGTGGATGCCTCCATGGATAGACAAGACATGCCTGTGTAGGGCCTCCAGGATCAAGTGCGCTGAGCGCACTTGATCCAGGAAGCTCTACAATAACCATGTTAGCTCTGTAGATAAAGCATAAGCCAATGTTTAGCTCTACAGTGGCCATGTTGAGGTCTAAATTTTTTGATGGGCATGTTGAGCCCTTATTTTTAATAAAAACATAGACATCTTTTGCTAATGTGGATGCCTCCATGGATAGACAAGACATGCCTGTGTAGGGCCTCCAGGATCAAGTGCGCTGAGCGCACTTGATCCAGGAAGCTCTACAATAACCATTTTAGCTCTGCAGATAAAGCATAAGCCAATGTTTAGCTCTACAGTGGCCAAGGGCTCAACATGCCCATCAAAAACATAGACATCTTTTGCTAATGTGGATGCCTCCATGGATAGACAAGACATGCCTGTGTAGGGCCTCCTAGATCAAGTGCGCTCAGCGCACTTGATCCTTAAAGCTCTACAATGACCATCTTGTGCAAGTAGACATTCATGGTAAAAAACAAACGCAAGGGAAAAATGCACATTTAAAAAACGTAAAAGAACATACTCTCTTTCGGGCAGGTGATGCTCGGGCAGGTGATGCTCAGGCAGGTGATGCCCTTTGTCGTGAGGGTGAGAGTTGCAACATGAGCGCAGCAGACATCTTCATCTTCAACGTTGTTGTACTTCACAACGTTACTGTGCAGATATATTCCAGTCGTGGTCTTCCAATAGATTACAGTCGTGTAAATATTTCTAAAAGTCGTGTAAATATTTCTAAAAAGAACTTCTTCTAAAAGTCGTGTAAATATTCGTGTGAATATATATTATTGTGCTTACTTGAACATTAAACCACTAAAAATTAAACCACTGTAGTACAAGGAAAAATGTGCAAATTATACTTCAAAATCGTACTGGGAAAATTACAAAACAAAATCCTTCTGGGAAAATTGCAGTACAAAATTACAAAAACAAAATCCTACTGGGGAAAATTACAAAACAAAAACGTACTGGGCAAATTTAGTTGGAGTCCTACTGGGAAAATTACAGGGCAAAATCGACAAAATCCTACTAGAAAAATTGCAGGACAAAATTGTGGGGAAATTTATGCATCCCCATCTTCCTCACTGTCATCTTCTTCACTGTCATCCCTATCTTCCTTATTGTCATCTTTCTCACCGTGGGAGTCGGGGATGTTCTCTGCATCTGCATCATAGCCTGTGCCTGTGTCTGCCTCGGGCATTTCAATGGGCATTTCTTTATGTTCTGCTTCCTCTTCCTGCTCGGGCATTTCTTCAGGCATTTCTTCATATTCCTCCTCTTCCTCCTCTTCCTCCTCTTGTATTTCCTCTTCCTCTTCTTCTTCCTCGAAAGGAAAATTGTACCAGTCCACCCGAGAATATTCTGTGGTGGAATCACTATCTGCGATTCCATCATGGCAGCTCTCATACCATTCAGCGGGTGGGGTATCTGGCTCCTCTGGAGCCATTTCACTATTTTCACTAATTTCACTATTTTCTTCTTCAGAGGTATCACCCTCTGAAAATGTTGAGAAAACTAGAGATAATAATATATAAATAGAAAGACAGAGCAGCTCCATTGTATCTTAAGAGGAGGGTGGTCTGAGAGCAGCTTGAGGGTGAACTAATAAGAAGCAATGGCAAAACAGTGCATGAGAAATAACATATAAAGAGAAGAAGGAGTTTTACCACGAGTTGATTGATTGCAACATCTAGAAATAGTCTGTTTTAGTAGTCTTTCAAACTAGTGAGTAAATATACTAAAAAATAGCTTTTCCAGCTTGTCCTTTCATTCGACTTTCATTCCAAAGGAAGCCTATGCCTTTTTCTCACGTGTAATGTATATAGTATTACTTTGTTTTGAATATTATACTTTCTTTTTCTCACGTGTAATGTATATAGTATTACTTTGTTTTGGATATGTGTGCTCACATTATACTTTCTTTTGGAATGTATTCCTGAAATGTAGGGATTCTGAGTCAGATGTTCAGATTTTTCTACACAAAGTTGGAGGCCCTCTTTTTAGACTGTCATTTTCACATGGGAAATGTTTATTATCAGCCGAATTAATGAAAGAAAAACTAGGTGCAGAACATGAAATTTTTATTGAAGGTCTATTGCAAACTGATGATGGTTTTGAGAGCATAGGGACAATTCCCTTGTACCATGGGATTGGTGAACATGGGTATTATATCTTAGATAATACCCTGTCATCATTTTATGTTGCAAAAGTAGCCATTACATCAACACCACTCCCTACCCCTGGGGATATTCCTTCTGGATCTGGCAGCAAGACCTCACCTATGTGAGTGATTTCAACTTTTGAAACATGGTAAAATATAGTGAGGTTATCTTTCTTGTTTCAATTGTTGACTTTGGATTGTTGATTTTTTTCCTAGTGACTTGGATGAAGAGGACATGGAAAAGGTGGTGCATGCAGATAATTTAATTGACATTGAGGAAGGTGATCCTGCATTTGACACTGCAGTATCTGCCTTCCAAATTGTTCGTACTTTGCCGCCCAATGACATATTCCATAATATTATAAATGAATGCACATTCAAAGGAAAAGTCAAGGAGCTCCCTAAGAAGTATGAAGAAAATTGCATTTATGAGCTTTTAGATGGGAAGGGCGTGGAGGGTATGGAGCACAAATATGAAGGAAATGCATGGACAAAACCCCAGACACAAACAAGAACTAATAAATCTTTTATTTTGAGAAAGAGTTTTTGTGGGGGTACCTTCCAGTGTATGAATGAAAGATGCACTTATCGATTTCGAAACAAATCACCGAATAGGCTCCATTGGAATGGCCAATTATTGAAATCCCCAAATGAAGGATGTTTGGCTTTGGGAAGTTATGGAAACTTAGAGTGTTTCTTTTGTAAGCATGTTCCAATGTGCATAAAAACATGTTCAGTGTCTGCCTACTATTTTATGCCTAAAGATCACTCCCATAGTAGATTGTTCCTTCACTATGGGAAACATACACACACAATTGCTAGAGGCATGTGTCGAGCATCTATGCGAAACATTAAAGCCTTAGTAGCTCGTGTTGTTCAGATGGACCATAATGCGGGTCCACGAAAGGTACAAATGATTGTTGCCAGGGAGTTCGTTTTGAAGGCTTTCACTGACGATGATAAAGTGATTGGAGAGTTTATGTCAGAGAGGGAACTCCAGGAGATGTCTCAAGAGCTAATATCTTTAATAAATCTCAAAAAGTAAGTTCTTCTCTATTGAATATATATATATATATATATATATATATATATATATATATATATATGTAATTTCTTAACCAACTTGGTAAATGTAGGGTGAAGCAGATGGTAATGCAAAGTCGAAAGACAAGTCGAGCACTAGGTGATGGATTTGAGGCTATCCTAGAGTTAAAAAGAAAATGCCACTTTCAGTTCTTCCACGGATCAAGGTTTCCCTTGCAAGCAACCAAAAGTGATGAGAGGTGCTATCTTTTCAAGATGTCCACAACTGGCCCTGGCTCTGGCGTTGATATTGTCAATAGAATGGATGCTGCGGGGGATCGAGACCTTCGACATTCATGGGTTTGTTTTGATCATGTACACCGAGTGGAGAATGATTGGCACACAATGGGTGCACATGTGTATGATCACACGTATGTTTTAATTTTTATTCTCTTTTCAAAATGAAATGACTGTTCGACTGAGTTGTTACAATACAATAATCTTCCAAATACTCTTCTTGCAGGATTGGAGAGCTACTCACAATTGCAACTTGTGAGTTTAGAGAGGAGGATGAGACAGCACAGATAATGTTTTGGGAAAATTTGAATGCAGTTATGATCGACCATACTGGGAAATCAGCAAACTTTTTTGGCTTCATGGCCGACGAAGCAGGTGCAAATTGGAATGCTATTAGGTCAGTATATAACAATGGAGATGAGATGGTAGGAAAGGAGAGATCTTGCCTTTTTCATTGGAAGGACAATCTTCGAGTGCATACACAAAAGTATATATATGCTCAACATATGGAAAAACACAATGAAATGTGTGAGAGGTGGAGGACTGCACCAACCAAAGAGGATGCTTTAGTGCTATTCCGTAAGATACGTGCATGGTGGGCAACAGGAAAGGCAGCAGACAGAAACATTCCCAAGCTAGATAGTTGGCTTAGTTGGTGGCACTATAGAGCAAGTCGTTGGGGTCATTTTATTATTAAGGTATGTTATGTATGTTTTTTTTTTCTATGAACTTAATTCAATAGCAGTAATTAAAAAACCTACTGGTTTGGGTTTATCTTTGTGCAATGGGTTTTCAATGAACAGGATGGTGAGCCTATTGTAAATGCTCTGGTGCCACGGACGAACCTCTCTGAAGCCAAGCATGCTAGTTGGCTAGCAGGAGAAGGATACAAACATAAAATTAGTTTGTACGATGCATGTGTTTCAGATCTCATCAATGCTTACTTCCAGTGTGCTCGTCAAATGGCTTTTATGGAAGGAAAATATATAGGTGGAGGGCCTGACCTAGAGATATTAATTGAGAGAGCTCTTTCCAGACAAACTTCAAGCCCTTCTCCAGCTGCTACTTCAAGGGCAATTGATGATGCAGTGATGGGCACTCCAATGTTTACAAACAGGATAAATTTCAAGGGTGAGAAAAAGACTATTCGAGCTAAACGTCCACTTCATGAGGTCCATGAGGGGAATGTAGGGAGCTCTAGCCACCGACCAGAGTTTGTTTATGTGACAGTGGATAAGCATGAAAAAGGGCAAGCATCAATAAATCCAGAAGAAGGTGACGTAGCACTTCAATCATTAGAGCAAGATATTCATCAGACAAAGTGGGCATTGCGCAGGATTCCGATCTTCAATAGAGTAGAATGTAACCATTGGGTAGGAGGAAAAAAATGTAGCAGAAAGCTACGAGGCGGAGAAGTGGCACCATGCTTTTGGAGTGATTGTCAATTATCTTCTTGGAGGAAAGAAAAGTACTGCTATTTCTGTAATAATGATGTTCGACACACTTGGAAGCCTACAAAGACAATCTTACATCCACCTGCAAGTGTTCCTAATGTTTGGCCAATAGCAACAGGTACACACTTGAAAGTCAGGGAAGCTCATGATTTAGTAAAAGCTGGATTTGAGATTGGTGTACAGATTCCAAATAGTTTGCTTCAAGAGAGTGAACAAAACAAGCAAAAAATTCTTGAGGAAGATAAGCAAAAATACCCCTATCGAAAAGGTATATCTAAAGCTGCATATGCACAGATCAGTGCTGCGTTAGATATGAATGTAGAAATTATGGGAGGACATGTTCAAATGGAAGGGCAGAAGGAAATATTTAAAGTGAGGGAAATCCAGAACAAAGAAGCCCTACCCATTGAAGTAACCATTCAGAACCACCCAATATGTTCGTGTGCAGAATTCAATGATAGGTTGGTCAAAAGAAAACCATATCTTGCCTGCAAACATATCTACTTTGTTTTCTTGATGATTCTTGGACAGGATGTGAACAATAATATGCATATCCATCAGCCAAAGATTCCTAATTATATTTTGAAAGAGATGCTCACAAGATCTCAGAGGAGCCACCCACAACAATTATAGGATATACTTATAATGTTTTGAGAATATTTTGAGAATATCAATTAAACTTTTTGTACTCTGTGCGCTATATAAATAACACACTTATATTGATTGATTTAATTAAGTTCAGTGTTATGTCAATGTTTTCAGTCATTTAATAATTAAGTTCAGTGTTATGTCAATGTTTTCAGTCATTTAATAATTAAGTTCAGTGTTATGTCAATGTTTTAGAGAGCAGCACAAGCACAAATCTGCTCGCTTGAAGGGGATAATCTATTTTTGTATTCTGTGTGATTTTTGCTCTTATTTTTGTATTCTGTGTGATTTTTTGCTCTCGGCTCGCCGCTCTGGGCTCGCTTTATTGACCCCCCCCCGTAGGAGGGTATATGTTTCCACCCATTTGTTTACTCTTTCTGTTTGACCATCGGTTTCGGGATAATAGACGGTGCTTGGAGTAAGCTTGGTTCCCATATATTCAAACAATGTTCTCCAAAAAGTGCTCATGAATTTGACATCGCGATCACTCACAATTTGTGACGGCATACCATGCAACTTGAAAACCCCATCAACAAATTGCTTGGCAACATTTTGGGCTGAATATGTGACCTTGGAAGGAATGAAATGGGCCACTTTGGTCAATCTATCCACCACAACATACAAGCTGTCCCACCCTTTCTTTGTGCGCGGAAGGTTAGTAATGAAATCCATTGATATATGACTCCATTTGCCTTCGGGAATGGGCAATGGCTGAAGCAAACCTCCCGGTTTATGTGTAGGATCCTTGTTCAATTGACATGACCGGCACCCACTTACATAAGCATGAATGCTCTTCCACATCCCCTTCCAAAAGAAACTTTTCCTTATTGCATCAAAGGTTTTGTAGACACCCAAATGACCAGCCATAGGAGTACAATGCATCTCTTCCATGATCTTCTTGATAAATGATGAAGTAGGAACCAAGTAGACTTTTCCTTTGTAGTAGAGGAGACCATTTTTCAGCTCATAATGGGGTAACTCTTCACATACACCTTGCTGTAATTTCTGCACTATTTGTGAGGTTTCTTCATTAAACAAGTACTCTTCTTGTATCTCCATGATCCAATCTTTATGCACCTCAGAAATAGCATACAATGAGCAGGCCCACATACGAGACAAGGAATCGGCAACCACATTTTCTTTGCTCTTTGTGTATGTGATTTCAAAATCATAGTTTTGTAGTGTTGCTACCCACCTTCTTTGCTTAGGAGACAAATTGGGTTGTGTGAGGAAATACTTCAGCACCCTATGATCACTTCTCACATAAAAATGACTCCCATATAAGTAATGGTGCCATTTCTTGATAGCATGGAGTATAGCAATCATCTCTTGCTCATACACATGGAGTTCTCTTTCTTTGTCATTCAGCTTTCTACTTTCATAAGCAATGAGTCCATGGTCTTGGTAAAGTACCGCACCAATCCCTCTTCCACTTGCATCCGCCCTTATTGTGAAAGGTTTGGTGAAGTCTGGACATACCAAAATAGGTGCTGATGTGAGCATCTTCTTCATATCTTCAAAGCTTTTGTTGGCAATGGCATCCCAAAAGAAGGTTTCCTTCTTCAATTTGTCCGTCATTGGGGCTGCAATTTCTGCATAGTGGGCAATAAAGCGCCTATAGAATGAAGATAACCCCAAAAATCCCCTCAATTGAGTAGTGTTTGAAGGAACCGGCCAATTCCTAATACATTCCACTTTCTTTGGATCCACACAAATGCCATCCTTGCTCACAATGTGACCCAAATATTCCACCTCATGTGCCATGAAGGTACATTTTGTCTCCTTAACATACAACTTGTTTTGCCTCAAGACCTCCAAAACCTCTTTCACGTGCTTCAAATGCACTTCCTCATGTTTGCTATAGATAAGTATGTCGTCGAAAAAGACCAATACAAACTTGTAGAGGAAAGGTTGAAGCACTTTGTTCATCAATGCTTGAAAAGTTACCGGTGCATTGCATAATCCAAACGGCATAACCATGAATTGGTAAAGACCCCTTTCTGTACGAAATGCTGTTTGAACTCATCACCACTTTTCATCCTTATTGATGGTATCTGGAACGCAAATCAATCTTTGAAAAGCATGTGGCACCCTTCAACTCATCCAAAAGATCATCCACCCTTGGTATTGGAAAATAATTTTTGATGGTGATCTTATTTAAATCACGGTAATCAATGCACATGCGGAAAGTACCATCCTTTTTCTTCACAAGTAGCAGCGGAGAAGCAAAAGGAGATTGACTTGGTTCAACCCATCCCATGTCAATGAGTTCTTTGATTTGCTTTGCCACCTCTTCCTTTTCAACCTTTGACAAATGATAGGGAGGCTTGTTGATTGGTTTGGCATCTGGTTCCAAATCAATAGCGTGATCAACACTCCTCTTTGGCGGCATTGATTTTGGCATGGTAAACACATCTTCATAATCCTTGAGTAGCTTAACCATGTCCACATTTTCGATGCAATCCTTTTTGCTATTATCTTCCTCTTTGCAAAGCTGTAGTACATAAACATAGCCCTCTTTCTTGAACTCTTTCTTCATTTGAGTAGCATTGATCATGAAGAGCTTGGACCCTTGCATTCCATTCAATGTAATAACCCCTCCATGATGCACAAAACTCATGAAACTTTTCTGTAAGTTCATGGTAAAAGAGTTCAAAGTGGACAGCCAATCACATCCAAGTACTATGTCAATTGGTCCCAACTCAATCACCAAAAGATCAACTTTGCAAGAGTAGCTCTTGGACAACTCCAATTCTATACTTTGACACTTCATATTGCAACCCATTGAATCACCATTGGCCACTTGCACCATGTGCTTGTTTGGTAAAGAAGTTGGTTGCATTTTGAGAGTGTTCAAAGACCTTTTATTGACAAAACTATGCGTGCTTCCAGTATCAATGAGTGCATATGCTGTTCTCCCATTCACCTTGATCTTCAATCTCAATGTGTTGGCACCCTTACTTCCCGCATAAGCATCATGAGAGATTGTACACAAGGTAGTATGTGCACTATTGTTTTCATTCCACACGCATAGAGGCATCCCATCATCCATTTTGTCATGAGCAAACTTTAGTTTCCCACCCGGATCAAAAGGAAACTCGGGATTTTCTTCATCAAAACCATCATCATGAGAACCTCCACCCTCATGAGGATCTCCCCATCCTAAGGCATCATTGCATTCAAGGAATTCCTCCTCCTCATGATTAGCATTGTCCTCAGTGATAATGTAGCTTATGGAAATATCCTTGGATTTGCATACTTTGAAGTGATCCTTGTTCCATTTTTCTCCACATTTGAAACATAGACCTTTGAGCCTCATTTCATGCAAACGGTCCTCCTTGATAACCTTGCTTTTTGAACCCCCATTTGCTGGCTTGGACTCATTGTATGTAGCTTTGTTGGACATAAATGGTGGTTTAAATGGAAGTCTATTAGACCCTCTACCATACACGATAGGAAATCTTGGAAGATTAGGTCTTGTGTTTGCATGAGAACCCATGTCAGTCCTTGTGATCACTTCCCCTTTGATATTCCCTTTGCTAGCCCACTTTGTCAAATACTTCTCTTCATGAATTTCTGCAAGCATCATTGCCTTCTTCAAAGTGGCGGGTTCATGAGACTTGACATCACCACCAATAGGAGCTTTCAAGCCCCTTATATACTTGACAACAAGATAATGCTCATCAAAGTCGTCCAAGTATAATAGAAGCTTTAGAAACTTATGAGAATATTCCTTCACGGTAGTGATTTGCTCTAGCTTGTCCCATTCCACAATGTGATTGTCCCTTTGCATGCGAGAAGTAAACTCTTCTGCCATGTCATTCTTGAATTCTTCCCAAGTAGTGATGACATAACCATAAGATTTCTTCCTCCTCCACCAAGTGTGAGCAAAACCTTCAAGATGAAGTGAGGCGAAGTAGACTTTGGCAATCTCGCTCCTTGGGCTGATTTCGAAGTAGAGATCCATCTTGTTTGCCCACTCTTCAAAGTCTTTGATAGAATTTGATTCTCCTTTGAACTTATTAAATATGATTTTGTCCTTCACAGCATTGTCAAAATCACCATGCATTCTTGAACCCCTCTGCCGTGCTCTTGGATCATCAAATCCTCTTCCTTCACCCAAGTGTCTATGCATTTGCTCATCTTCCAATTGCCAATCACTTGCATCTTTAAATCCCTTCTGTTCATACCCTCTTCTTGCATCTTGCATAAAGGATGAAGTTCTTGGAATACTGGCATTGGATCTCTCATAAGAAGCATCACCCATAGGTCTCTTGCCCTTGTCCATGTAAGAAGAATGTGGCATCATTTGAGGTGGCATCATTTGTCTTACTTTGTTCTCTTCTGGCATAGAAGGCTTTCCATCATGTTTGGCATCATAATGTACACCATCCATTGCATTCATATCGGCTTCTTGGTTGAGCTTGAGAGGAGCCAATGCACTAATGGCTTTCTCCAAGTCTTTTAACCCTCTTTGCATCACATCATCCAGGTAGTGGTGTCGCTTGTCGAACCGTTCCATGAGGTGTTCACCAAATTGTTGTTGCTGATTTGTTTGGTTATTTTCAATCCTTTGAAACATACTCTCCATAGCCATTAACATCATGTCCACTGTTAGCGGAGTAGTTCCCAAAGATTGAGGCATTTCCATTGGCTGAGATTCATCTGGAGATGGTGCTTTTATGGTTGAACTTTCTTCATTCCTCGTTGATGAACTCGTTGCCATCACTGCTTCCAGTTGTCTTTGATCATTTTCATTCCGGGCTCCCTTGTTTTGACCTCCTCTAGTCATTTCCATACACGTAATTTATCCCTCCTTGCAAAGACCACTTACTTGATTTTTTTTTCTCTATTCAAACGGTATCCGATTTGGGTGATCTTTATATCGATGCGAAGCTCTTGACAAGACAAATAAGAATCCCCAAAAACAGATCTGAAAAAGTCAACAGCCTTTGACCAGTCAACTGTACCAGCTGAAAGTAAACTCTTGATGTTAACCGCTCAATTCTTATCCAATTTGGGTGATCTTTATATCGATGCGAAGCTCTTGATGAGACGAGTAAGGATCCCCAAAAATAGATTTGAAAAAGTCAACAGCCTTTGACCAGTCAACTATTCTAGCTGAAAGTCAACTCTTAACTTTGACCGCTCAATACTACTCTAATTTGAGTGATCTTTAGCTTGTTTGAAAGAGGTTTTCGGGTAGATTGAAGAGCTTTCAGGACAGATTTGAAAAGCTTTTGAAAAACCCTAGAAATTCAAGGATTTGTCTTGGCTGTAACTAGGCAAATTTTGCAAAAATTTTGCCATGGTCTCCCCTCTTTTTGCACCAAATCTCAATCAAATCAAAGCATCTCAATCAAGTATTAAAATCCTTATGCATTTGACCACTGTAAGCAAATCAATCCTCAATCATTTTTCCATCTGAGCATGTGACCTTATGGCATCAATTTTGTCCTTTTGCATAAGAAGTCGATGTAGAGGATTTGCTTGTTTGCTCAAGTCGAATGAAGTGGTCGATGAAGCGCGTCGATGCTTGCCGATCTCCCGGCCAAGCACTTCTCACCCCTTCACCAAGTTTACATCCAAGGTGAAGGGAAGGTGAAGGTTGAGGCCATTTCTTTACCACCAAGTACCTAATCCTCTTCCTTACCGCGTTACCCGGCACTAACGGCAAGGAAGATTCAAGACATTCTCCCCTTGGCCTCTCCTCCAAATGCCAAGGTACCCTTACTTCATTCTAGATTCTAGGAATAAAATCGTGAGTTACAAGCTCAAATGAATGAGTAGAGTTGACTTACAATTGATTTATAGCATGACTCATGCTCATTCATATCATAATACATGGTCCATAGTGCTTCCTTCATCACATCCACTCATGGCAATGTCAATACATTTCCACATACATCAACAACATCCAAGTGTCACGGAGCGGTGATCTCGGGTCGTGTTCTGGGCGCGAGTTCCTGCTCGGGACTAGAAAATCCAGTACAAAAGTGAAAACAGAGAGCACTTGCTGAATCTTGCACCTCAAGACCTATAGCTCGTCTCGAAGAGGACGATGAGCCGGTCATTTTGAGTACTAGAACTCCAAAAACGGAGTTCGTATGAGAGAGTTATGACCAAAAACATGCAACCGGCAATGGAAAACGGTGTCACCAAAAAGTGGGCTTCCAACCCAAAATATTTTATTCAATCCCCCAAATGTGCCAAAAGCTATGCTCACTTATGCCAATATGCAAGGCATAGCATTGAATGGCTATATGTAGCATTCAAGCATTCATAATGCATAAAGAGCAGCATGAATGGCCATGATTAAAGTCCAATTTCTGAAAATTAGGATTTTATGTGTAATAAAACCCTAATTCACTCCATAGCTTGAAAGAATGCTTCAAAATTGTAAGGAAGTGATGGAGCAACTCACCAATGTCACTCGGGAAGCCTTAATGCTTGAATTTGTTGAAGGAGATGAAGATTAGGGTCACTTTGGTGAAAAACGTGGGCAGCTTTGGTAGTGATTTTCAGCCACATTGGGAGCCCCATTGCTCATGGAAAATAGGTGAAATAATTCATAAAACATTGCTAGATACATAAGAGACTCAATGCCCTTTGCTCATGTTGAGATTCCATGGCTAGGGTTTGCAAGAAAGCTCCCAAACAAAAAAACGTTTTTGATTAACAACTGCTAATCAAGATTAGAAATTTTCCCCAATTTGGTCCACTCATTAAAACAAAAATAGGTCCATGTGCTCAGATTTGAACCACAAACTCTACCTTAGCCATATCCCCTTCCCCCATGAATCAAATGAAGCAGAAATTTCACGAAATGAGAAGAAGAAAAGAAAAATTAAAAATCATGGATCAAAAGCCATGCTCTGATACCAATGAAAGAAAGTAACAGGGGTGGGTTAGTCCCTCACCAAGGGAGTGGCTCATGAAGGAGTCACCACTTAGCATCTCACGGGAGAAGCTCACCATTAATTCTTGGAACAAATAACATTATCATGAATCCGCCATAATCCCATTTACATTGGTATTTATACTCCACCCAAGAGTTCACACCTACTTACTAGTTGTCCATGGCCTTGGGCCCATAATGCTTTCTTACAAATGTGATGAGATGTGAATCGGGAATAGATGTGAATGGACGAGATATGACGTGAATGGATGTGATGTGATCTGATGTGAATCGGGAATAGATGTACACTGCTACTCTCAGCTTCTGCTGCTGGCCCAGACATAGTAGTAGAACTAGAACTTGCTTGTGGCAAGTTCACAGGCACATCTGCCTCAAGTGACTCAATGACTCCCTCATCTTTTGCTTTGTACCAACTAGCAAGCTCATCAAACACCACATCTCGTGAGATGACCACTTGTCTAGTTTGAGGGTTATAACATTTGTATGCCTTTCGATCCTGTGCATATCCAACAAATACACATTTCTCTGCCTTAGGATCCAACTTCCTTCTTCTTTCGTCAGGCACATGTACATAAGCTATCCAAAGACTTTGAGGTGTCCAATATCTGGCCTGTAACCTGTAAGCTGCATCTCTGGCGTGCTTCCATGAATGGCTGCTCTGTAGGTGTTTTGTTCATTATATACACTGCAATAGCACATGCTTCTGCCCAATAGTAATCTGGCATGCTCTTTTCATTTGAGCATTGCCCTTGCCACTTCACATATGACTCTATTCTTTCTCTTAGCCACACCATTCTGCTGAGGTGTATACCTACAAGAAGTCAACTGTCTTCTTATTCCATGCTTCCTCAAGAAATGCTCAAAAGCTTTTGAGGTGTATTCACCACCTCAAAAGCTTTTTGAGGTGTATTCACCACCTCCATCTGTTCTCAAACATTTAACCCAACAGCCATATTGCTTTTCTGCAAGAGCTTTGAAATCCATAAACTTTTCCAACACTTCACTCTTCTCTCTCAGAAAGTATATCCATGTCATCCTGCTGAAATCATCTATGAATGTCACATAGTATAAACTGCCTTTGATAGATGGGTTTTGTGCAGGACCCCATACATCACTATGTACGATCTCAAGTGGCCTGCTACTCATATTTCCTTCTCTAGGAAACCTCAACCTTGCCTGCTTTCCAAACTGACAAGTTTCACAAACATGCATATGTCCATCATATTTGAATCTAGGCAATCCACTGCTGACAATGCCTCTTGTTTGCATGTTCTTTAATCTCTGTATATTGACATGTCCAATCCTCTTATGCCACATATCAATGTCCTGTACCACATTCCTACTCTTTGAGAACATGGCTGATTTTAGCTCAGGAATTCCAGCATCTAGCTTAAACAATCTGCCTTCTTTCTTGCCCTTGGCAATCAATCTACAGCCATGCTTAAAGTCTTCCACAAAACAGCCATTGTCATTGAATCTTACTTGTAGTCCCTGCTCAACCATTTGGCCTACTGATGCCAAATTCTTTGTAATGGATGGTACATATAGCACTTCTGACATATTCTTCTCATTTCCATCATGCATCCTCAAAGGCACACTGCCAACATGTGTTATAAGATGCTGAGTATCATCTCCTGTGACCACATAACCATTTGTACCCAATGGTTGCATCTTCTCAAACCACTCACCATGACATGTCATGTGGTTTGAGGCACCCGAATCCATATACCATGACTCATCTCCAGCATTCTGAGAATACATTGTCCCCATAATGTGCTTCATTGAAAAAAGATGATTTGAACTCCCATCATTGTTACTAGTAGATGCATAATTTCCATGTTGTGGTCTTCCATTCTTGACATCATTCTGCTTTTTGTAACAATCTTTTGCCATATGTCCAAGTTTACCACAATAATGACATTCAATCCCATTCAAATTTTGTTGAGGACCTTGCCATCGTCCTCTACCACGAGCACCTGTTCCAACTCTTCCCCTATGGGATTGAAATCCACGACCTCCATGGGGTCCAAATGATGACTGTGAATTCTGAAAATTCTGATTTGATTGTGGTTGAGTAGACCTGTCATTCCAACCACGTCCTCCACGGCCTTGAGAAGAAAATCTCCCCCTTCCTCGAGAGCCTCTAGATGAGTAAAAATCCTGATTCCTTGCATGCTCATCATTGCTCGACGAGGATGCACCACCTGTAAGACTCATACCACCAAGTCCAAGCTTCAATTCTTCCACAATGAGCAAAGATATGAGCTCATTAAAATCGGGCATTCCTCCCAACCTTACTAAGATGGAAGTGTCAAAGGATTTATATTCCCGGCCTAAACCACGTAATGTGAGTGCAACCAAATCATCATCATCCATTGGAGCATGAATTGATGACAAAGAATCTGCATAGCCCTTAATTTCTTGAACATATTCATGTATACTCCTATTCCTTTGTGTTACACTGTGAATCTGTTGCTTTAGTTGTATCTTCCTTGCACCAGTGTCTGTCTCATACATTCGGCACAATATATCCCATGCTTCTTTCGGTGTATTTGCATCTTGGATGTGAATAAGCAAGGCATCTATTATACATATTGAAAAGTAATGCAACACTTTCAAAGACCACTCTACCCATTGCTTGTGAGCCACCAACTGAGCATTATTTGGTTGAGGAGGTAGAAATGGCTCCGCCGACACGAGACTCCATAAACCTTTGCCTTTCAAAAAACTCTCCATGTGAAACTTCCACACTTGAAAGTTAGTTCTGTCAAGCTTCTCTCCAACAATTTGTACCGGACCATCTCCCATGTTTGCAAAAGTAGTAGATGCATCCCTTTGAGCACAATGTAATGCTCCAAATCTCTCCAAATCACATCAAATGACTGCAATATATGTGCTTTTAGATCCCACACTGCTCCATCAACAATGTGTACTTGATCAAAGTTGAAAACATGAGATACTTCTTCAAGAAAAAATTTTCTGGTTTTTTTCTCGCTAGAGAACCAGTCAAAGATCTTCAAGTTGCTTCATAACACATTGCTCCAATATATCCTAGGAGGGTTTGATCAAATTCTTCAAGTTGAGTGAGAACCACCAAGTTTTGCAACTCTCTGGAATGCTGTTTTCAGCAAATGTCAGGTACCACCTCTCAGTAAAAATGCTCTATCTCCTTCAATTCTGATCCAAATCCGAAAATTCTTGAACCAATAGCTTAGCAACTCTTGGGAATTTTCTTGTACCAAAGAAATTTGTCCAATTTGATATAGACAAGGATTAATGCCTTGATTAGTGATGCTCTGTTTCTGGATAGAACTTCTGCAAACCTGTAAATCTCTGATAATTAACTTCAATGAGCTCCAAGTACATCAAATGAGCTGCAACCAAGCTTCACAATGCCTTAGCAATGCCTTTCTCAACTCCCCAAGCTTTGAATGGCATCAAATGGTGTAGAAATGAGTGAATGGCATGATATTTGATGAAACCTATCCAAAATTATGCTCAAAAAAGCGCCGCCTGTTCCAGAGGGCTGTAGGAGAGAGGCATTTCACATTTGAGTTGATAGGGTTCTTAGCAATGACCTAATCTACCTTGTGCTTGAAGGGTTTGGCTCAATTCTTGCTCTAACTCCTGCAATCAATCCTCCACCACGGGGGGTATGTTTTCTGCTTTTGTGAAAAACCAGAAACTTTTGCATAAATTCACTTCCAGTTGATTTTGCTCAAATCTATATGCATCAATCTGCTTCAAGATTCTGTATGTTGCTTGTGCCCACTTTGCTAATACATGTGCAAGCTCAAATACACGTGCAAGCTCAAATACACGTGCCTTTGTGTATACATTTGCCAAGAGTATATTCACTTCAAGCTTTCCATGAAAGCTTATAGAAAAACCAGAAATTTTAACTTGCTTTATGCACTTCAATCTTCATTGAACCTGCTCTTTGGCACTTGCAATCCGCTCAAGGGAGTTTTGCTACTCTTACCCGTTAGGCCAAGCTTCAGATCTGTAACCGAGGTGAGCTCCATAGCTTTCTTTTGCTCCACAGCTTTAATGGAAATCTTCACAGCTTCTTCTTCTTCTTCCCTCTTCTCTCACTCACTCTCACAACACAACTAATGAGCTCTAGGCTCTGATACCATGATAAAAAACAGAAGAAGGAGGAGGGAGCACACACGAAGAGAAGCAAACCCTAATCCATAATAAAGAAGGAGAGAAGCCATAGTCATCATCTCTCTCACACAGACAAAAGAGAACACGACATAGTGTTATGTCCACACTACAAAGTAAACCTAATGTAATGTCCACAAACCACACATGACTAGTTGGACGCGGTCATAAACACACCACAAGATATCCATCTACCATACTGTCACTCTGTCAGCACCCATGTGCTATCCTCCAGCTGTATACGAGCTTGACAGCCACTTGGTAGGTTGAAACGTGTACGCATCCAAAATAAAGTGGGTACTCGTAGATAGTGTTTGAAGGTATGGAAGCATGGGCAATTAATCATTTGCCTTGAACCATGGCAGAAAAGGAAAGTGAGGGACGTATGCAAGAGCATTGTGAAAAGGAGGGTGATTGTGGCCATCTTCTAGGCCTTAGGAAAAATAAAAAAATAATAATCAACATGGCCAACAAAGCAATAGCCACGTGGAAGCTTACAGTGCCAGCGTGAAAGAAGAGCCGCCTAGAAGGTTGGCGTGGAAGTGGGTAGACGTATTGAAAAAGTTGCCGCCTAGTGCAGAGCAGCTCGGGCGTAGCCGCAGGCGCACAAAGAGGGGAGGCCGCCTTTGAAGTGGTAACGTAGCTGCAGGCGCAAGGGGTCCGCTAGAGGAGCTGAAGCAAGAGACGCTGTGTGGTGGCCACCTCAGGAGAGGGAGCAGCTTTGCTGCGGCTGTGGAAGCACTAGCGGGTGCTAAAGTCAGGCGAAGACAGGTGGTGGTTAGCAACCAAAGAGAGGAAGGTGCTGTGGCTAAGGCTAGTGAGGTGGGCAACATGCGCCAGAGGACTGTCGCCGGATGCAGGAGGGCCAGCAGGCACTCGGTGAGACGGGGCAGTAAGCACAGGTGGTCAGGTTAGCGGCACAAGAGAGGAAGCGGTGCTGGATGCGCAGGGTTCTTTGGTTTGATGGTTTTGGCCGTGGCTGCGGTGGTAGGTGATGCCAACGTGTGAGAGGGGGCCACCTGGAGGAGAAGGACAGAGGTGTTGCTGCTTGGCTGGTGGGGCCGGTAGCACTGTAGAGAAGCTGCCTGTTGGCAGAGGATCAGCACAGAGGATCAGCACACAGAGAGAGAGAGAGAGGTGTTGGTGTAGCTGCTGGCGACACACACAGAAGTGATGGGCTGCAGAGAGAGTTGAGGGTTGTTGGTGGGGCGCCCTCTGAAGAGAGAGAGTGGCCAGGTTCTTTCTGGTGTGGTTGGCACAGTACGCAGGCGAGAGGTTCACGGCGATTGAAAAAGCCGACTGTGGGCAAAGGCAGTGGATCATGTGCCGATTGAGGATGTGGTGTATCCTTGGCAGTGTGACAGGTCAAAGTGTTGATGTGTTCGTGGTTGGAAGGCTTGGTCGTCAGACGCAAGGATGTAATTCCTGAGGTTGTGAGGCCGTGGTGGAATTCCCTTGGCAGTAAATCCAGGCCTGAGTGTTTGTAAGATTGTGTGAGTAAGGCTTCTGTGTCGGGAGAAGCTTGTATGATGTGTTGACTGGGAATATAATTGCTGGGTGTTTACCTTGTCTATGGTGCCCCTGTTTTGTGCTGTCTTTTTGGTGTGGGTGGTGTGGTGAGTTCCGTGAGAAGTGTTCCAGCCAGTGGCTGGTGGTGCCCCCGTTCGTGGTGTTTTTTCTCCAAGGCTATTGGAGTGGACAGCTATAGAGGCAGGTGATTCCATGTTCGGAATTTTCGACAGCTTTCTGGTGCCCCCATTTTGAGGAGAGCTCTGGTGTTGTTCTTTGCCTAGAAGGGTGTATGTCCCACTGCTGAGGAGAGATCAGGGATTGTTACAGGTTTTCATGATGTGGTCTTATCCAGAATTTCATGGAAAGAAGGGTGAAGATGTGTGTGACTTCTTGGAGCAAATGGAGTTGGCATGCATTAGCAATCATGTGACAGATGAAGAGCAGGTTTTGAGGTTAATAAAGATTTTCTTGAAAGGAGATGCCCGAAGCTGGCTTAAAGATTTTGAAGCACAGGATGCGGCATATGAACTACGTGGTGTTTTGACCTTAGACAGGTTGAAAGAAGGCCTTTTGGAGCATTTTCAGCAAGCGGAGGATTCTGTGCTTTGGCAAGAGTTGAGCATCTTGAAGCAGGTATTGGACAGCTTGATGGTGGTATGGTACTTGCGATGAATGATGTGGATGTTTTTCCATTTGATGCATTATGTGCTGCGGGGTCTTTGGACGATGATACTAGGGGGGTTAGCAACACTCAAGAAGGTATGCATGTAGGTTGGGCTGATGAAGAGCGTTGTGAGGTGAGTATTGTGCTTGAGGATGATATGTGGGAAGTTGCTAGCCTTGATGAGCAGGAGCCAGAGATGGACATGGATGCAAATATAGTTGAGAATGTAACTAAGGCTTCTTTACGTGCTGAAATGCTAAAGGCAAAGTGCATGGATGATAAAGATTCTGAACCAACTGAGTCATATGGTTGTGAAGAGATGCCTATTTTACAAGAGCTGGAAGTGCTTGTGGATACTGCTATTGGAAAGGATGTGGATTGTTGCATGCATAAAGGTCAGAATGCTGGAACTTGGCCTTCACTGGTGTTGATGAATTGGATGCTAAATGTTACAATGCCACAGGTTTTGAAGACAAGGAGGTTTGTTGTGGGTGAAGTGTTCTTTCATGGTTTATTTGAAGAGCGAAGGCTTGAGGGTGATGCGACGTGGTCAGAGTCGGTGAATGCTTATCAAGAGATGGACGAAAATGATATTGTGGCCTATATGTTGACATTTGGTATGTAGTGATACAACCATTTTGTTTCACAGATGTTGGGAAATGGGATGATGACTTACAGCAGTTTCCTTTTGATCCTGGTGAATAGCTATTGGACCTTATCTTTTTGCTACTGAGCATAAATGCTCTAGCAGATGGGGGGGTGGCAAAGTATGTCAGGCATTTTTTCGAAAGGTTTTTTGGACTTGTGTACATATGAAATGCATGGCATGTGGAGAGCTTGGCCTTTGAATGTCTTGGCAGATGTGCAGGGTGGATGGTTTTACTGTGGGCTTGTACAGGTTTGTTCG
The DNA here is from genome assembly GCF_041138505.1 of Cibotium barometz. Taxonomy (NCBI): domain Eukaryota; kingdom Viridiplantae; phylum Streptophyta; class Polypodiopsida; order Cyatheales; family Cibotiaceae; genus Cibotium; species Cibotium barometz. The sequence continues at coordinate 42,918,624 of NC_141072.1, forward strand.
AAGCGTGGTCTATTGGAGGTCTGTTGGAGATGACATCAGCCACTTGGTAGCTTGAAACGTGTACGCGTCCAAAATAAAGTGGGTACTCGTAGATAGTGTTTGAAGGTATGGAAGCATGGGCAATTAATCATTGAAAGGGCCAATGTTGCCTTGAACCATGGCAGAAAAGGAAAGTGAGGGACGTATGCAAGAGCATTGTGAAAAGGAGGGTGATTGTGGCCATCTTCTAGGCCCTAGGAAAAATAAAAAAATAATAATCAACGTGGCCAACAAAGCAATAGCCACGTGGAAGCTTACATTTCTGCCAGCGTGAAAGAAGAGCCGCCTACAAGGTTAGCGTGGAAGTGGGTAGATGTAGTGAAAAAGTTGCCGCTTAGCGCAGAGCAGCTCGGGCGTAGCCGCAGGCACACACAGAGGGGAGGCCGCCTTTGAAGTGGTAACGCAGCTGCAGGCGCAAAGGGGTCCGCCGCGCTAGAGGAGCTGAAGCAAGAGACACTGTGTGGTGGCCGCCTCAGGAGAGGGAGCAGCTTTGCTGTGGGTGTGGAAGCACCGGCAGGTGTGCTGAAGTCAGGTGAAGACAGGTGGTGGTTAGCAACCAGAGAGAGGAAGGTGCTGTGGCTAAGGCTAGTGAGGTGGGCGACGGGCGCGAGAGGACTGTCGTCGGATGCAGGAGGGCCAGCAAGCACTGGGTGAGATGGGGCAGTAAGCACAGGTGGTCGGGTTGGCGGCACAAGAGAGGAAGCGGTGCTGGATGCGCAGGGTTCTTTGGTTTGATGGTTTTGGCCGTGGCTACGGTGGCAGGTGATGCCAACGTGTGAGAGAGGGCCGCTTGGAAGAGAAGGACAGAGGTGTTGCTGCTTGGCTGGTGGGGCTGGTAGCACTGCAGAGAAGCTGCCTGTGGGGTAGAGGATCAGCAGAGAGAGAGAGAGAGAGGTGTTGGTGTAGTTGCTGCTGGCGACACACATAGAAGTGATGGGCCAGAGAGAGAGTTGAGGGTTGTTGGTGGGGCGCCCTCTTAAGAGAGAGAGTGACCAGGTTCTTTCTGGTGTGGTTGGCACAATACGCAGGCAAGAGGTTCGCGGCGGTGATTGAAAAAGCCGACTGTGGGCAAAGGCAGTGGATCATGTGCCGATTGAGGATGTGGTGTATCCTTGGCAGTGTGACAGGTCAAAGTGTTGATGTGTTCGTGGGCTGGAAGGCTTGGTCGTCAGACGCAAGGTTATAATTCCTGAGGTTGTGAGGCCGTGGTGGAATTCCCTTGGTAGTAAATCTAGGCCTGAGTGTTTGTAAGATTGTGTGAGTAAGGCTTCTGTGTCGGGAGAAGCTTGTATGATGTGTTGACTGGGAATATAATTGCTGGGTGTTTACCTTGTCTATGGTGCCCCTATTTTGTGTTGTCTTTCTGGTGTGGGTGGTGTGGTGAGTTCCGTGAGAAGTGTTCCAGCCGGTGGCTGGTGGGGCCCCCATTCGTGGTGTTTTTTTTCCCAAGGCTGTTGGAGTGGACAGCTATAGAGGCAGGTGATTCCGTGTCCGGAATTTCCGACAGCGTCTCATTGGGGAATGCTTAGGAGGTGAAGACAGGTCTAGTTCTCGAGGTCAAGGGAGACATACTCATACCTAGTTTAGTTCCAGCAATGCCTACTTGGGGTCCCTCTGGTCGAGCGGCCATCGAGACAAGTGACAACCCCTCCCTGCTTCTCTGTGATGTGACCAGACTAGGTTAGGACTGTTGTAAAGATAGAGAGAACGGATGAAACCCTAGTTGAAATCGTGCATACACATATAGACGTCTGCTTCACCCACCTCACCTTCATGAGAGTTTTCATTGTGAAACTAGCTTATCCAAATTTATTTTGGTTTAAACTTTGAGTGAAATCAAGTTACTAAACTTATGGAAATTATCTCATCATAAGTCATGGTTATGTTTCTGTTTTTGCTTATAATTTTGAAAAGTGATCCCATGTGTGCTAGTTTGAGGGAGTAAAATGTTTCCTATTTTGATTTAAAGCATGTTTCTAAACTTAGGGCAAGAAATTCCCCAACCCTCTAGCTTACTCAATGGGACACTTCAAAACCCTCCCAACCTCCCTATCTGATCTAGTTACCACCTCCAACTACCCTCTTTGATCTGATCACTCACTTAAAAGCCCCTCTTGACCACAACTAACCAAATCTACTCTCAGCTGCACACAAAAGTGCATGTTTCTTCCTCCAAATGGCTTGACTTGTCCCCAATCAGAATCCTGTCCTCCAGACCTCCAGAATGTCCTCTTGTGAGATAGGTGAGAACATACTGGGAGCTAGGAGGATTGGTTCTTGTTTGGGAACTAGTGGAGGAGTTCGGAGGTAGAATTTGAGCAATGTTGTGTTAGTTAAAGAGGTTTCTCATCAGATGAATGTCAACTAAAGGGTAACAAAGGATCCAGAGAGGTGCTAAGAGTGTGGCTTGATGATTTGCTAAATCTAGAGGATACTTGAAAAGTTTGGAGGATAGTTTGCTGACTGTAGTTAGCATGACCATTTGGATTCAATATTGAGTGAGTTTATAGTCCTCTGGGGTTGCTTTTGGTTAGCTAGATGTCAGCTATGGTCAAGAGAGGCTCATAGGCATAGGTTTAGAGGTGTTAAAGGCTTGTGCTGACCTAAGAGGACAACTAGAGATCCCCCTAGTTCTAACTACGATCTTGTGATGCTAGAGGACATCAGAAGATCCTGGAGGATAATTTTCTATAGGTGGTGTGTTGAGATTTAAAGATTAACATTAGATGACACTCACAAGGTGCCTACATGACCGTTCAACAGCTACATCACTGGCGGGTTTGGTAGTTGGCACCGACATATCTTCGCCACCAGATTCTATAGCTGGACTACACTGACTACTCCACTCAGCATGTTCACATTATGGACCGCTTGTATATACTCTATTATGTGTATTAAGTATGATGAGGAATGCAAGATGGTATGTCCTATTTGGAATGAAGAAATCAATCTTCACCACCTAGAAGTTAATCTTCACCACCCACCACAAGCCAACCAAAGTATTTGCTAGTAAGTATTCTCTAAACAAACAAGAATTGTTAAATATCAAGGCATACAAGGCTTTACACAACCTTCAAACAAACTTAGGGAGTGTGTATGGTCCTCATATCATGGTGGGTGCACCATGTAGATCTCCTCCTCATGTAAATCACCATGTAGAAATACATTCTTTGCATCCCTCCGATGTAAATGCCATTTCTTAGTTGTAGCCATAGCAATGACCTCTTATGGTTGTTGCCAATACAACCGGGTTGAAAGTTAATGCCATACATTTGTGCATTCCCCTTGGCTACTAATATTTCCTTGTACTTACAAACTCATTTAAATTCCATTTTACTTTATATACCATATGATTGCTTTCTCCTCCTTAGGCAAAGGTACCAACTCCCATGTCTCATTTGCATCCAATGTCTCATTTGCATCCAATGTAACCATCTCTTCATCCATGGCATCTTTCCAATGCTTATGTCTAAGTGTCTCCTGAAAACAAGTGGGCTCTATCCCTTTCATTTCTTTAATCATATATGCATAATGATGGACTCTATATCCTTCATATCTCAAATTGTCCACTAGACCTACATACACCTTGATCACTGCTAGATGTTCTCAACATTGCTTGGTACTTTATATACCCTTCATATCTCAAGATCTTTATATACCCTTCATATCTCAAGATATTTGATTCTTGCAGACCTACCTACACCTTGATCTTACCAGATGTTCTCAACACTACATTGGTCCTTTATACACCACGTGTAACAATAGTCGAGATCCTCATCAACAAGGCTCTATTTTGAGCTAGACTATCCCCATCAACAAATGAGTTACTTACTAAAACATCATGAGTTAGAGTGGTCTTGTTTGGATATTTTCCTTAGCATGCCATTATAGGTGTGAGTTCTTATCCATTTTCCATATCACTGTTTGTGCATTTTTCACAAGCTTGGTGACTTGTTCATAGGCCCTTGCTACCTCACCCATGTTTCTAGCTTCATATGTGATAAAGGTAATATGTGTGTGGGAGAGAGAGAGAGAGAGAGAGCTTGAGTTCCTTGCAAGAAAACACACACACACACAAGAGAGTGCAAGACACAAGAGAGATAGATGGCTGAATTTTCTTCTATATTATTCTCTACAACCATATAACTAAAAGATAAGAGTACATACATGAAGGGAAAGTACTCTCCTATAACAACATGCAAAATGGTTGTGAACCTAGCTATATGAACTGGCGCTATAGTTATGCCATAACTCCAATACTCCAAAGTGGCTTTCAAACAGCCTGCCATCCAATTGTCAGCATATTGACCATGATTTCACTAACCATGCGAGTGGCATAAGTGCGGCATCTGTCACCCAGGTGGGTCATCAATGTCCACCCCGTAGCACTACTTGAGCTCGATATCTCAACACTCCCCCTCAACCTCAACTTCACACACTGCACTCCAATTAAGCTCCTAAATGTGAGATCCCTCTACCCCCTCCGCGCACTGGACTCCCGGTAGCTTGTAGCGGAAGCAGCCCCCTCATGCGCGGGGCAGGGTTTCTCACTCCGGGCCTCGCCCTCGAATGTCCGGGCACGAGACTAGGCTGGTGGTCACTCCAAAAACCGAAATCGGAAAAAATTCCCATGCCTGAAAAGCGGGGACGATTCCACCTATTTTTGAATTTTCTTAACGAATTTTCCTAACGTGATCAATTCTAAGCTATCCTTCAACTGAATAAACCAGATAGAAGGAGACTATCACTGATATAATTTGATCATTTTAGTAAATTCAACGCTTTTTTCCTGATCAAGATCAGGCACACCCGTTGATCCACTCATTTGAAAAATTTATCAGGGAATTGACTAGCTACTCTAATCTTACCGTAATCCTAAGATTTTTCAGTTTGATTATTAAAAACTCCATGACTCCAGCCTAACCCCATCCGGCCCATGGGTTAGCCACCACCCTACCACTAGAATCGGTGGAACCCCACCCATAATTGAAATGCCTTTCTTAACTTTAGCTTTAGAAAACAGATACGCACACACTCCTCTTTATTAAAACTTAAATAAATAAATAAATAATCCATTGACATTCAATTTACGGGTTACACATGTCATACTTCAAAATTTCCATTGAGTCCTTGTCTCTCACAAAACATTATCACTCCGGACTCTCCGTTGAGACCAGCGAGTCAACAACAAGATCTAGTGTGATAGATTACAATAAACATAGGTCCATCATATAATATCTTCCTCGACATACGCATGGATGTCCTCGGCACCGCGAGCCCGTGCATCACCTGGTCAGAACCGTCCAGGATCATCCTTAGGTGTCCTGGCACTTCACTCAGGGACCGCTTCGTCGGCCCTCGTCCATCGTACCGGAAGTGCACCATTTAAACCATACCGAGGATGGTCAAGACCTCAGCAAGCTTTGCCGTGTGAGCTGTCCCTCGAACACTCCCCGCCAGCTGTTGCAACCGAACTTCCCTTAGATAAACATATATGCCAAATGCCCCCTCCAGCATTCTGGCATAAGACAGTCTTTTAAGAAGGCAGGGTTTCTATGCAAGTTTACAGTTTTGATTTTGTTTGAATACCATGAGTATATCTTAATTCCATATCTAGGATTTCTATATCACAGGACTGGATTCTCAAGCAGAATTCAGGAACTAGTCGCATCATCATTTCTTGAAACTAACGAAGGAATTACATCTTGATCAAAGTCTGATTCAGATTTTTGAGTCTGGGACGGTTCTTCTTGAACTATCTTTATCAAATGGTAATATTTCAATTACTCCTTTACTAAATTTAAAACTAATCATTTACCAATATTCACGGGAATTAGTCATAGGATTAAGAGAATTCTTATCTTAATATAAAAATATTCTTTCATGCATACTTTTATGCATAAAATCAATAATGATAAGAGTAACACTTTTATAATAATAAAATATTCTTTTATGCACAAAAATCTATTTTGATGAAAGTAACACTTTCATAATAAAAAAATTATTCCTTTATGCATAAAAATCTATTTTGATGAAAGTAACACTTTCATAATAAAAAAATTATTCCTTGAAAGTAACACTTTCATAATAAAAGAAAATTATTCCTTTATGCATAAAAATATATTTTGATGAAAGTAACACTTTCATAATAAAAGAAAATTATTCCTTTATGCATAAAAATCTATTTTGATGAAAGTAACACTTTCATAAATAAAAAATTATTCCTTTATGCATAAAATCTATTTTGATGAAAGTAACAGTTTCATTAAAAAAAATTATTCCTTTATGCATAAAAATCTATTTTGATGAAAGTAACACTTTCATAATAAAAAAATTATTCCTTTATGCATAAAAATCTATTTTGATGAAAGTAACACTTTCATAATTAAAAAAATTTATTCCTTTATGCATAAAAATCTATTTTGATGAAAGTAACACTTTCATAAATAAAAAATTATTCCTTTATGCATAAAATCTATTTTGATGAAAGTAACACTTTCATAATTAAAAAAATTATTCCTTTATGCATAAAAATCTATTTTGATGAAAGTAACACTTTCATAATAAAAAAATTTATTCCTTTATGCATAAAAATCTATTTTGATGAAAGTAACACTTTCATAATAAAAAAAATTATTCCTTTATGCATAAAAATCTATTTTGATGAAAGTAACACTTTCATATTAAAAAAATATTCCTTTATGCATAAAATCTATTTTGATGAAAGTAACACTTTCATAATAGAAAATTTATTCCTTTATGCATAAATTTTGATGAAAGTAACACTTTCATAATAAAAAGAATTATTCCTTTATGCATAAAAATCTATTTTGATGAAAGTAACACTTTCATAAATAAAAAATTATTCCTTTATGCATAAAATCTATTTTGATGAAAGTAACACTTTCATAAAAATTTATTCCTTTATGCATAAAAATCTATTTTGATGAAAGAAACACTTTCATAATAAAAAAAAATATTAATTTATGCATAAAATCTATTTTGATGAAAGTAACGCTTTCATAATAAAAAATTTATTCCTTTATGCATAAAATCTATTTTGATGAAAGTAACACTTTCATAATAAAAGAAAATTATTCCTTTATACATAAAAATCTATTTTGCTGAAAGTAACACTTTCATAAATAAAAAAATTATTGCTTTATGCATAAAATCTATTTTGATGAAAGTTACACTTTCATAATAAAAAAATTATTCCTTTATGCATAAAAATAACAATAATCAATAAGCAATTTCTATGCATGAAAATGACGCTCTTAGAGTATAGAATTGATAGGAATTACTCTTTTAGCATAATAAAAGATAATTCTTATTTCAAAAAAATTTGCCATAACCTCTTTTGTATGACTGACCATTTTTTAAATTTTCCTACTTGATTTTGTCATAAAAAGTGATTCTAGTTGATTTAAAGTAATCTATACTACTCAAAAATTCACTTATACAAGAGAAAACATTATAAAAAGTTTAATTCCATCCATTATCACTTCCCTAGGATAAAGAAGGGTTGATTTACTAGAGAAGAGAGGGGAATGCCTTTTTGTAATGAGGCATAACATTAATTGCAATTTTTGAGAAGACATAAAGCATAAAAACCATTTAAAACCATAAAATAAGTGTAAAAAGAGAAGAATCACCACTTACTAGTGATTTTAAGAGCTTTCTTTTGGCTTGATGGTTTGAGGGTTCAACTCTTGTTAGTAAGAAGAGTGGCCACCAATCTTTGGAAGAGGGAAATGTCAAAAACTAGTGAATTATTAATAAATTCACAGTTCTTGGCTTGGGAGGAGTAGAGGAACAGTGCATAAAACACTATTAAGTTTCAAGAAAGGGGAAGGTTTCTATTTATAGGAAAAAGTGAGCTCCTAACCAAACAAACTGATTCTAGAATTTTCCAATTTAGTTTGGTCAATTTTTGACCATTTTTAGGTCAGTTGAGCTAACTTTTTGAACTAGACTTGAATTAGGAGAGAGGAGAGATGAAATATCTCAATTTTTGAAGATTTAAAACTCAAATGCACATGTGAAGTAGGCACCTCATTCATGAGGGGGAAATCCCCATGCAGAGGTGTCAAAAATGCATCATTACTTCCAAATATCTCCCCTTTTTAACTATTAGCCTTGTCCTTAGTCAAATCTTCATCTTATGTGAGTATTTGCTTCTAAATATCTCCCCTTTTTAACTATTAGCCTTGTTCTTATTCAACTCTTCATCTTATGTGAGTATTTACTTCTAAATATCTCCCTTTTTTAAACTATTAGTCTTGTCCTTATTCAACTCTTCATCTTATGTGAGTATTTACTCATTTTTGGGAGATTTTTCTTTTATTTCTTCATTTATCTCCTCCTTACATTTGGATGAATCTTATTGGTCCATAGGAACCTTAATTTAAATTTTTGAAAAAATCTTCATCCCTAGGATAATGCCTCTTGAACAGATTATACTTAATTTCTAATGCACCTTCTGAAAATCTTTTTGAACTTCTGTTTCAGGGGAACTTATTTTAATAAGATGAGATATTTTTCTATCCAAAAATATTCAAAATCTGAATATTCTCTCACTAGAATATTTTCTCTCTCTAGGCTAAAACAGTTAGAAACAAGATCTTTTATATTTCTGAAGAGGGATTTGATGACACAGGAGGATGCCGGACATCTTGAGAGGCTGGGGAGGAATCTTACACTAAACTTGTGGAGCTTCTCTATGCCCAATGCCTTCATGAAGATGTCAGCCACCTGATCCTCTGTGCTAACATATACCAAATCTACATCACCTACTAGAACCTTATCCCTCACAAAGTGATAGTGCACCTTAATGTAATTTGTTCTATCATGGGATACTGGGTTACTAGCCAACTGTATGCTACTCATTTTGTCACAATAAATGACAACTTCCCTATCTACGGTCTCACCCATATCACCAAGTAGCTTTTGAAACCAAGCTACCTCACAAGTTGCCATAGCAACACCCTTGTACTCTGCCTCTGTACTTCACAAGTAAACTATTGGATTCTTCTAAATGCTCCAACTCACAGTAGCACTCTCAAATGAGAACATAAATCCACTAGTAGATCACATGTCTACAGCACTACCAGTCCAATCAGCATCTCTGTACCCATGTAGCTGTATCTCTATACAATCATCTCATAAAAAAGTCCATAATCAACTATGGACTTTATGTACCTGAGAATCTGTATAGCCGCATCCAAGTGTGGCTTCCTAGGGGCTTGCATAATTTGACTCACAAGTCCAACAACATAACTCAAGTTTGGCCTAGTAATGGTCATGTACATCAAGCTACCCACTATGCGCTTATATCTAGTGGGGTCTTTCAAAAGCTCTCCTGTATCTATAGAAATCTTTGTGTTCTACTCCAATGGCATTGAAATAGGCTTATAGCATGTCATACCATACTTGGACAACATGTCCAAGCCATATTGCCTCTGTAAACAAAATGCCATAAGGTGATCTCACCACCTCTATGCCCAAGAAATACCACAGCTCACCCAAATTCTTCATCTCAAAATTTTCCTTCAAAAGCCTCCTAACATCATTTATGTCAACATCACTATCACTAGTGATAATCAAGTCATCTACATAGATTACTAATAGCATGATCTCTCTATTTGTCTTTTTCACATAAATTGAAAAATATACATTGGGTATCTAAAATCCAATGGTAAGACATCTCTCAGGGTTTCCATTGTTGCAACTGGGCTGAGTGTCTCTTCATAGTCAATGCCATAGGTCTATGCATAGCCTTTGGCCACCAATCTTGCCTTATACTTGCTCACTGAACCATCAGCGTTATGTTTGACTTTATACACCCACTTACATCCCATTTCATTCTTTTCCTAGGGCAAAGGCACTAACTCCCACATTGCATTTGTATCCAATGTTGCCATCTCCTCATTCATGGCATCTTCCCATCATCTCTTATTTCCAAGTGCCTGCTCAAAACCAGTGGGCTCTAATTCTTAAATTTCTTTAACCATGTAAGTGTAATGAAGGGTTGTATACCCATCATATCTCAACTTGTTAATAGGGTACCTAACCCTAATAGACCTGCATACACCTGGATCACTGTCAGGTGTCCTCAAAATAGCCCTCGTTCTCCTTACACTAGGAGTAACCACAGATTGAATGCCAAGCTCCTCCTATTTGCAAACTCTTTTGGTCACATTTCATTAAAATGCTCATGTGCTTTCGTGACACCCACAGAATTTTCTGGTAAGATATATCTCTCTAGCCCAGGGAATCCTTCAGGCCTGTGAGTTTTATGGGAGCATGCACTCCTTGATGGCTTGAATCGAATAACTTGCTCAAGCTCTTGTCTAGCTATATTGGGTAGATATGCTAAACTGAGCATATGTAATGATGTAAGCTCTTGCCCATCTACTGTTGGCAAATCGAGTAGCAATTTTTCTAGGCAAGATGTCCAGGGTAGCGGGGATATGCATCCAGTTCTCAAAGTCTTCCGGCTCTGAAAGTGGTGTGCAATCCTCACTCTCCCTTTTATCGTCCAGTGTTTTATGGAATGTCTAGCACAGATGAACTTCAGTAGTTTGTGTAGTTGTGACCAAATCCTCTACAAATGGTCTGCCACTCATGGGGTGTACTTTCCACGTGCGTAGGTTGATCTTGAAGGTAAGAGCTTTTCTCCAAATGTAGATGTGGTTAGTATCCCAATCATGGATCATCTTGGACTCTCACATAAAGGGTCTGTCAAGGATGTAGCCATATAAAACTTGCTGACATCCACAATAGTATGACGGTAGGTGGTTCCTAGAATATTAATTTTAAAATCCCTTAGTAAACCAATGGGTCTAGCGGTGGCTCCATTAGCGAGTTTCACTAACGATCGAGTGTTATCCAAGGCAAGTGCTCCTGATTTTTCCTAGCATTGTTTGGTCACAATGCTCACTCCGGCTCCTCCATGCAAGATTGCAGTAACTTGGTGGCCGATCGGCAAGGGTGCATTAAGTTCATCACCTTCAAAATATTGTCAAATCTTGTTCACTCAAACAATAGTAGGAGTCCCTTTTACCTTGTGGTTTGAGACAGATGGGCATGGTTCAAGGTAGACAGTAGGAGGGTCAGCTTCCAACTGAGATTGTCTCTCACGAACTAACTCTTGGGTGGCTTGGAGTCTTTGACTTTCCTCAATAGGATTAGAATACTCCATAAGCTTTTTGGTTAGCTAACGGGGGTCAATGGTTTCTTGGGTGCGGGCTACAGCATGTAGCATATCGTCTTCTTTAGATGAAGAAGTTGAAGGATGATCTATTGTGCCAGAGTCAAAAATGCATTTGATAATCAATTTCAGCCTTACCAACCTTGGTGGATTTCTTTTGTAAGCGCCAAGTTACTCAAGCTTGTTTAGGGGCTCTTGCTTGGTCCTAGTTTTGAGAGGTTGATGCCTCTACCAGTAGCATGTGATGAAGCCTGTTGTACCAGTTCTGCAGGTTCTGTAGCCGCGCTACTGTATTGAGGAAGACTGCTCGAACAAAACCATTTCTGACATTCAATAGGTTAAGACTGGTGCTGGGATTAGCTTCGTGAGCCTTTCCAATTGTTCCTGGTCTTAGCAGGCAATCTTTATACATATGATTGATACCACATCCAACGCACAATGGAGTCAGCGGGAGCACCTATAGGGGCATTCGTCATTCTATTCATGTTGGGATACTTAGCCACTCGATGAGATCCACCACAATAATAACACTATATGGACAATCTTTTTGTTTTTTGATTCATATCCTTGGCCTGTGATATCAGGGCTGCTAAGTACACATGATACATTTGATCACCCTCCATGACATAGTGACTGAGAATTTTTGAGGGCAGGCTCATTGGATCTTGGTTTTCATAAGTGGGAGTCTCCAAGATTTCTCCCTCATTTCCATCCTTGAAGAGTTTTGTTAGGGTTATTTGATGAACTGGTTCGACTCTTGGTAACGGGGGCTGTGCTGGGAGAACTAGGGGTGGTAAGGGCATTTCGGGAACCCTAATAATTCCTCTTTGGGCAACTTCTTGGGAAGGTTGAGGAGTGTTGTGATGTGCAAGGGCTGGCAAAGCTAGCGTTTACCGAGGGTTAGCAGGTAGTACCTAAGGCATAACTCAAGCCAAGGCAGCCTTGTGATGGTAGTAGTTAGAGATCCGGTGGTTGCCCCACTTCACACAGTAGGTACAATAGAGGCTTGGGCGGGGTCTCAAATGAGGACATCCAGTGCCAGTATGGTTTTCTCGACTGGCCGGTCGCGCACCATACAAGTTCCCTTCTAGGATAAAGATGTGGATGGTGAAAAGATGCAAGGGAGAAGAGAGCTTGAGCTCTTGTAAGCACACACACACTCACAAAAACCCTAGAAGAGAACACAAAGGTGAGAGACTGAAAGTTCTTGTTTGGGGCATCATAGCATAGCGGAGGCTACACTCCAACCCACACACTTGTCAATCCGTGAATGCAACCCGGTTAGCGCATAGAGGCTATCCCGAATGGGAGAAGATGAGTTAACCACACACTAATGACTTCTAGTCCTACTCAATCCTTCTTCATCACTCAAGCAATCAATCTTACATAATCAAAGCATCAAGACTAGGCTACACTTAAGCATAAAAATGTAACTTATGCAAAGAACCTAACATGCAAAGAGCTATCACACAAGCCTCAACTACACATTATTTCAAGCACAAGCTTCATCACAAGCACTCTATAACTCACAAATCAAAACATCATTAAGAAATCTAGATTAGCAAGTATGTAGACCAAAACCTCATATCATTGAAAATGTAAAGAATAGAGAGTACAAGATTGAAGCATGAATGGAGATGGAGAGCCTTGGGAGAGCACTTGAGAAGGAGCTATGGAGCAAGCTCTCTCTATGAGCCTCTCAACCAAATGACCAAAGAGTGCTCTAGCTCTCAAATGGGCCAGCTTTTATACAAAAATTCTAGAACTCCCAAAAGTTCCCATGTGGGATTATTGTCAAGCCCTCTCCCACATTCATCTACAACTTTGAACTCTTTTCAAGAGCCCTAAGTGTCTTTTTTGTTGCATCCTTGTATTGATCTTCATTCGTCATGCAACACTCCCCCCTTCCTATTTTGCGCACGTCCTCGAGCGCGGTAGTAGCAAGAGCTGCAACAAAAAAACAATGGATACATTAAAGTCTTTTATTGAAAAAAAGAAAAGAAAAGAAAAAAAACAGTAATGAAATTTCACACGTGAGCATACAAATGCAAGGCTGATTAAAGTTTTAATGAGTACTAAAATAGGTGAGTAAAGACTAGTCAAAGTGAGACTTAAGTGGTAGATAGTGCTATGCAAAGGCAAGTGTGCTTTGTAAACCGCCGGTTATGACCGCAGTCTCAATGTCCTACAAGTATGTAAGTTATTCCTAAGTGGCAAACCTACTCCTAAATATGAGCAAAGGTGATTGGAACTCATTTTTTTTCTTTTTTTTTCTTTTTGATGTGTGTGTAGAAGGTGATAAAGATTAAGGTTCCATCCCAAAGAGACCCAAGCAATGGCCAAGAGACCTCCGCCAAGAGAATCTAAAGACCGCTAAGTATCTCAAGGGCGACAGACCCTTTTTCTTTCTTTTATGACCTAAGGAGTACCCCATGAAGATGAGGGCATCGGTCTCGAGGGCCCATAGTGTACCCCAGAGTCCTACCAACATCCATCAAGGCGATAGATTCCTCAAAGGTCTTTTTCTGAAGCCTTTCGACATCAGTGTTCACCCCATGGAAACCAAGGCATCGGCCCCAAGGTGCTAAGACAACCCCAGGTTCTACCAAGCATTTCTCATGGCTGTGGACACGTCATGTCTCAATTCACTTTGGATATATATTATTATTATTATTATTATTATTATTATTATTATTTTAGGATATATTTTCGTAAATTTTTATTACTCCTAACACCTAGCTCATATCTAAGAGGTAGCCACCACTAGGAATAACTAATATACCTTGAAAGCATAAGAACTTGGCATATTCCATTGGTATATATCCTACACTGGCTTTAGATAGAAATATCTTTTACTAAGTCTTCTAAGACTCTAGAATTCACTCACCATATTTTAACAACTAATCAAAAACTTAAACCAGCCAACATTGTGTGAACATGCAAACCATATATTCGAAAGATAAGAGCACATAAAGAAATAAAGATTAAGATTTGAATACACCTGTTGTAGTGCCCTGTTGATGTTGTTCGTTTGCATTGATGCATTGCTGATTTTGTGCAGATTGCTCCTCCTTGATCTTTGTAGCCATAGCATGTCTCCCCCCTTCCTAATTTGTGTGCATGATAGGTGGACTAGTGGGGCGTGTTTGATGCTCTTGTTTTAGCGAAGATCTCTGTAAAATTTTTATTAACAAACAAGAAAAGAAAAGAAAAAAATAAAATTTGCCATTGGTGCCAAACACCGAATATAGCCGAGGGGAAAAACCCAGTGGGAGAAAAGTGCCCTGGCTTGTCGATCTTATTATGGAGTCACTGAACTTACCCTTGCGCTGGTGGTGGATCCGTGTCCTCGTCTGCTGGAAAGATGGTATCAATTTCCTCGGGATGCAGAGACAACCCCTCACAAAAACCGGCCGCTGGAGAAGGTGGTAGAGGAAGGAGTGCTTCCTCACTAAAATATGGCATTGGTTCTATGGGAAGGTTAATGAGACAGTTTTGATTTTGGAACTACGCAATGTAGGTACTCATATTGATCCAATATTGACATGTTGAGGCTTGGGGAAGGAGGGCTTGCAAGATCGGTGGTTGCAAGTCATTTAAGCTTGTATCCCTCCATTGTTGTGCTTGAACCTCCTCAGGTAATCTACGTTGATTTGGTCCTCTCTCTGGTATTCTCACATTAAGAAGATTATGGCGTTGGGGTGTAATTCCCACAATTTGCTTCATTAAGCCCGTGCCATATCGTCTAAAGTGAGCGGCATATCCAACAAATATGTGAAGCTTCTTCTAATATGAGCTGTGCACACTCTTGACAATGTGGAAATGGGTGATGCTGTTGATAGAATAACGTGACAAAGTGATGCCCACAGCAATTTTCACCTAAGGGAGCATAGAAGTACCTAGAATGTGTTTGAAACGGAGGAGCACTATAACCCCCGCGATGATCCGGTCGGGTACTATCGGGGTCAATGCATGGTGGACATGTATCTCGCCAAATATCCATCAGGAGTTATCTGGACGTAGAACAATGAAATTTAGAACACTCATATCCATCATGACAATTCCAATCAAAAACAAGATTATCTCAAAAAGAACACATCTTCTAAAGGCATAAGGAACTACATTATTCAAACATTGATTTACCAAAGAGCTTTAATTGTAATGTTAATGCCTTATCTTTAGTTTTTGGTATATCCTTTTTAAGAGGTGGAAACTTTAGCAATTGTCTTGGAATTTGAGCAAGATAAGAGGATTGAGGCATTGAAATGCTAGAATCTATGCTCAAATGAGACTCATTTGGACTTGTCGTAGGTACACAAGTTGATGGTTGAATTGTGTAACATGGAGAAATCGGGACAATCGGTGTTTCAATACATGTTTTAGGAAGATCAACACAAGTAGTTTTGTAGGTGCTATCACAGCCACCTTTCCTTTCTTGAAGAGTTTGTGTTGATTTCTTTTGCACCCATTGATATGGAAAATCAAGGGTGGCTTTTGGAATCTTTCTGAAACACTCTGTTACCCCTAGCAAAGCATGGCATTTTGGAAGCCAAATTGCTGTTGCACCCTCATTATAGCCTTGTGCTTTAAGAACATGTTTTGGGACCCATCGAGTAACAATCCGAGGCTTAGGCTTGGAAATGATGTGCTTCTTAAGAGGTTTAGCAACTGGACTAGATGGTACAAGTTTGTACGCATCTTTGGGTAGCCACATTGATAATTCCTTCTTGCCCGGCCTTCTTTGAGCCGCAACTAGAGTAGTTGGAACATGCCAGCCATGGCCCTCACTTGAATACTCATCAATTATCCACATCATTTGTTTTGGAGCTTCAAGAGCAGATTTGGATTGTGGGTTGGGTAAGGTAGAAACATCACCCTTTTGACACGATAAAGCTCGTGGAGTAGCAGATCCCAAGATGCAATCAGAATCAATTTGCAACTTGTATTGTCTATTCTTCCAATCTAATGAGCAATTGGTAGCACTTAACCACGATCTACCGAGAACAACCTCTACTACTGCCTTGGACTTACGTGCCACATAAAAGGGCACTGACATCTGGTGATCCTGAATGGTCATCATAATGACACATTTTCCCTCTATAGGGTTATCTTCTCCGGAGAAGCTTCGTAGGTCCACAGGAATTTGCACAAGTGGTGGTTGACCCAAGGCTATCCAGGTGTCAAACGAGAGAACATTATAATCTGCACCAGAGTCAGTTAAGGCAGAGACACAGTAGGTAGTCTCATGAAGATGAAGGCACACTTGAATATTGAATGGTTCGACATATGGCTCATCAGCAGTAGCCAACTGTATGGCTAACATAGAAGCTTTGCGACGCTCCTTGGCTTTTGCAACTCTAGCTTTAGCCTCCTCTTGAGCCTGGCGTTTAAGTAGGTCAAGTGCTTCTTTCCGTGTTTGTGCAGCATGCATCTGTTGAAGCATGGCTTCAGTTAATGGTTCATTGTATTTCTTGAGACGACTTCCATTAATGAAGTTAGGCATTTGCTCACCTTCTCTAGTGTCTCTAAACGCACCACCACTTGGAGTAAGCTCATTAATCACAAACGGTCCTAGGCCACGTTTCTTGAGCTTTCTCTTATGCTTCTTAAGTGTGTACAAGAGCACCAGGTCTCCTTTTTTGAATCAGTCAGTTGTTACATTTCTATCATACCATTGCTTTTGTCTCCTCTTCTCGGCATACATCCCCATTACCGCCAATAAGCGGGTCTCATCAAGCTTTTCCAATTCGTCAACGCGTTGTGAAAGCTCATGACCCGTCCAATCCAATTGTTTAGCTACTCGTAGAGTAGGTACAAGAAATTCAATGGGAAGAATTGCATCTAGCCCAAAAGCAAGTTCAAATGGGGTTGTGCCCACAGATGTTTTATAGGCTGTCCTATATGCCCAAAGAACTGAGTGCAACTTTTGCTCCCAATCAGTCCTATGTCCCTCAACAATCTTTGTGAGTGCTGTGCAGGGAATCTTGTTAGTACTCTCGGCTTGTCCATTGGTCTGGGGATGATAGGGTGCAGAACGCTTGTGAATTACCATAAATTCTTGAAGCAAAAATTCTATGACTTCATTTACAAAGTGTACACCTTGATCACTAATGATCTCAATAGGTAAGCCATAGCGTGTAAACACGTACTCATACAAGAACTTGGCTGTGGTTCTGGCATCATTTTTGACTGTTGCCTTTGCCTCAACCCATTTGGTCAAATAGTCGGTTGCGACTATAATATATTTTGCATGCGTGTTACGAGCTGGAGGTTTAATGGGACCGACAAAATCAATACCCCATTTTGCAAAAGCACGTGTGCTTAACATAGGTCGCAATTGCATATTGTCCTTTGTGATGGGAGGTTTGGTCCTTTGACAATCGTCACAACGTTTCACATATTCTTCGGCATCCATTTGTAAGGTTGGCCACCAAAGCCCAGACCACCTAATCAACTTAGCTGTGGTAAAGCCAGAAAAGTGTCCACCACCAACACCTGCATGTGCATGAGTTAAGATTTTCAGATAGTCAGCTTCACATACACACATGCGTAAGTTGCCATCCTTGCCCCTCTTATAGAGTTGGCCCTCTATCAACATATAGTTTGCCGCTTCAATTTTAATAGCCTGCTTTCGATGTTTAGGAATTGTTTGATCCAAATGACCATGCTGAAGATAGTCCACAATATACTTACTCCAACTTGGTGTAGTTGCAATTTGGAATAATGTGACATTATGAATTGGCTTCTGAATTTTACATGAAGCACAGTTACGAACAAATGTTTCAGCATCTGCATGCATGGTAGGCCACCATTGCCCATCTTGAGATATACGTCGCACACAAGTAGTAGCTGATGCATGGATTCCATCGATACCCGCATGTGCCCATTCCAAGATCTCCTCATATTGGTCGGGGTTAGGTATAAGCCTCAACACTCCATCATTACCCTGACGATATAATCTCCCTGAGATTAATGTGAATGGTCGCCATAGGTCCACATTAGGACCCGCTAGTTGTATTTGCCCACTTGTCAAAATTTCGAAAATGGATTCAGACCATCTAGGAGCTGTCTCTACAAGGAAAAGTGTTGAATCTGACATATCATCATCCACACCCACAGGAGCTTCGCCAGAGGTGATTCGAGACAAATGATCTGCCCTTAGATGAGTTGTTCCTTTTCGAACTGCAACTTCAAAATCAAACTCAAGAAGGATGATAAACCACCTTACTATCCTTCCAGTTGCACAAGGCTTATTCACCAAATATAGCAATGCTTGATGGTCCACAAAAAATATGAATTTGTTTGCCAAAAGGTAATGGCGAAACTTTTTCACTGCATATATCATGGACAATCCTTCTCTTTCTGTTGTGGTGTAATTCTTCTCAGCATTGTTCAACTGTCGACTAGCATATGAGATTGGGAAATCCTTATTGTGTTCTCTCGACTGTGACAAAATACATCCAATTGCAAAGTTGGAAGCATCAATGTGGACATGAAAGATTTGGTTCCAATCTGGTGCCCGTAAAATGGGTGCAGTCACTAATGCTTGCTTCAACTTTTCAAAGGATTCCTCATACTCATCCGTCCAATTAAACTTTACAAGAAGAGCATATAACGGTCTGGCTAGGACAACATACATGTAGATGAATCTACGGTAAGAGCCACAATGTCCCATGAATGTTTGTACCCCTTTAGGGTTGATAGGCCGAGGTAATGAGACAATGACATCAATTTTATCCATATCTGTTGAAATCCCATTGCGAGAAACAATATGGCCCAAAATTTTCCCTTGTCTTACCATGAATTTGCACTTGTCAGGATTCAAGCATATACGATAAAGTTGACACTTTTGAAACACAAGTCTCAGGTGTTCTATATGATCATCACGCTCTTGTGAGTGAACACATAAATCATCCATGAAAATCTCAAGAAATTGCCTAAGGTACTCCTTGAATACATGACTCATTAACCGCTGAAAGGTTGCTGGTGCATTTGTTAGACCAAATGGCATAACACGATAGGCAAAGATGCCATCTTCAGTAGCAAAGGCTGTCTTGTGTTGATCCTTTGGATCAATTGACACTTGATTGTACCCGGAGAATCCATCCAAGAAACTATATGCCTTTTTCCCTGCAACTCGTTCCAGAACATGATCCGTGATTGGAAGTGGGTAATGATCACGCACAGTAGCTGCATTTACCTTCTTGAGGTTTACACATACTCGAAGTTTTCCATTTTTCTTGGGCACCACTACAATAGGGGAGACCCATTCAGTGTGTTCAATCTCATAGAAAAATTCTGCCTCTAAGAGCTTGTCTATTTCTTCCTTTATCTTCCGTGCGAAGTTTTCATTGTAAGTATAAGGACGTTGCTTGGAGGGTTTTGCATCCTCTCGCAATGGAATTGTATGCTGACATATGCTTGGATCAACTCCTTTGAGGTCTTTATAACTCCAAGCAAAAACATCGCGATACTCCTTTATTGTTTGTATTAATAACTTCTCCTCATCTAAGGACAAGTCTGTGGCAATCCACACATAGCGAGGCTCTTCTCCTGGCTTAGCAATATCAATTTTTTTTGCATCCTCTGGACCATCGTATGAAACCCCTGGCACGCTTGGTTTTTGTCGCATGGGCTGTTGAAGAACAATCTTCCGATCTTGAAGAGTGTACTGTGTGAAATTGGGAGGAACATTGAGACCTTGTTCATGTCCACTTGAGTCTTCACTCATTGAAGACCATGCGGTTTTGAGCTCTCCTTTGCTATCTTGCATCGGATTTTTTTGTTCAACCGTTGTCTTTGCATTTCCCACACTCTTTTTTGAATCGGTTTTAGACTTGAGTTTTGGTTTTTGTTTCTTCGTTTTTTTATGATTTTTGCTAACAGTTGTTAGCTTTTCCCCTGCTTGGAATCCATCTGATCGTTTGACTTGGTCTTTGATACTATCTTGTGCTTGGACATAGTATAGATATCCGTTCTTTCCTGAGAAGTGAGGTGGTGGTCGAGAGTTTTCACTCTTAGACTCCTCCTTTTCTTTTTGTAGTCTCTCACGTTGTTCACGCTCATCTTGTCTACGGATTCTTTTATGGCTCTTACAGCATTTACGTTTAGGTCGGCTTCTAGGGATCTCTACCTGAACCTCCCTTCCTCTCAAGAGTAGGCGTGCCTTTCCTAACTCTTCCTCAGGGATTGTCACATCATTATTAAAATCAGAGTCCCAGCCATCTTCCTTATCAGCATCATTAGCAGATTCGAGTGTTAAGTCCTCTACTGAGACTTCCTCGATATGCATAGCTGTTGTGGATGTATCCCTATAGTACAAATCATCTAGAAGGGCACGTGGTTGTACCATTCGTATAGGAATAATATCATATCCATCTGAGTCACAAAATTGAATTGGCTTCGGTAAAGCACATGTTAATAATGTTGCAAGGACATGACTCCATTCTAATGGATCAATTAAATGTTCAGGGAAGGGTTGTGGAATGTATGCCTTGTCTGATACACTTCGATTACCCTTAAGTCTCTCAATGTTGAAATCCCTACTTCGTCCGTCTGATAATGTAACTCTTGAGCCCTCAGATGAAGCAGAATCAAACTCATCTATTGGAGACCTTGTTACATCACGATATGAGTGATTCCTTAGGTTGACCCTTGTGATGACAGAATCATGTCGAAGGTACAAATAATTGTATCCCCAATCTTGAATCATTTGAAATTGTTGCATGAATGGTCTACCCAATATCACTTCATAGTTTGGATGTTTTCCAAAATCTACTACTGCAAAGGTGTGCTCATATTCAATCCCACACGTGGTGACCAATATGTTCTCAAGCAGCCCAAGGGGATGTTCTAAGCTTCCATCTGCTAGCTGCAAGCACATCCTGGTACTCCTAATAGCTGGTTTGCCCCATTTTTTCCAAATGGACCTTGTCACAATGCCCACTCATGCGCCACTATCAAGTATTGCAGTTGAAGATACTTTTCGCACTTCTAATGGGAGGGTAGCATTTCCCTAATCGTCCTCACAAAATTTTCCTACTTTGTTGATAGGAACTGGCATTACATGCTTTGTCTCAGGGTGTATAGTACACTCATGGTGACCCTTTTGTAGCAATACTTGCTCTAACAAACATGTGGCAATATCATTCCACAACTCAGGTCGAATTTTTATCAAATCAAGCAAAGGTAAGGTACAAGCCACTGGTGCTGACAAAATAGCTTGCACCATACTCATATCTTTCTCCTTTGTCAACCTTTTATGCATGGAGGGTATCCTCAAGGTTTGAGAACAGTTCTCATATTCTCCCAGATATGATGGTAAGGTTTTCATTGTATGCTTACTTCTAGGAGAAACAATTGTTTGAACTTCCTCCTGGATGCTTGGGTGTCTAAATTTGTTTTCCGTGCCCCTGGTAAAATCCACCTCAGAGAATGGAGACGAACTAATAGAAGACATGTTCTCATGAACTTTCTCATGAACTGCGGCCCACATCTCATTTGCCATGTCCTCATTAGCATCAATAACTTCATCATTGCATGGGAAGACAAGGCTAGGTGGTGGCAGATTACCCCCTTTCAATTGGGTGTCAATTGGTGCAGACCTTTCGCTATGAGCTTGTGAAATGAGCTCACTTTTCATTTCTCGACTCGATGACACTTCTGGTATGGTTTCTAATGTTGGCTTAAGAGAGGTTGGGCCCCGAGGAATAGGTGGTGGTGGTCCCTCAAGTATTGACTGAGCTTCCCTAATGAGTTGCTGATGTACAGCTAGATTGATCTTCTCCTCACGAGGGTTTGGGTATTCTTGAAGCTTCTTGGGTAGCTCAGATAAAGCTGCAATGCGACTTCTATGAGCATCAATGATGGCCTCTAGAGTCTCATTCACCTTATCCACAAAAACAGAACCCCCAGAACTATCCTCAGTCGTACTAGCCTCATTTTGTTTAACACTAGGCTCAGGTTGAGGTTGATGTTCCTCATGCACTTCTTTGGATGTAAAGGTTTTATCCCTCATGTTTTGTTTAGAGGCTTCTTGAGAACCAGTGGATGTACTTTTAGTTTGCTTGTTTCGGTTCTTCTTCCTCCTAGTGGTCTTTTTTCTATTGGACTGTAGGATCTTGTCCACTAGATTTGTCTTTGCATCCCTAGTTCGAGGTGTCTCATCAGTCTGTATTTCGGCATTTCGTGTCTGTGATCTAGTCATGACTCTAAGTGGCACGACATCCTCATTCTCAGATGAAGGTGGTGATGGAGCTGTGCCTACAAGGTTGAGTGAGACCTTTGGTTGAGAGGTGCCTTCCTCATGTGGTTTCAGCAGACAGTCTTTTGGGAAGTGTTCTACACAACACCCTAGACAATATCTTTCAATTGGTTGAAACTGTTGTACTGTTGTATTGGACCGAGATGCTTGCCTTGAGCGATGTGGACAATCACGAGCCCAATGGGTTCTCCGCACTCATAACAGGGGCCCATTGGTTTGGCCTCTACTTTCCTTGGCTGCCATTGACCTGAGGGGCCTGGAGTCCTAGGTTGGTAGCCGCCTAGCAACTTTAAAGAGTTTTGTTCCCCTGGTTGAGCGTCTAGTGCTGGGGCTTGGGTATGCGGGACTTTCAAAGAGATTTTCTTTGGATGAATATGATGCGTATTCCTCTTCCACATAGCCTGAGTTTACCAAGTCTCTACACATATTTGAATTGTCATAGTCGACAACCCTCACAGGAGCAGTCCCTGGAGCAGGAGGTTGAGCACCAAGAACAGGTCGTGCTTGCTCTTGTGCCATCGGTGGCTTACGTTCAAAATTAGTATACTGTTGATACATTTGTGGAGCCACTCCACCTCTTGGCTGCTCACGTTCTTGTCTCATTCTTGCAATGCGAGTACATTCCTGTGTGGTATGGGTAAAGTTCCAAGCACAGGCTTGGCACCACTTTTTTGTGGGTTGGTTTGTGACTAGAGGAGAAAAGGTATTACAATCCTCTGTTTTATGGTTACCGCCACATGCTCCACAAAGATGAGGACCTGTAGGAAGTACACTCCTCATTCTCTGCTGCTGTTGTTGTGGCTGCATGGGTGGACGATAGGTCTGTCCCAATCTCCGTAGTACTAGGTTAGCTATCTGGTCTGGATTTACTAGCGCGCTAGATCCTGAACTTTGGTCATCTCCCCACTGATCTCTAGGTTTCACCTCTGGGCCAGAACCATCTTGGAATTTGAAGTTATCGGTGAAATCCATAGCATCATGGCAACACTCATTGAAATTTGTATGCTTCTTCGCATAGAGATGTGTATGCAGAGTCGAATTTTTGAGTCCTTTTAAGAAGAGAGAAATTAATCGACTTTGGGCGGGCTTCTCATCTTCTGGGCAACGATTAATGTACTGCTTCATTCTATTTACACAGTCTCTAACACTCTCATTCTCGCCTTGCTTGAAAGAGTAGATGTGTGCTACCGTGTCATGTTGAATTCCCATCAAGGAAAAAGCAGCAATGAATCTCTCTTCCAAAACTCGTAAAGAAGATTTGTCTGAAGCCTCTAATGCCTGAAACCAAGCCAGAGCTTTTCTCTCAAGAGTGAGTCCAAATCCTTCAATTTGAGTATGCTTATCAGCCACTTGCTCAGCTCGAACTGCTTGCCTAAATGCTGCTACATGATCGTATGGATCTCCCGACCCTTCATACTTCTTTACCAGTTTTTGAAGAGTTGATGGCCTTACTTGTCTTGAATACTCATCATAGGGCCTACGGCCTCTTACTCTCAGTGGGAATTGTTCCTCTCTTTGGAAAGATGGTCCACATGTTTCCAAAATTGGTGTGGGTACCCTATTACCAGCCTCACCAAACCCCTCCAAAGATCTTGTCACCCGCATTTCAGGAGGTGCATTAATGGGAGGCCGAGTTGGCTCCCCTACCCTCCGATTGTTATAGTGAGAAAGATGTTGGTGTGGTGTGACCTAAGGTCGCACATTTGGTGTAGGATGATATTTTGGTGCTAGAGTTGGGCTACTAGCAGTGGTCCACTTAGATGTTGAGGGTCCCTCTCTAGTGAACTCTCGTAGGGGAGGAGCAACAGTTTCTCCAAGAAAGGCTGTCTCTCCTGGTTTGGCTGTATTTGTTGAGAACACTTCCATGGATAATGGATGTCCTTTCCACGTGAGTTCCCGAATCTCTTTCCAATCTAAGGTTCGGTATTCATTGGCCCATTTATCAATTATTCTGTTCATGTGTCCTGCAAGCTTCTCAACTACCACCACATGAGCTAGAGGAAGATCGAGCTGTGGCAATCTAGTTGTGGCATAATATCCCTCTAACGAGTCCTTATAGACCTCTTGAAGTGGGTCATCCTGTAAGACCTTTGTCACAGGAATTTGTCGTACAAACTCCCATTGGCTTTCAGCCCCCTGATCCATTTTACTCTTGCCTTTCCTATCCCTTTCCAAATTTAGATCTACAAGAAGTAAATCATCTATGGATGGTTTTGAGGACTGGGCATTGGAGGGTCCAGGCATGTCCGGCTCAATGAGCCAGTCATCTCTAGACTCCCTTGCTCTGGAAAGTTCTGATAAGTCTAAGAACTCGGTTTTAGAGAGCTCCCCTAATTTGTCTACCTTTTCTGGATGGTAGGTGACTTCGTAGCGAACACCATCTCCACCCATGTACATGTTACCCTAGTCATTGACTAAAGGTGCTTTATCAAGTTCTGAGAAAATGTCTGCGATCTTAACCAGATACCGTTGTTGTGGGTCCCTAAAGATCTCAGCTCCTTGAGCATTTGTATAGACATATTGGAGTCTCACATTGAGTGTTAACCCCATGGTGTCGGTTTCAAATGGATTAAAGGATCTTGAGGGTGTCCTATTTGGGGCTACGGGATGACTATTTGTCGGCCCTAGATTGTCCATGGACAATGAACTAGTTGTTCTAGAGGAAAGGGTATCGGATTGGGATTCAGAAAGTGTTTCAGCAATATCTGCCAAATTTCCTACCGATTGGGTCCCACTTTCCTGCGTAGGTACTCTAGAAGGTGCCCTAGACCCTATGGTAGAATCTACAAGACGTCCCGACCGCAAGTGCATAAGGTCAATTTTTTTTGGTTTTTTATGTGTTTTTGTTTTGTTTTGTTTTTTTTAAATAAAATATATATATATATATATATATATATATTTTAACCTACCTAATCACTAAATGCAACTAAAAGGAGTATGTGTGGCGTAACTATCTATCCTATTTTTTTATTTTTATTTTTTTTAATGATTTTTTTTTAATGATTTTATGTTTTTATTTTTTTATTATTATTATTATTTTTTATTTTTTTTACACAAAAATTATGAATCACACCAAAAAAAAATACTAATTATGCACAAAGTTACAAAAATTAAAAAATACAGGAAAATACTAATTATGCAAAAAATTTAAATGAAGAATTACAAAATATGCACAAAGGTAGACTCCTAAAAACACTTAAAAATTTATTATTTTTTTTAAAACTTTTCTTTTGTTTTCTTTTGTTTTTTTCTCTTTTTGTTGGTTTTTTTTTGTGTTTGTTTGTTTGTTTGTTTGTTTTTTTTTTTAACTAATAAATTTCGTGCCAAATATAAAAAATATGAATTTACTAATTATGCATCATTTACAAAAATTCTAAAAAAAATAAAAAATAAAAAAATGCAAGCTACTTTAATTATGCAAAAATTTAAATAAGGAACAATGGATTCAAAAAATAAAAATTGTTTTTTTTTCTTTTTCTTTTTTTAATTTAATTGTTTTTTCTCTTGTTTTTTTCTCTTTTTTTTTTCTTTTTCTTTTTTTATTCTTTTTCTTTCTTTCTTTCTTTTTCTTTTTTAATCTCTTTTTTTTAAAAAAATTTTAATTGTTTTTCTTTTTTTTTCTTTCTCTTTTTTCTCTTTTTTAATTTATATTTTTTAAAAAAAATACAAAAATCATGAAAATTAAATAAAAAAATTAAAAAAGTTAAAAAATCCACCAACCTTATCCACCGCTCGCCCGCTTCCGGATTCGTCGCTGGCGCGCGCGTGGGTTGCCTTCAATGCCTTCTGCTTGCCACCGCTTGCTCCCACCTGCCTTCTCTTCGTAGTAGCCGGCTCCTCTTCGTTTCTAGCCACCGCCTCCCACACAGCCTTCCTTGCTACAGCCACCACGCCTCCGCCTTCCTTCGCGAGCTGCACTGCCAGCCGCCTCCAGCTCTTGCTGCCGACCTCATGCGCTGCTTTCTCTTCCACTGCAGGCTCGCCTTCTTTCGCTTCCTCCAGCCGCCGTCTGCTTGCAGGCTGCGCCCACTGCAGCTCCGCACCGGCCAACACTGCCCCTCGCCTTCTTCTGCCGTCTGCGCCCACTGCAGACACCTCACAGTGCTGCCCACTGCAGACGCCGTCTGCTGCTTTGCCTACTGCAGACGCCGTCAGCTTCGCCCACTGCACCTTCGCCCACTGCTTCTTCCCGCCTACGCCAACGCCGCCGGCCACCTACTCCTCTGCAGGCGCACAATGCAGACGTATTGGTCTCCTTTCAACCGGCTGCCCTTCTCTTTCTCCTTCGGCCAGCGCTTCTACCAGCGCTTCACACTTCCAGCCGCCCTTTGCAGGCTGCGCCCACGGCGGCAGGCGCCCCCCCAGTGCAGCACACGACGATGCAGACGTAAAAAGTTACATAAATTTATTATTATAATTTTTTTCTTAAATGAAACCGCCTTGGTCTCCTTTCAACCGGCCGCCCACTACAACTGCAGACTTCACTGCATTTTAAACTGGCCGCCCACAGCCTCTCCAATGTATATATATAAATATATATAAATATATATATATATATATATATTTAAAGCCGCCTCCACAAGTGCTACCTCCTCGCTATAAGCCAGCCGCCCAACCGCTACAAGGTATATATATGTGTATAAATAGATATATATATATATATATATTTTTTTTTTATTTATTTATTTATTTTTCTTTGTTGCGCCTCCAACGACACACCTCCTACAGCCCCTACGTCGGAAAATACAAAAACAGAAATCACTTGAACCTACTTAATGGCAGGATTACTCTACCGCAATGGGGTTTTATTTCTTTTTTTTGCTTCTAATAAAAAAACAGAAAACACACAAGGCGCCCTTGAGATCACACCCTCAATGCCCTTGCAAACTCTACTCTAATCTACCCTAATCCACGATTTTGTAATCAATGGAGCACTTAGTAAGAAGTAATGGTTAACACCCTTCACTAACTTAGGTGTGCGTTCCCCAGCAGCGGCGCCATTGTTTGGGGCATCATAGCATAGCGGAGGCTACACTCCAACCCACACACTTGTCAATCCGTGAATGCAACCCGGTTAGCGCATAGAGGCTATCCCGAATGGGAGAAGATGAGTTAACCACACACTAATGACTTCTAGTCCTACTCAATCCTTCTTCATCACTCAAGCAATCAATCTTACATAATCAAAGCATCAAGACTAGGCTACACTTAAGCATAAAAATGTAACTTATGCAAAGAACCTAACATGCAAAGAGCTATCACACAAGCCTCAACTACACATTATTTCAAGCAAAAGCTTCATCACAAGCACTCTATAACTCACAAATCAAAACATCATTAAGAAATCTAGATTAGCAAGTATGTAGACCAAAACCTCATATCATTGAAAATGTAAAGAATAGAGAGTACAAGATTGAAGCATGAATGGAGATGGAGAGCCTTGGGAGAGCACTTGAGAAGGAGCTATGGAGCAAGCTCTCTCTATGAGCCTCTCAACCAAATGACCAAAGAGTGCTCTAGCTCTCAAATGGGCCACCTTTTATACAAAAATTCTAGAACTCCCAAAAGTTCCCATGTGGGATTATTGTCAAGCCCTCTCCCACATTCATCTACAACTTTGAACTCTTTTCAAGAGCCCTAAGTGTCTTTTTTGTTGCATCCTTGTATTGATCTTCATTCGTCATGCAACAATTCTTCTTCTTCTCACAACAACAAAAGAGGTATACAAAAAAGATAAAGTGACTAATACACATAATAGAGTATATACAAGAGGTCCATAATGTGAACACACTAAGAGGAGTGGGTAGATGTGGACTTAATATTCAATTTTCTATTTGAATTGAAAACTTGTAATGAAAATATGATAGAAACTCCTCTTTTAGACTTAAAATTAAATTATGCATACTTGGTATAATTATAGACATAATTATGATTATTTCTCTTACTTAAACTAAAATAACCATTCCTCATTTCTACGATTGTTAGTATAATCCTCTTTCAATTTAGAATGAGTTAATGTGATTTTTCCTACTCATAATCAAACTAAAAAGACTTAACCATCATTTTTACTAAATTAAAATGATGAAAATATCAATTCTCATTCTCTAGCTCATCAAGCCTAGAGTTTAGACTGAAACAAGGGGTTATCATTGAAAATCATCCTTTTACTAAGGATCCAGCCATAAAGATTATTAATCTTTTCAAGAGAGAGAGATTTTCTTAAAGAAAATATTATAATTAAGCATAAAGATTAACATAATTATAATTAGACATTATGAATCTTTGGAAAACTTGATTTGAATAAAGAACCATTACTTTGAAATCTTCTCAAGCTTGAGAGGTGTTGAGAAGAAGAAAATCATTGAGATAATTGAAAAAAAACCATTAAAATAGGATTACCTTTGAATTAAGCTTGATTCTTTGGCTAGAAGTGAAGCCCCCAAGCAAGTCCTTGGCCACCAAGAGAGAGAGGGAAATCTCCAAGAGAGGTTGGAGGAGAGAGAAGCTCCAAAGCTCCAAAGAGAAGAGGCAAAATAAAAGGATAATAGAAATATACTAATTTTGAGGATAATACTCGCATGGTATAGCTCAAAAATGAAAAGAAAAAGGAATGAGGGTCTATTTATAGGTGAGGGAGGCCACTAACCAAGTCCAACTAGGTTCTAGAGCCTTCGAGCTTCAGTTTGGACAAGATTTGGATCAGTTTGGCTCCCTTTTTGATCCAGTTTGCGCTCCAGGAGAGAGGAGAGATAGAAATATCACATTTTTTTGAATTAAAAAACCCAAGCAATGATGATGAAGAAGGTGCCTCGCTCAAGTGGGTTTCCCACCTTACCTTAATGAGACCAAGTACTCGTGGGAGTTTCAAGGTCAAGATCAAAGATGTAACAGACCCCAACAAAGGATGGAAAGCATTAGGGGAAGGTTAGTATAAATATATATTTAAGTGTAAACAATAATATAATTAATTATCTTAGAAATATAAATATGATTTATAATTTCTTATATTTTAATGAAGTGTCATTAATTTAAGTCTATGGATATAAGTATAAAAATAAATATAACTTTAAGTATATATTTAAGTGAAAATAATAATATAAGTAACTTTGTAAATAATATAATATAATAATAATATGTTAGAAGAAATAGAAGTATGATTGATTATTTAATATATTTTATTGAAGTGTTCTTTATTTACTAAAGTATAAACATAAGGTATTAAAATAAATATAAGTTTATAGATATTTTAAGTACAATAATAAACATAAGTATAAATTGCATCCATCCAGCCTCTCACAAAACCCAAAGTCATGACCCACCACTAGCTTCATTAAGTGCCATCACCATTAAAGGGGTGGAGTACCTCCTCATGCAGGATGTGTTGGAGCTCTTGGATTTTTAATGAAATAAATATTACTCCATTAAAATTTTAATAAAATATATTACTTTATGAAAGTTTTAATGAAATATTATACAAATTTATATTTATAAGTATAAGTAGGGGTTATTTTCATTCACTTCTATTGCATTATCTATCTCTCACTTTCTATCCACCTTGCTTGTTGCTCCCTTTACACCTTCACCATGTCTTCTTATCTCATGATGCGTTTGCACAATGGATGAGTGAAACCCGTTTACGGTTAGATGTGGGACCAGATTTACCCTATGTTTTGTTATAGGTTGAGCTAGAGAATATATTTAGGACTCTAGAGCCCAATAGCTCAGTGCTTGCATATTTTTACGCGGGATGTGATGAGATCTCATTTTTTATCCTTGACTCCACTGCTTGTTGTAAGATACCCCTAGAGTTCCTCTTCTCCATGAAGAGTGGTGACAACCATGGAAAGGTTGTGCAAAGTGAACTTGCTCCTGTTCCCCCCCTTCTGATCTACCTCTGTGCCCCTCACTTTTGAGTCGGGAGACCCGATCGATCTCATCGAGTGGGATATTGCCTTTGCTATTTGTATATTATGCTCTCATTTTAGAGAGAAGAACGATGAGGAGCTAGTGGTGCCCCTTCTCACCTATATGAAGAGAAGGAGCCAAAGGAGATAGTCCTCGACAAGCAAGAGGAAGAGGCACATAGCTTGTGATAGAGCAATCACTGGGGTAGACCTAGATGCAGTGGTTGGGAAACAAAATGATGAGGCTGAGAGGATATGTAAATGTTTTTTTTAAATCTTCCTGAAAATTTATGTGCGGGGCCTCAGGGGCCCGGGGACCCCACACATGTAATCTGGCATGCATCGGGGCCCTCCAGGCTCTGATACCAACTAAAAGATCCCTGTCCCCTCCGCACAACGAATTCAGGGGTGCTAGCAGCAGAAGTAGCACTTCTTGCGTGGGGCAGGGTCCCTCACTTGGGGCTCACCCACGGATATACGAACAAGAGACTAATCCATCGGTTCTTCCAAAACGAAACTCGAGAAAACTTTTCCTCGCTCGCTCAGAAAGCACGGGAAATTCCTCGAGGATAAATTTACTCTAACGTAGTCAAGAGCCTTAACTAACTGAATTGATCTGATCGAACCCGTAAGTCCTATAGTCAGATCAAGGAAAAGACTTGCACTTGGATCATAGAAACCAACGCTTTTTTCCTCATTGAGAGGCATAGCCGTTGATTCTTTTCCATAGAACAATTTTTATTCGGGATTTACTTCATCTATCGTACCATAACAGAATTGAGTCTCAATTTTAGGGATCCATCAATCCAGCCTAACCCCATCCAGTCCCATGGGTTAGCCAACCACCCAACCACTGTAGTGATGGGATCCATTTAAGAATTTGGTTAGGTTTTGTCTCGGGTACCAGGGAAAAGAGTTCCAAGGTCCCCTAGCTGGATATTCATACAAACTTAGAACTAGTCACACCACTTACACACCCACCAATATGAAATTGCCTTTTTCACAGATTCAGCTGTCTTTAAAACAATCTTTTAATGAAACTATAGTATCACTGATCATAAATCTCCAAAATATCTGGTTGAATCCTAATTTCTAAATTTTCCTTCATCGGTGTACCTATGGCATCACTGACAACCAAAACACTCACCACCTGTACACTCAAGGGCCTTTTCAATAGTTCCTAGCTCATAGTACCCGGCAATATATTCACTTATAAAAATCAAAATGGAATCTCCGTTGAAGATCAGCAAAATCAACCAACAGATCCATATAAAAGAGCCATGGACTCATTCGTTGAGGACCAACAAGGTCAATCAACCAGATCCATGCCTAAATTCAGAAAACAACTCTTAGTCCTTGATCCAAATATCTTCCCGAATGCACGTGTGGGTATCTTCGATGACCTAGAGCCCAAGCACCGTATGGTCAGCACCCTCCGTTCGTAGGTCACCTAGCGCTTCACTCATAGGCAGCTTCCTTGGTCCCTTATCCACCGTACCGGAAGCTCACCATTTAAATTGAATTGAGGCTGGTCAAGACCTCAGTGGTCCCTCATCCACCGTACCGGAAGCTCACCATTTAAATTGAACTGAGGCTGGTCAAGACCTTGCTACGTGAGACATCCTCCAATGACTCTCTGTCAGCTGTTGCAACTTTATCAGCTAGGTCTCCACGACCTCATTCACAAGACGGTCAAAATGCTTCCCCAACATTCTTGACATAAAACAATCATTTAAAAACAGGTCTCATAAATACAGTTTCTATAACAAACTCTTGTCTTTCCACATTGTTCCACATCAATCCACATTATTTGATCCACATCCATTTCATATGTATTTCCATTCTCATCCAATCACGTCATTTTCATCTCATCACATCTTTCTTCATTTATCCTCATCAGATCTCATCCACTTGCATCTACCCCACATCCACATCTCATCACATCACATTCATTCACATCTCATCCATTCACATCACATCTCATTCATTCACATCTATCTCGATTTATATCACATCCATTTCATATCACATCTCCTTCATTCATATCCCGATTCACATCTCATCCATTCACATCCCATATCATTCATTCACATCCTATTTCACATATCACATCTCATTCATTCACATCCCGATTCACATCACATCACATTCATTCATATCCATCACATTCATTCTCATCACACCATCCCATCACATAGATTCTATCCACATAACATCACATCACATCTATCCACATCATATCTCATACACATCTCATCTCATTCATCCACATCCATCCAATCGTTCACATTCCATACATTCATATCTATCACTTCACATCCACATATATTCATGTCACATCGCATCTCTTTACATCACATCACATTCTGTCACATACACATCCACATCCATTCTTCACACACATTCACATCCATTCTTCGCATACACATTTACATCCATTTTCATCACATACACATCCACATCCATTCTTCACATACACATTCTTTCACATATATCCACATCCATTCTTTCAC
Organism: Cibotium barometz; assembly: GCF_041138505.1. NCBI lineage: Eukaryota > Viridiplantae > Streptophyta > Polypodiopsida > Cyatheales > Cibotiaceae > Cibotium > Cibotium barometz. Next base: position 42,951,555 of record NC_141072.1, read on the forward strand.
ATATATCCACATCCATTCTTCACATACACATCCACATCCATTCTTTCACATATATCCACATCCATTCTTCACATACACATTCACATCCATTCTTTCACATACACATTCACATCTATTCTTCACATACACATCCACATCCAATCTTCACATACACATTCATATCCATTCTTTCACATACACATCCACATCCATTCTTCACATACATATTTACATCCATTCTTTCTCATATATCCACATCCATTCTTCACACACACATTCACATCCCGTTTCACATCACATTACATCTCATCCCTCCATTCTGGCGTAAGATAGTCCTTTAAGAAAACAGGGTTTCTAAGCAAGTTTTCAGTTTGATTTTCTTTTGAATACAAAGAGTATTTCTGGATCAGTATCCCCAAAACTTCTTGATTGTTATTCTGAATTTCATACCTGAATTCTTCTAATTCTATAACCTTGATCCAGAGATCAATTCAAAGGGTCTCAAACTTAGTTTCAGATTTGGCGGAGATTTGAGTGTATTTTTCTAAACTAGTCACACCTTCTTTCCTCGAAACTGACGAAAGAGTTTGGTCTTGGTCATGTTCTGATTTAAGGTTCGAGTTGGATAAGATTTTTCATGAACTATCTTTCTCCAAAAGGTTTGATAATTCAGTTATTATTTTACTGAATTTCTTTCTTTGAATATTCACTTAACTGATTTCTAAATTAGTTACGAATTTCAATGAGGAATAAATTAATCATTTATCTGAATATTTTGATCTCGATAGATTTCCTGAACTTTCTTTTTATAATCCATGTGAATATAAAATGATAGAAATTTCTCTCTTAGAGTATTTAATTATTCATTTATCAAATACTCATAGAATTTAAACATAGAATTTAAGAGAATTCTAATTTTGATATAAAAATTCTTTATGTATCTATTTATGCATAAAAATCAACTTCAATGGGAATAATACTTTTATATAAAATAAAAATCCTTTTACGCAACTATTTATGCATAGAATCAAATTTAATAGGAATAACACTTTTAAAATTAAAAAAATCATTTATGCATATTTCTATGCATGAAAATCAAATTTAATAAGAATAACACTTTTATAATAAAAAAAATTCTTTTATGCATCTTTCTATGCATAAAAATCAATTTTAATAGGAATAACACTTTTATAATAAAAAAATTTCTTTATGCATCTTTCTCGAAATAAAAATCAATTTAAATAAGAATAACATTTATATAATAAAAAAATTCTTTATGCATCTTTCTATGCATAAAAATCAATTTTAATACGAATAACACTTTTATAATTAAAAAATTCCTTTATGCAGCTTTCTATGCAAAAAAATTAATTTTAATAAGAATAACACTTTTATAATAAAAAAAATTCCTTGATGCATCTTTCTATGCATAAAAATCAAACTTAAGAAGAATAACACTTTTGTAATAAAAAATATATTTCTATACGTATCTTTCTATGCATAAAAATCAAATTTAATAAGAATAACACTTTTATAATAAAAACATTCCTTTATGCATGTTTCTCTGTATAAAAATCAAATTTAAAAGAATAACACTCTTATAATAAAAGAATTCCTTTATACATCTTTCTATGCATAAAATTAAATTTAATAAGAATAACACTTTTATAATAAAAAAATTCCTTTATCTGCATAAAAATCAAATTTCATAAGAATAACACTTTTGTAATTAAAAACAATTCCTTTATGCATATTTCTATGCATAAAAAACAATTTTAATAAGAATAAAACTTTAATAATTAAAAAAATTCCTTTATGCGTCTTTCTATGCATAGAAATAAAATTTAATAAGAATAACACTTTTATAATAAAAAAATTTCTTTATGCATCTTTCTATGCATAAAAATCAAATTTAATAAGAATAACACTTTTGTAAATAAAAAAAATCCTTTATGCATCTTTCTATTCATAAAAATCAATTTTAATAAGAATAACACTTTTATAATAAAAAACTTCCTTTATGCATCTTTCTATGCATAAAAATCCAGTTTAATAAGAATAACACTTTTATTTTAAAAAAATTCCTTTATGCATCTTTCTATGCATAACAATCAAATTTTATTAAAAAAAATAACACTTTTGTAATTAAAAACAGTTCCTTTATGCATATTTCTATGCATAAAAATCAATTTTAATAATAATAACACTTCAATAATAAAAAAATCCTTTATGCATCTTTCTATGCATAGAAATAAAATTTAATAAGAATAAAACTTTTAGAATAAAAAATTTCCTTTATGCATCTTTCTATGCATAAAAATTAAATTTAATAAGAATAACACTTTTGTAAATAAAAAAAATCCTTTATGCATCTTTCTATACATAAAAATAAATTTTAATAAGAATAACACTTTCATAATAAAAAACTTTTATTATGCATCTTTCTATGCATAAAAATCTAATTTAATAAGAATAACACTTTTATAATAAAAAAATTCCTTTATGCATCTTTCTATGCATAAAAATCAAATTCAATAAGAATAACACTTTTGTAATTAAAAAAAATCCTTTTTGCATCTTTCTATGCATAGAAATCAAATTTAATAAGAATAACACTTTTGTAATAAAAAATTCCTTTATGCATCTTTCTATGCATAGAAATCAAATTTAATAATTAATATCAGTGATATCCATGCATATTCATAGGTGAATATGTACATGGAGTGATTAGAATATTTCTTTTAGATGCAAAAATGGTGGGACTTACTCTTTTGGAATAACATATAAACAAACTTTCTTTTTCATAAAATTCTAGAAAATTTTGCCATAACCTCCTTTTTGTATGGCGGCTGACCATTTCTCATTTTTATCATTTTTTATTTAACTTAAATTAACCCAAATTAGATTTATAGAACTCTAATCTACACAATTTTCTGAATTCAAGAGAGTAAACAATAGGAAGAGTTTAATTAATCCCTTAGTTATTCTTTCTAGGATTGAGAAAGGTTGGAATTTAAAGAAGAGAAGGGGGTGGCCTTTTTATGGAAGGCATAGCATTTGAATTTAATTCAACATTAGAAAAACATAAAAATCAAAATAAAACCATAGACTTTTCATTAAAATTTGTAAATAAAGTAAGACAATTAGCTTATATATAGCTTGTAAGCTCTCCTTTGGCTTGAGGGATTGAGGGTTCTGTTGAGATATCGAGCTCGTCTAGTGAGGCGGTGGCCACTGATGACCCGCCTGGGGGATAGGCCCCACACTTACACCACTGGCATGGTTGGTGAGATCATGGGAGATATGCGGCCAGTGGGATGACAGGCTGTGTGACAGCCACTCTAGAGACTGGCATAGTTATAGCGCCAGCTCATTTAGTCGGGTTCACACTATAGAGAACCCGTGTATGTATTGGTTGAGTACCTTTCATATTATGTGTACTCTTATTCTTGTATATGGTGTGTTGAGTGTTGAGTAGAGAAGAAGAAGATTTTCAGCCTCTCACCTTGTGTGTTCTCTATTAGGGTTTTGTGAGTGTGTGTGTGTGCTTGCAAGAGCTCAAGCTCTCCTCCCCCCTACATCTTTTCATGGTATCAGAGCCTGGTTCGTGCTAAGGGCTGAGCTGCAAGCAAGAGAACCACAAGAAGCGGTACGAGGGTAAGAGCTTCAACTACTCTTCCCTATTGTGTTGGTGACTACACCCTTGTCGGGAGCTCTACGGGAGGCACCGGCAAACAATCTCCGATTGAGGAGCTTTCTTCGCGTGACTGACTTTTCGGGCCGAAAACGCGTTTCGGGCGCGTCTGGACCTCCGTTTTTCAGAAAGCAGGCGATTTCCAGCACTGCGGGTAAGTCATTGATTCTCTGCAGAACTCTGTTTTAAATACTGCAGGAAGACAGATTGACTGTGCAGACACTGTGGGTGCTGCAAAGAGGTCTACAGTTGCCATTGGGTGTATGTATGCACATTGACGTCACTGGTTGTGACATTTGAGAGTACGACAGTACCGCTGTGCAGAAAATACAGCATTTGTGCAGAAAAACCAGAGTGCAGTTTCTGGTGAAATTGTGTGTTTGACAATATGTCTAATGATGGCATAACACAGATTGTGGCTGAGAAGCTGGATAAGAATAACTTCCATGCTTGGAGGTTCAGGTTGACGAATTTCTTGATGGGAAAAGGTTATTGGGACTACATAGAAGGTGAACATGAAGAGGCACCGGAGATACCGGACATAAATCCGACTGCTGCAGATGTGAAAGAGTTTAAAGACTGGAACCAAGGAGCCAGGAAGGTTATGTATTGGCTATCCATTAGTATACAGGACACCATGATTGGGCACATTCAGGATGCCAAGTCCCCCAAGGAGGCGTGGAACACCTTGGTAAAGCTTTATGAAACAAATACCAAGGCACGTAAGATACAGTTGAAGAATGAACTTCATACTGTGGAGAAAAAGAGCATGTCTGTGAATGACTATGCGTTGAAGATAAAGGGCATTGTGGAATCCCTTGCATCTATTGGTGTGTCAGTAGATGATGATGACAAGGTGGAAGTCTGTCTACGTGGTCTCGGGCCACAATACAAGGCGTTTAAGACGTCTATTCAGACTCGAGAAAACATTCCCAACTTTACAGATTTGGTGTCTATGCTGATTATCGAAGAGAAGAACTTGGGTGAAGACCAACAGTCTTCACAAAGCAAAAACAGTTCAGAGCAACAGGCCTTCTACACGAGTTCAGGAAGAGGACGAGGTAGAGGAGGCCGTGGACGCGGTCAAGGAGGTGGCCGAACAGGTAATCAGAATTATGGCTAGCAGCAGCAACAACAACAACAGTCCCAGAATCAACAACAACACAACACGCAGGTGGAAGAGGCAAATTCAGAGGCAGGGGGAGTCAAAGAGGCCGTGGAAATTGGCAAAGGCAGTACAATGATGCACGTGAATGCTACTATTGTGGTAAGCCAGGACATGTGCAGTCAGAATGTTATAAGAAGCAGGCTGACATGCAAAATGGGAAAGTGCAGCAAAACAACTATGCATCCTCAAGCAGAAATAATGAGGATAATGAAAGGTTGTTTGTTATGCAGCATGTTGTGAATGCCATGTCTGAAAATGTTGATGCAGCACAAAAAGATAATGTATGGTATGTGGATTCAGGCGCTTCGAACCACATGACGAGTCATGGGGAGTGGTTCAAGGAGATGAAAAACCCGGAAAGACCAGGTTTTGTGGAAACAGGGGATGACACTGCTCATCCAATTGCCCACATTGGAGATGTGCCATTGTCTATGCAGGATGGCAAAGTGAAGTACCTTGCAGATGTACTTCATGTACCGAACATAACAAAGAATCTGGTTTCAGTTGGCCAGATGATTGAGCAGGGTTTGCAGGTTCGGTTTAACCCAGATGGGTGTTATGTTGAAGATTTCAAAGACAAGTGCAAGTTGGTTGCAAAAGGCAACAGAGTGGGCAGAATGTTTACGTTGGATGTAGACATGCCTGAGATGAGTGCTGCGATGTTTGCAAATGGTTCAGGAATTGTTGCAGACACAGACATATGGCATAAAAGAATTGGACATGTGAATGTGCAGAGATTGAAGTCTATGCAGACAAAAGGAATTGTGACAGGGCTGCCAAAATTTAAAGTGGAAGGTATGCATAAAATCTGTGAAGCATGCCAATTTGGGAAGCAAACAAAGCATGTGTTTCCACGTAACAGAAATGTGAGCAGAAATGCACTAGATGTTGTGCATTCAGATGTATGGGGTCCTACAAAGACCGTGTCTATGGGAGGCTACAGGTACTATGTCACTTTCATTGATGACCACACAAGGAAAGTGTGGGTATATTTCATGAAGGAGAAGAGTGAGGTGTTCACTCACTTTCAGAATTTCAGAGTTTTGGTTGAAAAGCAAACAGGGAAATATGTTAAGTGCCTAAGGTCAGATGGAGGGGGAGAATACTTCTCCAATGAGTTCTCTGAATTTTTGAAGAAGAATGGTATTCGGAGACAGTTCACATGCAGATACACTCCGCAGCAAAATGGAGTTGCTGAGCGGAAAAACAGGCACATTGCTGAGATTGCGCGAGCATTGATGGAAGAGAAGAATATGCTGCATTGCTATTGGGCTGAGGCTGTTTCTACAGCAGTATACATCATGAACATGACTCCAACTGCAGCCATACATGATGTAACTCCAGAGGAGAGGTTTACTGGCAGGAAACCAGATTTGTCTCATCTGAAAGTCTTTGGATGCATTGCATATGTGCATGTGCCAGATGAGCTGAGAACTAAGCTGGATCCAAAAGCTGAAAAATGTGTGTTTATTGGATACTCCCTTGAGCAAAAGGGATACAGGTGTTATAACCCTACTACACGTGAGTTGAGGGTAAGCAGGGATGTTGTCTTTGATGAGATGAGCAGCTGGTATGCTGCTGAAAAAGAAGCTATTGGGGCTGATGTGAGTGGAAGTGTGGTTGCACAGAATGCAGGTCAGCAATCACAGTCTCTGAGTGGACCAGGAGAGTCCTCATCTAGTGGGTCTGTTGATAGACCATGGAGTGGCAGGCTGCGTCACAATACCAGTCCTGCAAATGTGATTAGTACATCACGTAAAGGAAAAGAGAAAGTGGTTGAGCCCCTTGGTATGCCTGACATTTCTGCAGGGCATTCTCATGTTGATGGAGAGTCTAGTGGCTCAGATATGAGCCTTGATGAGGAGCTTGGGATCCCAGCTATGAGAACACCTGGTGTAAAGAAGGCTATGGAGGCCATGAATGAAAAGCTGCGAAGATCAGGGAGAGTGAAGAACCCTGTGCAGAGATTTACATATGATGGTTATGTGGCACATCACTATGCATATATGGCAAAGGTTGTGCAGGTTGTTGAGCCCACATGCATTGATGAGGCTGTTGGAAATGTGTGTTGGGAGAAAGCTATGGATGAGGAGATGGATGCACTATATGGAAATGAAACTTGGGACTTAGTGCAATTGCCTGAAGGCAAGAAATCCATTGGATGCAAGTGGGTGTACAAAGTTAAACATAACAGTGATGGAAGCATAAACAGGTACAAGGCTAGATTGGTAGCCAAAGGATATGCGCAGACATATGGGATTGATTATGAGGAAACTTTCAGCCCAATTGCCAAGATGGCAACGGTGAGAGTTGTGATAGCAGTGGCTGCGTCAAAGCAATGGTCTTTACATCAGATGGATGTAAAGAATGCATTCTTGCATGGGGATTTGCAAGAAGAGGTGTATATGCTGCAGCCACCTGGTTATGAGGATGTGGGTCACCCCGAGCATGTTTGCAGGTTGAAGAAAGCCTTGTATGGCTTAAAACAAGCACCAAGAGCATGGTCTGACAAGATTTCTGAATATCTTGTCACTATTGGCTTTCATGTAGCCAATGCAGATTTCTCGCTGTATGTGAGACATGGTGATAGAGGGGTTGTGCTTGTTGTCATCTATGTAGATGACTTGATCATTACGGGGGACCATGATGCAGAGATCTTTGATGTAAAGATCCTGCTTAGACAGAAGTTCGAGATGAAGGATCTGGGGGAGCTCAGATATTTCTTGGGCATTGAGGTGATTAGGTCACCACATGGTATTGGATTACTGCAGCGACAGTATAGCTTGGACATGTTGTCCAAGGATGGTATGACAGGCTGTAAGCCTATTTCTGTGCCATTGGATCAGAATGGCAAGTTGAGTGCAGATTCAGGAGAGATCTTGGAGGATCCTACTATGTATAGGCGCATAGTAGGAAGTTTGATCTACATGACGATCACCAGACCAGATTTGAGCTATGCTGTTGGGTTGGTGAGTCAGTTTATGCAGGTTCCACGGAAACCGCATTTGGATGCAGTGAGACGCATACTGAGGTATGTGAAGTCTACTTTACATTGTGGACTATTCTATGAGACTGGGACAGAGATATGTGTACATGGGTACACAGATGCTGATTGGGCTGGTAGTATCTCAGATAGAAGATCTACCAGTGGATTCATGTTTTCTTTGGGGAGTGCTGCTGTGACTTGGAGCAGCAAGAAGCAGCCTACGGTTGCTCTATCGAGTACGGAGGCCGAGTACAGAGGAGCTGCTATGGCAGCATGTGAGGTAGCTTGGTTGAGAAAGCTACTTGCAGATTTGGGTCTATCAGTGGATAGACAAGTTGTCATTTTCTGTGACAACATTAGCAGTATACAGTTGGCCAGGAACCCAGTCTTTCATGCTCATACGAAGCACATAGAGGTCCACTACCACTTCGTCAGAGAGAAGGTCTTGGCAGGAGACCTTGACCTTGTTTATGTCAGCACAGAGGATCAGGTAGCTGACATCTTCACCAAAGCATTGGGTACAGAGAAGCTCCGCAGATTCAGGGCTTCGCTTGGTATACATGAGATGGAGTTGAGCTCGAGGGGGAGTGTTGAGATATCGAGCTCGTCTAGTGAGGCGGTGGCCACTGATGACCCGCCTGGGGGATAGGCCCCACACTTACACCACTGGCATGGTTGGTGAGATCATGGGAGATATGCGGCCAGTGGGATGACAGGCTGTGTGACAGCCACTCTAGAGACTGGCATAGTTATAGCGCCAGCTCATTTAGTCGGGTTCACACTATAGAGAACCCGTGTATGTATTGGTTGAGTACCTTTCATATTATGTGTACTCTTATTCTTGTATATGGTGTGTTGAGTGTTGAGTAGAGAAGAAGAAGATTTTCAGCCTCTCACCTTGTGTGTTCTCTATTAGGGTTTTGTGAGTGTGTGTGTGTGCTTGCAAGAGCTCAAGCTCTCCTCCCCCCTGCATCTTTTCAGGTTCTACTCTTGTTTGAAGCAAGAGTGGCCACCAATTCACTTTGGAGAGGATTAGGCCAAAAAGAATTGATTTATTAAAAAATTCAATATAGATGGCTCAGGGGGGCAAGAGTAGAGTAATAGTGCATAAACACCATTAAGCTTTTACAAAGGGGGAGGCTTCTATTTATAGAAAAAAGTGAGCCACTAACCAAGCAAACTGATTCTAGAATTTTCCAGATCAGTTTGGTCAATTTTTGACCATTTTTGGGTCAGTTCAACTTACTTTTCAGATCTAGTTTTGAAATAGGAGAGAGGAGAGATGAAAATATCTCATTTTATTGATTAAAAATTAGGGATAATAATGAAAAAAAGATGCCTACTTCATGAGGGGACATCCCCACACTGAGGTGTCAAAATTTAAATTTTTTAATTGTTTTCTTTGGTCCTTAGTCCACTCTTCATCTTATGTGAGCTTTTATTTATTTTTGGGGGGGTTTTTCTTTTTATTATTAAATTTATCTCCTCCCTACACTTGAATTGATCCTATTGGCCCATAGGAACCTTAATTGGACCATAATCTTTTTTTTTGGAAAATCTAGACCCTTAGGCTAAGGTCCTTTATACCTATTTTTAATTAATTCCAATTACACATTGGAAAGTTCTTTTTGAATTTCTATTTCAGGGGAAAGTATTTTAGACATTAGCAGGATTTTTATATCCAAAAATATCTCAATTTGGAATTACCTCCCTTTAGACATTTTCTCTCTCTAGGCCAAAACAGGGTAAAACAAGATCTTTCTTTTATTTCAGAGAGGGGAATGATTTTAAGATCAGAAGGGAAGGTTCTTACACTTGCACACCTCTAAAGCTGGACGGAGGAATCTTACACCTGGAGAGAGAAATTGTCTAGAGAGAGCTAATCCAAAATTGAGATAATTTTGGATATAAAAATCCTCCTAGTGTCTAAAATGGTTCCCCCTGAAACATAAATTCAAAAAGAACTTTCCAATGCTGATTTGGAATTAATTAAAAATGTATATAAAGGACAGTCTAAGGATCAAGATTTTTAAAAAATTTTAGATTATGGTCCAATTAAGGTCCTTATGGACCAATAAGATTAATCCAAGTGTTGGGATGAGATAAAACCAAAGAAAAAAAGAAAATATCCAAAAATGAGTACATTTTCACATAAGATGAAGAGTTGACTGAGTACAAGGTTTATTAGTTAAAAACTATGAGGTATTACTAAAAAAATGAGATTTTTTGGAATAATGATACATTTTTGACACCTTGGTAAGGAGGGGGAGACTTTGAGGTAGGCACCTATTTCACACATGTGGATGAGTTTTTAATTCAAAAACATTTTGATATTTTTATCTCTCCTCTCTCTTGGATCAAACCAAATCAAAAAGGGAGCCAAATTGATCCAAATCTTGTCCAAATTCAGCCAAACTGAAGCTCAAAAACTCTAAAACTTAGTTGGACTCAGTTAGTGGCCTCCCTTACCTATAAATAAAACCTCATTCTTTTGTATTCTCATCTTTGAGCTATACCATGCCAATATTACATTAAAATACTCATAATTTCTATTATCCCTTAAAAATCCTCTACTTTTGGAGAAAGTGGAGCTTCTCTCTCTCTTCAACCATCCTTCGAGCTTTGCTCTCAACACACTAACCAATTGATTGGTTGGGGGTTTCTTCTAAGATAGAGAAGCAAGTAAAATCAAGAGGTAAGATGTAATTTCATGGTTTTTCTCTACTATTCTCAATGTTTTCACTTCTCAACCCCTCTCAAGCTTGAGAAGTTTCTAATTAAGTGTTTATAATGCAAATCAAGATTTTCTTAAGAGTTGTAATGAATAATTAAGAAAATTTTATCTTTATGCTTAATTTAGGATGTTTTTTTATGTATATATATCTCTCTCTCCCCAAAAAGAATGGCAAAATTTTCAGTAATAGCAGTAATAGCAGTGGAGCTATGGTAAAATTTTTAGCACCGGAGCTATGGTAAAATTTTTAGAAATTAATACATAATTCTTTTTTGTACATAATGTGAAAAGAGCACTTCCTACCGTATTCTAGGATTGAATATTCTAGGCTAAAAGAATGATTTTCATCAAATTCATGGTAAAGTAATTTTTAAGGTTTATACATAATTAAATAATTAAGAAAAAAGAAAATTTTGGTATTTTTATTTAAATGATAAAAGAGAAATTTCCATGACATTTGGAATTCAATCATTTAAATGGTAAAAGTGAAATTCTTGGCATAATTGAATTAATGGATATTTTTATTAAAATTCAAATAGGAATTTTAGATAAATTTATTTTATGGATGAGAAAATTTAAATGATAAAAGAGGAATTCCCATGACATTTGGAATTTAATTATTTAAATGGTAAAAGTGGAATTCTTGGATATTTTATTAAGGAAAAAAGGAATTTTAGATAAATTTATTTTATGATAAAAGAGAAATTCTCATGATATTTGAATGTAATCATTTAAATACAAAAAGAGGAATTTCCATGATAATTGAGATCCAAGAAATTAAATTAGAAAAGAGAAATTTTTAGCATAATTTAAATTACGAGTATTTATCAAAAGAAGAATTTTGAGCATTATTGAGAAATATGGGCAGAATTGATTTTTGTAAATCCCATGAACTATTTTACTCAAAAGTAGAATATTAAATATATTTACTTGAGAAATTTGAGAAAGAATATGAAAATATCCATTGAGAAAAAGTACCTTTACCTAGGCCAAGCAATTGGTTGAAATTTCAAAAAAGTCCCATCATTGGTATCAAGGTAGAAAAAGCTACTAAATGTGAATGAGATGTGATAAGATGTAAATGGACGTGATAAGATGTGAACAAGATGTGATAGGATGTGAATGGGATGTTATACGATGTGAATGGGATGTAATACGATGTGAGTGGATGTGACAAGATGTGGTGTGATGTAAATAAATATGGATGGGATGTGAGGTGGTGTAAATGGATGTGGATGTGAATGATGAGATAAGAATGAGATGTGAGGATATGTGAAAGGATGTGATGTGATGTAAATGGATGTGGATGTGAATGAATGTGGATGTGGATGTGATAAGATGTGACATAATGCAATGTAAATGAATGTGGATGTGGATGCGATAGAATGTATGTGATGGGATGGGAATGGAATGAATGTGATGGATGTGAATAGATGCGAAATGATCTAGAATTCGGTTTTCCAGCCTAAACCAACTAGGCATATCTCATGAACCATACTCCCTCATCATCGACTAGTTGGTGATATGCCAAGCTGGCCTATCACCCCCTTAGGTCCTACCACTTGTACCAAACCCTCCCTCTCCTCATAGGGGATGTCTACTCATGAGGTGGGCTAATTCACCACACTAGTGTAGGCCCATAAAACTAGGTAGCATTCGTAATCACATGTCCACCCTAGCGGGGTGGAAATTTGATTCCCAATGGCATAGGAGAAGATTACCATAGACCGACTCTCGGGCTTGCTACTGCCTCCGCCTACTAACTATGCAAGCCTAGAGAAAAGTTAGAAAAGTAGGGGAGACGATATACCTGTAGATTAGGAATGAAACCAGCAAACATATCCATAGAAATTTTAAAAAAATATTTTTCTTCTTAATATGTTGTCAGGGGCTGTCATTGTCCCAAGAAACCTGCTAAGTGGCTCTAATTATGTGCATAGCGTACACCAGCTGCATACGAATCTTGAATAAGATGAATAGTCACAACCTATCAGCTACAGGTGGATGTGCAACAGAACTGACTACTAAGACTACTAAGACTACTCAACTCGTGCAGCAAATGATCCCGATTGTTGTGTAAAATAGTCTCAACCTATCAGCTCAGGTGGATGTGCAACAGAACTGACTACTAAGACTACTCAACTCGTGCAGCAGATGATCCCGATTGTTGTGTAAAAGAGTACCAAAAGACTTAACAGATAGAATCATAGAAACGGTAAAAGACAAGACGATTAAACAAAGACAACAGACGGATGGACTCGAGAGATGCACAGAGATGATACAAAAGTGATCTTCTTTTATTGTAAATATATAAGAATATACAGAGACAATAATCTTACAAAGACTTTCGACAACAACCTTTACAATATTTGGCTTATATCCTTTTACATTGCTCACTCCCTTTATTTGCAAAGAGACAAGAATATACAGAGACAGTAATCTTACAAAGCCTTATCAACAACAACCTTTACAATATTCATCTTACATCCTTTTATACTGCTCACGCGTAGTCCTACTGCAGTACAGAGATGTTTTGAACCCGATGGATTTATAGAGTAATGACATATTGATAAAATAACTAGTATAATGTGCACCACTTCTGACATTCGGCAGTGCCACTTTGGCTCAATGGTTGGGTGGCAATCCAGCTAAGGTTGCAATTGGCCAATGGCCAACACTTGGCACGCCCGATGGGTTGGATTCCCAATCCAATAACTTGAACACTGAATCTTTGAGTCTCCTAGTGTTAGATGCTCCTTAGCATGTTGTTGAACTCCACTACCTAGAGATGGGGACCATGTTAGATGCTCCTTAGCATTTGCTCTCAGCCTGGGGGAGTTTTGATCATCGGGTAGGAGAATCCACCTCTGCAACCTTAGTGGCGAGACTTCTGAACCCAGTGGTGGGCTTATCCGTGATGGTGATATGGAAGAACGTATCTAAGAGATGAAGGATGACTTCCTGAAGTTAAAGCTGAGGAACATCGATGCCCGTATATCACCAATGACTTTTCGCTACATTGAGCTAGCCAAGATGCCCACCATCACTATTGATTTTCCTCGCGAGGTAGCTTTAGTCTTTGACTCCTCTGAGTTCATCATCATCATTGCCACCCCAGGAGGTTGGTTGGGGTTGTTTGGGTTGGGGGCAAGGTTGGGAAGGGGTTGGGGGTTGAGGCCATGCTACCGCACATAAAGGCATCCATCCTCCTCCAGGCACGAGGTTCAAGTAGGTTGGCGGCGACAATATCGATGGGAGAGGATCTTGAGGTAGTAACAGCCCTTGCAGGCAGATGATTTGTGTAAGATTCCTCCCTCCAGCTTTTGAGGTGTGCAGGTGTAAGAACCTCCCCTTCTGATCTTATAATTATTCCCCTCTCTAAAATAAAAGAAAGATCATGTTTTACCATGTTTTGGCCTAGAGAGAGAAAATGTCTAGAGAGAGGTAATAAAAAATTGAGATATTTTTGGATAAAAAAATCTTCCTAGTGTCTAAAATGGTTTTTCTTGAAATAGAAATTCAAAAAGAACTTTCCAATGTGCAATTGGAATTAATTGAAAATGGGTATTAAGGACCTTAGCCTAAGGATCTAGATTTTCAAAAAATTTTGGATTATGATCCAATTAAGGTTCCTATGGGCCAATAGGATCAATCCAAGTGTATGAAGGAGATAAATTGAAGAATAAAAGAAAAACCTCCCAAAAATGAGTAAATGCTCACATAAGATGAAGAATGGACTAAGGACCATGGACTAAGGACCAAAGAAAAGAATTAAAAAGCTGAATTCTGACACCTCAATGTGGGGATCTCCCCTCATGAAGCAAGCGCCTTTTTCTCATCATTAATCCAAATTTTTAATCAATAAAATGAGATATTTTCATCTCTCCTCTCTCTTGTTTCAAAACTAGATCCAAAAAATAAGCTGAACTGACCCAAAAATGGTCAAAAATTGACCAAACTGATTTGGAAATTTCTAGAATCGGCTTGCTTGGTTAGAGGCTCACTTTTTCCTATAAATAGAAGCTTCCACCTTTGTAAAAGCTTAATGGTATTTATGCACTGTTACTCTACTCCTGTCGTCCTAAGCCATCTACATTGAATTTTTTAATAATTCAATTATTTTTGGTCTAATCCTCTCCAAAGTGAATTGGTGGCCACTCTTGCTTCAAACAAGAGTAGAACCCTCAATCCCTTAAGCCAAAAGAGAGCTTACAAGCTCCATGTAAGCTAATTTTCTTACTTTGTTTACGAATTTTAATGAAAAATCTATGGTTTTCTTGATTTTTATGTTTTGCAAGTGATTGAATTAAATTCAAATGCTATGCCTTTGATGAAAAGGCCACCCCCTTCTCTTCTTTACATTCCAACCTTTCTCAATCCTAGAAAGATTAACGAAGTGATTAATTAAGCTCTTCTTATTGTTTACTCTCTTGAATTTAGAAAATTGTGTAGATTAGAGTTCTATAATTCTCAATTGGGTTAATTAAATTCAGTGAAGAAAGATTTAAAAATGAGAAATGGTCAGCCATACAAAGGAAGTTATTGCGAAATTTTCCAAAATTTTGTGAAAAAGAAAGTTTGTTTTTATGTTATTCCAAAAGAGACTTCCCACCATTTTTGCATCTAAAAGAAATATTCTAATTACTCCAAGTACATATTCACCTATGAATATACATGGATATCACTGATATTAATTATTAAATTTGATTTCTATGCATAGAAAGATGCATAAAGGAAATTTTTTATTTCAAAAGTGTTATTCTTATTAAAATTGATTTCTATGCATAGAAAGATGCATGAAGGAAAAAATTTTATTTTAAAAGTGTTATTCTTATTAAATTTGATTTTTATGCATAGAAAGATGCATAAAGGAAATTTTTTTAATTATAAAAGTGTTATTCTTATTAAATTTGAATTCTATGCATAGAAAGATGCATAAAGGGATTTTGTTTTTTACAAAAGTGTTACTCTTATTAAATTTTATTTCTATGCATAGAAAGATGCATAAAGGAACTTGTCTTATTACAAAAGTGTTATTCTTATTAAATTTGATTTCTATGCATAGAAAGATGAATGGAATAGATGTGATGGGATGTGATGTGAATAGATGTGATTGGATGTGAGGTAAATAGATGTGATGTGAATAGATGTGATTGGATGTGAGGTAAATAGATGTGATGTGATAACATGTGAATTAGATAAATGTGAATGAATGGATGAGATGTAATGTGATGTGAAACGGGATGTGAATGAATGAGAGATGTGATGTCATGGGAATCGGGATGTAAATGAATGATATGCGATGTGAATGTGTATGTGAAAATGGATGTGTATGTGATGAAAATGGATGTGAATGTGTATGTGAAGAATGGCTATGGATGTGTATGTGAAGAATGGATGTGAATGTTTATGTGAAGAATGGATGTGGATGTGTATGTGAAGAATGGATGTGGATGAGTATGTGAAAGAATGGATGTGGATGTATGTGAAAGAATGGATGTGGATGTGTATGAGAAAGAATGTGATATGATGTGACATGAATATATGTGGATGTGAAGTGATAAATATGAATGTATGGGGATAGATGTGGGTAGTCATACATGTGAACGATTGGATGGATGTGGATGAATGAGATGAGATGTGTATGAATGAGATATGATGTGGATAGAAGTGATGTGATATAATGTGGATACTAGAATGTATGTGATAGGATGGTGATGAGAATGAATGTGATGGATATGAATGAATGAATGTGATGGATATGAATGAATGAATGTGATGGATATAAATGAATGTGATGGATATGAATGAATGTGATATGATGGATGTGATATAAATGAATGTGATAGACGTGAATAGATGTGATGTGATGTGAATCGGGATGTGAGTGAATGAGATGTGATGTAAATTGGGATAGATGTGAATGGATGATATGTGATGTGAATGAATATGATGTGATGAGATGTGGATATGGGTAGATGTGAGTGGATGAGATCTGATGCGGATAAATGAGGAAAGATGTGATGAGATGGAAAATGATGTGATGAGAATGGGAATACATATGAAATAAATGAGCATTGATGTGGAACAATGTGGAAAGATGAGAGTTCGTTATAGAAACTGTATTTATGACCTGTTTTTAAATGACTATTTTATGTCAAGAATGCTGGGGAAGCATTTTGACCATCTTGTGAATGAGATCTTGGAGACCTAACTGATAAAGTTGCAATAGCTGACGGAGAGTCAACCGAGGATGTCTCGCGTAGCAAGGTTAGCCGAGGTCTTGAGGATGTCTCGCGTAGCAAGGTTAGCTGAGGTCTTGAGACCAGCCTCGGTTCGATTTAAATGGTGAGCTTCCAGTACAGTGGATGAGGGACTAAGGAAGTGGCCTATGGGTGAAGTGCTAGGTGACCTGCGAAGGATCCTAGAGGGTGCTGACCATACGGTGCTCTGGCTCTAGGTCGCCGAAGATACCCACATGTACGTTGTGGAAGATATTGGAACAAGGAGTAAGAGTTGTTTTCTGAGTTCGGGCATGGATTTGGTTGATTGACCTTGCTGGTTCTGAACGGATGAGTCCATGGCTCTTTTATATGGATCTATTGGTTGATCTTGCTGATCTTCAATGCAGATTCCATTTTGATTTTTATAAGTGAATATATTGTCGGGTATTATGAGTTAAGAACTATTGAAAAGGCCCCTGAGTGGACAGGTGGTGAGCGTTCTGGTTGCCAATGATACCATAGGTACACCGATGAAGGAAAAATTGGAAATTAGGATTCAACCAGATATTTTGGAGGATTATGATCAGTGATACTATAGCTTCATTAATTGATTGTTTTAAAGACAACTGAATCTGTGAAAAAGGCAATTTCATATTAAGTGTGTAAGTGATGTGACTAGTTTTAAGTTTGCATGAATATCCGGCTAGGGGGCCTAGGAACTCTTTTCCTTGGTACCCGGGACAAAACCTAACCAAATTCTTAAATGGATCCCATCACTATAGTGGTTGGGGGCAGTTGATTAACCCACAGGACTGGTGGACTGATGGATCCCTAAAATGAGACTCAATTCAGTTATGGTACGATAGATGAAGTAAATCCCAGATAAAAATTGGTCTATGGAAAAGAATCAACGGCTTTGCCTCTCAATGAGGGAAAAAGCGTTGGTCTCTATGATCCAAGTGCAACTCTTTTCCTTGATTTGACTATGGGACTTACAGGTTCGGCCAGATCAGTTCTGTTAGTTAAGGATCTTGACTACGTTAGAGTTAAAATATCCTGGAGGAATCGCCCGTGCTTTCTGGGCGACGAAAGTTTTTCCGGGTTCCGTTTTGGAAGAACCAAGGGATAAGTCTCTTGTTTGGATATATGTGGGCAAGGCCCCGAGTGAGGGACCCTGCCCCGCGCAAGAAGTGCTACTCCCACTGCTAGCACCCCAGAATTCATTGCGCGGTGGGGACAGGGATCTTTTTGTTTGGGCGAGGTTGCCCTACAGTCGGATCATTTTGCACTATGCAGGTCTATGATCTCGGTTTTGTGGTGGGGCGAAGGCAAGTTTGGCGTGGAGGGTGACATTCTTGACATTCTTGGCGTGGAGGGTGACATTCTTGACTTCTTCAATGGTAGTGATGGCAAGCTGGATATCTACGTGGGTGTCCTAGTTCTTCCGCCTCCAATTGACCAGCCAACGAATTTGTCTTGGAGTTCCTTGATGTGGGCGAGCATCTAGTGCTTGTCGTTTTTGTGCCGCTTGTGCTGTTCTTAGTAAGTCATCTTCAAGGCTGTCATCTAATCATGCATCTAATCTCAACTTGCTGCTGCCAATCCTCATCGGATAAATATGGCCCCCAAAAAGCTGCTCCATACATCAAGGCTGGTGTGACGAGGGTGTCAAAAAGCTAGCCCTTTGTCTTGGGCTCCTAGAAATGTGCCTGGAAGCACTACCACTCAAGTAAGCTCAAGGCTGCATATCCCCACGTCACTCTGGCATG
The DNA here is from genome assembly GCF_041138505.1 of Cibotium barometz. Classification (NCBI taxonomy): domain Eukaryota; kingdom Viridiplantae; phylum Streptophyta; class Polypodiopsida; order Cyatheales; family Cibotiaceae; genus Cibotium; species Cibotium barometz. The sequence continues at coordinate 42,970,109 of NC_141072.1, forward strand.
ACGAGAAGAGAAAGCAAAGGGAGAATTAGAATGTGCTGAATTGAGAGTGCAAGAGAGAGAGAGATAGGAAGCCAAAAGGTTGAATATACTGCAATGAATACAATCCCGAGCAAGAGACATTGTAGGCTCATAAATGAAGGATACAAAAGTGGGTAGGTGTGTCAACACATGAACCACACAACAATGAATGAGAATAGGAGAGGCCAGCTCCCACCTATATATATGTATGGGGCTAGCTGATTGGAGTTGGTTGATTGGTCGAGACCTAACCTGGGAAAAATGCTAGGAAAATAAGAGAAAAATAAGGAAAAAAGATGGTGATAGCCCTTAATCAAGGGCCATAAAAGGGAACAAATATTGGTAAAAATATGGGTAGGATATAGGGATGAAATGTAAACACCCCCTCTCGGCATTGGAAACTCCAAAAAGCCGAAGATGAGGAGCCAAGGAAGCCTAAGATAATGGCTTGGTGAAACAATCTCCTGCATTCTCTGCTCTGCTAAAGAACAATACTCCAAACGCAAATCTCTCTCGCGAGACCGTTCACAAACGTAGTGATACTGAATCTCAATCTGTTTTGTACAAGCATGAAACACAGCGTTCTTGTCAATGGTGATGCAACTATGATTGTCACACCAAAGAAGGGTAGATTAGTAAGAAAGAAAGCCAAGCTCTCCCAATAATCTCCACAACCAGATCGCCTCACATGCAGCATAGCAAGTTGCTATATACTTTGCCTCTATAGAGAAAAGCACCATAGGAGCCTGCTTTTTACTGCATGGCTCCTGACCCAAGTCTCTCATACAAGCTATGAGACCCTTGCCTCCTCCGCGATGCCCCCTCCGAGGGCACTGGCAGTGAAAGCAGCGTCAGCCTCTTGCATGGGGCAGGGATCCACACTTGGGGCCTCGCCCATAGATATCCGAACAAGAGACTAGCCTAGCGGTTCCTCCAAAACCGGCCTCGCTCGGAAGGCATGGGCAATTCCACTAGGAAAATCATCTAACGAGAGAATTGATCTAAAGAGTCAAAGTCTTAACTATCCAAACTGATCCGACCAAACCCAAAAGTCACATGGTTAGATCAAAGAAGAGACTTGCACTTGGTCCATAGAATCATCGCTTTTTTCCCTCCTTTAACGAGGCAAAGCCCACTGATTCCCTCCCAAAGAACAAGGGTCTTCCTAGGACTTAATCTAGCTAACGTAACTTAATCATAACTATTTGTATCACAGGAATCCCAACCGGCCCATGGGTTAGCTAACCGCCCAACCACTGTATTGGTGGGATTCCTTATAAAAATTTGGTTATGTTTTGCCTGAGTACCAAGGAAAAGAGTTCTTAGGCCCCCTAGCTGGTGCTTCAAGCAAAATTTAAGGTAGGCATACCACTTACACACCCAATATAAAATTGCCATTATAACAGATTCGGTTGTCTTTAAAACAATCTTTCCATGAAAATCATAGTATTACTGATCATAATCCTCCAAAATATTGAGTCCATTGTTTTATAAAATATATCATCCGGACTCGGCATTGAAGACCAGCTGGTCAACCAACGAGATCCAATATCAAATTTCAGTTCACAAAAGTCATTCTTTTCAGTTCATCCGTATCTTCCTCGGCGTACGCATGGGTGTCCTAGCAATCGTGAGCCCGTGCATCACTTGGTCAAAACCCTCTAGGATTCTACTTAGGTGATCTAGCACTTCACTCAGGGACGGCTTCGTCGGTCCTCGCCAATCTTATTGGAAGCGCACCATTTTAACCATACCGAGGCTGGTCAAGTCCTCGGTAGACTTTGTCGCAACAAGCAATGTCCCTCGACGACTCCCCACTAACTGTTGCCAACAAGTCTCTTCTTAGTTAAACACATACCAAATGCTTCCTCCAGCATTCTGGCGTAAAACAGTCCTTTAAAAGAAAACAGAGACTCTATGCAAGTAGAATTCCCAGTTCGAGATTGGTTCCACAAAATCCTTTTTCCTTAATCCATATTTCTTAATGAGAGTCATTGATCTCTCATCAGAGTAATCTACCTATCATTTGACTGAATTTTCAACTAAATTCTTGGTGATTTTGGTTAAGGGAAAACTACGCTAATTCAACGGTAGTGAAAGATCCCCGCCCCCTCCACATAACGAATTCGGGGGTGCTACTAGCGAAAGTAGCTCTTCTTAGCACCTCTCACTCGGGGCCTCACCCACGGATATCCAGACAAGAGACTAATGCCTTGGTTCTTCCAAAACCAAACCCAGAAAAACTTCCCTCGCCTAGCAGACATAGGCGATTCCTCTAGGATATTTTTATTCTAACATAGTCAAGAGCCTTAACTAACCAAATTGATCCAACCGAACCCATAAGTCACATGGTCAAATCAAGAAAGAGCACTTGGATCATAGAGACCAACACTTTTTTCCTCATCAAGAGGAATTGTCGTTGATTCTTTTCCATAGTACAAAGACTATCGTAACATAAGATAATTGAGTTTTATTTTAGGGATCCATCAGTCCAGCTTAACCCCATCCAATCCCAAGGGTTAGCCAACCGCCCAACCACTGTAGTGATAGGATCCATTTAGAAATTTGGTTATAATTTGCCCCGGGTACCAGGGAAAAGAGTTCCCAGGTCCCCTAACCCACGATTCAAGCAAACTTCAAGATAGTCACACCACTTACACACCCAATATGAAATTTCCTGTTTCACAGATTCAGCTGTCTTTAAAAAGAAACCATAGTATCACTGATCATAATCCTCCAAAATATCCAGGTTAAATTCTAATTTCCAATCATTTCTTCATCGGTGTACCTATGGCATCATTGGTAACCAAAAAGCTCACCACCTTTCCACTCAAGGGCCTTTTCAATAGTTCCTAGCTCATATTAAGAAAGTTTATATGGACTCTCCATTGAAGATCAACAAGATCAACCAGCAGATCCATATAAAAGAGCCATGGACCCATCCATTGATGAGCAAGGCCAAATCAATCAGATCCATGCCCGCGTTCAGAAAACAACTCTAACACCTTGTTCCATTTTCTTCCCCGACGCACGCATGGGTATCTTCGGCGACCCAGAGCCCAAGCATCGTATGGTCAGCACCCTCTAGACTCCTTCACAAGTCACCTAGCGCTTTACTCATAGGCTGCTTCCTTGGTCCCTCATCCACCGTACATCGAAAGCTCACCATTTAAATTGAACCAAGGCTGGTCAAGAACTCGGCCGACCTTGCTACACGCGAGACGTCCTCCATTGACTCTCCGTCAGCTATTGCAACTTTATCACTTAGGTCTATACGACCTCATTCACAAGATGGTCAAAATGCTTTCCCAGCATTCTTGACATAAAATAGTGATTTAAAAATAGGTTTCATAAATACAGTTTCTAACAAACTTTCATCTTATTAAGAGACTAAGGTTATGTAAAAGGGGAGGAGAAGGGTGTGTGTGTGAATGGACTTATGGTCCACTAGCTCACCTATTTAAAGGTGGAGCTAGAAAGTATTTTAAATAGGTGAGCTAGTGGACCATAAGTCCATTCACACAAACACCCTTCTCCACATCTTTCCACATTGTTCCACATCATTTCTCATTATTCCACATTCTTCTACATCAATTCACATTGCTTATTCCACATCCAATCATATGTATTCCCATCGTCCTTCATCCATTTTCATCCAATCACATCATATTAAATCTCATCACATCTATTCACATCTATTCACAACATATCCACATCTATCCACATCATATTAAATCTCATCACATCTATCCACATCACATCACAACATATCCACATCACATCTCATCCATTCATATCACATCACATCCATCTACATTCATTCACATCCACATATTATCACATCGTGTTTATATCTAATTACATCACTTCGCATCCATTCACATCTACTCAAGTCCACATCTCATCTATTCACATCATTTATCATCCATTCATATCTAACCAAATCCACAACACATCACATCCATTCACATCACATTCACATCTCACCACATTCATTCACATCTCATCACATCCATTCACATTCCACATTCATTCACATATCGTCACATCGTCATCTTATCACATCTCGTTCACATCCATCCACATCACATCACATTCATTCCCATCCACATTACATCACATCCACATCCACATCTATCCATATCACACCACATCCATTCATAGCTCATCACATTCATCCACATCCCTTCATTCATTCACATGTACATCTATCACACCACACCTCATTCTCATCCATTTACACCACATCTCATTCTTATCCATTTACATCACATCACATCCTTTCACATAATCATCACATCTCATTCTCATCTCATCACATTCACATCCACATCCATTTATATCACATCACATCCATTTATATCTAATTACATCACTTCGTATCCATTCACATCTACTCAAGTCCACATCTCATCTATCCACATCACATCACATCCTTTCACATAACATCTCATCCTTTCACATAACATCTCATCTATCCACATTATTTCTCATCCTTTCACATAACATCTCATCTATCCACATTATTTCTCATCCATTCATATCTAACCAGATCCACATCACATCACATCCATTCACATCTAACCAGATCCACATCACATCACATCCATTCACATCTCATTACATCACATTCACATCTCACCACATTCACTCACATCTCATCACATCCATTCACATTCCACATTCATTCACATCTCGTTTCATCCTCATCTTATCACATCTCGTTCACATCCATCCACATTACATCACATTCATTCCATCCACATTACATCACATCCACATCTATCCATATCACACCACATCCATTCACAGCTCATCACATTTATCCACATCCCTTCATTCATTCACATGTACATCTATCACACCACATCTCATTCTCATCCATTTACATCACATAACATCCTTTCACATATCATCACATCGCATTCTCATCTCATCACATTCACATCCACATCCATTTATATCACATCACATCCCATCCACATCTTATCACATCCACATCCACATCCATTTACATCTCATCCACATCTCATCACATCCACTCACATCTTATCAAATCACATTTACATCTTATCACATCCACTCACATCTTATCACATCACATTCACATCTTATCACATCGCATCCACATCTCATCACATCCACTCACATCTTATCACATCCCATCCACATTTAGTACCGTTTTCTACTTTCAATACCGATGGGACTTTTCTAAGTTTCGGCTAATTGCTTGGTCTAGTTAAAGGTACTTTTTCTCGGTGGAAATTTTCATATTCTTTCTCAAATTTCTCAAGTGAAATATATTTAATATTCTTCTTTTTGAGTAATAGTTTCATGGGATTTACAAAAATCGATTTTACCCATATTTTCCAATAAAATTAATAATGCTCCAAATTCCACTTTTGATAAATACTCATAATTTTGAATTATGCCAAAAATTTCTCTTTTACCATTAAATTACTTGGATCTCAAATATCATGGGAATTCCTCTTTTTACATTTAAAAAAATTTACCAAAATTTTCTCTTTTACCATTTAATTACTTAGATCTCAAATATCATGGGAATTCCTCTTTTTGTATAAAAGTAAATTTACCAAAAATTTACTCTTTTCTCATAATCAATTAATTATGCATAATTATAAAAAAATTATTTCTCATGAATATGATGAAAATCATTCTTTTTTGCATAGGATATCTAATCCTAAAATATGGTAGGAAGTCCTCTTTTAGCATCATGCATAAAAATAAGATATGTATTATTTTCTAAAAAATTTACCATAGCCTCGCTACTATTACTAATAATTCTCAATTTTTTTCTAAAGAATAAAATCTTGTAATGAAAATATGATAGTAGTCCCTCTGTTATGCTTAAAATCAAACTATGAATTTAAATCATAATTTTAACCATAATCTTAAACTTAATTATGATTATTCTACTAGATTAAGCTATTTTCATTATTCCTCTTTTCCCAAATTGCTAGGATTATCTCTTTCCCAATTAGAATCAATTAAAGTATTTTTTAACTACTTATAATTAATCTAAAAGAATTAACCATTTATTTGTTAACATAAAAGCATAAAAATACCATTTTCTTGTTCTCTAGCTTAACAAGCTTAGAGTTTGGTTTTGAAAAAAGAATTTATCAATGAGAAGCATTCATTTGCTAAAGAATTAGTCATAGGAATGACTATTCTTTTTGAGAGAGAGATATACATAAGAAAGCATTCTAATTAAGCATAAAGAGTAACTTTTTCTTGATTACACATTAGAATTCTTAGGAAAAGCTTGATTTGAATTTAAAACAACCAATTAGAAAACTTCTCAAGATTGAGAGGGGTTGAGAAGAGAAGACATTTGAAAAAAATTTACAAAAAACCATAAAATTCATTCTTACCTCAAGGATTAGCTTGCTTCTTTTTCTAGAAGTGAAGCCCCCAACCAATCAATTGGTTTAGCAAGTGGAGAAGAGAGCTCCAAGAGTTGTTGTAGAAAGAGAGTGCTCCAAGCTCCCAAGAGAGGAAAATTTAAGGGATAACAGAAAATTTAAGGGCATGGTATAACTCAAATGTTTTTTTACAAAAGACTAAGGGTCTATTTATAGGTGAGGGAGGCCACTAACCAAGTCCAACTGGGTTCTAGAAGTTTTCAGGTTAAGTTTGACTCAATTTGGACAAGATTTGGACCAGTTTGGCTTCCTTTTTGATTTGGTTTGATCTAGGAGAGAGAAGAGATAAAAATATCACAACTTTTTGAATTAAAAACCCTTCCACACATGTGAAATAGGCGCCTACTTTAAGAGTCCCCTTCTTTTTACCAAGGTGTCAAAAATGCATCATTATTCCAAAATATCTCATTTTTTTAGTAATATCGCATAATTTTTAACTAATAACCTTGTACTCAGTCAACTCTTCATCTTATGTGAGCATTTACTCATTTTTGGGTATTGTCTTTTATTCTTTTGGATTTATCTCATCCCAACACTTGAATTAATCTAATTGGTCCATTGGAACCTTAATTGGACCATAATCCAAATTTTTTTGAAAATGTAGATCCTTAGGCTAAGGTCCCTTATACACATTTTCAATTAATTCCAATGCACATTGGAAAGTTCATTTTGAACTTCTGTTTTAGGGGAATCCATTTTAGACACTAGGAGGATTTTTATATCCAAATATATCTCAATTTAAGATTCTCTCTCTCTAGACATTTTCTCTCTCTAGGCCAAAACAAGGTAAAACAAGATCTTTCTTCTATTTCAAAGAGGGTTATAATTACAGGAGGGGATATTCTTATACCTTCACACCTCAAAAGCTAGAGGGAGGAATCTTACATCTTACCCCACTTAAAAAACGCGAGATGTCCGCATCTCGCAGGTGGAGTATAATCTCTTTCATCTTCTTCCTCTTCAATCACTTCCACAGCGTTACTGCCTTGGAAGTGGACGATGAATTTGGAAACATCTCTCTTTGACTTTCCCTATTCTAAGGTGAAGGTCTTGCATTACTTTGGGGATTGAAACTGAGGGTTGGTTAGAGGGTATACCTCTAGGATTTCCCTGATTTTGACGAAAAGGAACCTGATTAATCTGGAAGGAAGGAGCTGGAGTTTGGAATCTTGGTCCCTGACTTCCCTGCCCCAAAAACCTTGATCCAAAAGGAGTTAGGCAATCCATACTGCGATGTCCAAATCCTTGACCGTTATAGCATTTCACTTCTTTATTCAAGGGTGGAACTTCTGAAGTTGAATTCCAGGGGATTGAGTTCCGGGAAAAGGACCTTTTTTCCATTTTGGAACTTCCCATATCGTGAGTTTGACCTTGTTGTCTCTTAGGCAGTGGAAAGTAGGAATCACTATCTGGAGCTAGAAATTGTTTGAAAGATGATGGTGCTCTCGCTTCGGCGGGACCTTGACATCGAAGGCCTTGGCAAAATCCTTTGCCACCGCCGCACTGCTTCGGCCATGGAAACTAACTTGGCATTCTTCACTAGGATATTCAAAGGTTCGTTCAGTCCCTGAATGAACCTCGCCATCAGCTATTCTTCATCCAGCAGGTGGCAAGTACTTGAGGAGGAGAGCGAATGCTTGGTGATACACTTCAATAGTTCTGCTCCCCCGGGTTAACTCTAAGAATTCATTCATCGTGGTTTCCAAAAATCCGGGAGGACAGAATCTGTACCTTTGGTAAATTTTGAGATCCTTCCATGTCTGGGTGTTTTGATCGAGACGGTTTGTCTCACAATGGTTTCTCCATGCCACTCTAGCTATTTCTACTATCTTCAACCTTGAAAGAGCCAGTTTACTTTTCTCATTGTACCCGGTGACATCGAAGTATTCTTCCATTGCTTTGATCCACTTTTCCACAGCCTCACCCAAGTTTTCCCCCTTCACCCTTGAAAGGTCCAGGCTACAATTTACGAACATCCGAGTCGAACTCTTCCTCATCAAGTTGGGGGTTAACATTCTTACCCACGACGACCTCGATCCATGATCCTATCAATACAAAAATTCTTGTTAGAGCCCTTTTTTTTCCATATTAACCAAGCCGCTCAAGTGAAAAGACCACTTTATTTATAATTCAAATCCGACTTTAGATCCATCTAGATCTGGGGTTCTTTAGATTGGTCAGCTCCCCACAGAATCCTGGGATAAAGATCCCTTCTATAAGAAGAACATACAAAACTCATTATCAGAGAATAATTCATTCATATTCTTAACACAGTAATGGTCCATCAGACCGAAAATTCCATCTGAACATTCCTCCACCACACAAGAATTTTAGTTATGCAGGTTCTCAATTTGTCATCCCTAATTAGAGCCATTGGGTCAAAGGTTAACAACAACAATCTGTCAACACAATCCACTAATCTCATAGTGATTTGCTGAAGTCATAATCATCATTCCAGGTACTAACATCATCACTAGGATTCATCCCATTCATCCTCATTATGGCTTTGTTCAACTTATCTTCTTTCAACCAGATTCAGAAATCATCATCTTTCAATCAGAATCCAAATCAACTCATCGATTCTCAACCAGAATTCTAAAATCATATCAACCAGCTTTTAAATTCATCATCTGGATAGCATTTTTGCTTATAATTTCAAGGTCTTAGATTTACTCGTATATATTGTCAATAAAGAGCTGCAGTTATACCCACAATATATACGGGTAGTCATGGTTCTTGGAGTTATAAGGTAAATACCATCATATCTAGACCTCAAGCAAGTTAGGGATTCCATACCATTTGCGGTACTTAAATCTGAAGACCCAATTTCCAGTTTATGAATCTTCATTCTGAATATCAATTTGTATGAATTTCATCACACAATTACAATCTTTTACTGGTACATAAATTTTGACATTTCTGGCTTCTTGCTTGTTTCACTTTAGCCAACTCGCTCTGTTACCAGCTAAAAGATCCCCACCCCCTCCGTGCAACGAATACGGGGGTGCTAGTAGTAGAGGAAGTAGCTCTTCTTGCACAGGGCAGAGCCTCTCACTCGGGGCCTCACCCACAGATATCCAAACTTTTTGTATAAAAGTAAATTTACCAAAACTTTACTCTTTTCTCGTAATCAATTAATTATGCATAATTACAAAAAAAATATTTCTCATGAATATGATGAAAATCATTCTTTTTGCATAGGATGTCCAATCCTAGAATATGGTAGGAAGTCCTCTTTTAGCATTATGCATAAAAATAAGATATGTATTATTTTTTGAAAATTTTACTATAGCTTTGCTACTATTACTGATAATTCTCAAATTTTTTCTAAGGAATAAAAGCTTGTAATGAAAATATGATAGTAGTTCCTCTTTTAAGCTTAAAATCAAACTATGAATTTAAATCATAATTTTAACCATAATATTAAACTTAATTATGATTATTCTACTAGATTAAGCTATTTCCATTATTCCTCTTTTTCCAAATTGATAGGATTATCTCTTTCCCAATTAGAATCAATTAAAGTAGTTTTTAACTACTTATAATTAATCTAAAAGAATTAACCATTATTTTGTTAACATAAAAGCATAAAAATACCATTTTCTTATTCTCTAGCTTAACAAGCTTAGATTTTGATTTTGAAATAAGAATTTATCAATCAAAAGCATTCATTTGCTAAAGAAATAGCGATAGGAATGACTATTCTTTTTGAGAGAGAGATAAACATAAGAAAGCTTTCTAATTAAGCATAAAGATTAACTTTTCTTGATTACACATTAAAATTCTTAGGAAAAGCTTGATTTGAATATAAAATAATCAATTAGAAAACTTCTCAAGCTTGAGAGGGATTGAGAAGAGAAGATATTTTAGAAAATTTAACACAAAACCATAAAATTCATTCTTACCTTAAGGATTAGCTTGCTTCTTTTTCTAGAAGTGAAGCCCCCAACCAATCAATTGGTTAAGCAAGTGGAGAAGAGATCTCCAAGAGTTGTTGTAGAGAGAGAGGGAGCTCCAAGCTCCCAAGAGAGAGGAAAATTTAAGGGATAATAGAAAATATGATAATTTTAATATAATATTGGCATGGTATAACTCCAATATTTTTTTACAAAAGATTAAGGGTCTATTTATAGGTGAGGGAGGGGACTAACCAAGTCCAACTAGGTTATAGAATTTTTTGGGTTTAGTTTGACTCAATTTGGACAAGATTTGGGACCAGTTTGGCTCCCTTTTTTATTTGGTTTGATCTAAGAGAGAGGAGAGATAAAAATATCACAATTTTTTTGAATTAAAACCCTTCCATACATGTGAAATAGGCTCCTTCCTCAAGAGTCTCCCTCTCCTTACCAATGTGTCAAAATTGCATCATTATTCCAAAATATCTCATTTTTGTAGTAATATCTCATAATTTTTAACTAATAAACCTTGTACTCAGTCAACTCTTCATCTTATGTGAGAATTTACTCATTTTTTAGTATTTTCTATTATTCTTTTGTATTTATCTCATCCTAACACTTGGATTAATCTAATTGGTCCATTGGAACCTTAATTGGACCATAATCTAAATTTTTTTGAAAATATAGAGCTCCCTTATACACATTTTCAATTAATTCCAAATGCACATTGGAAAGTTCATTTTTAACTTCTACTTTAGGGGAATCCATTTTAGACACTAGAAGGATTTTTATATCCAAAGATATCTCAATTTAAGATTATCTCTCTCTAGACTTTTTGTCTCTCTAGGCCAGAATAGGGTAAAACAAGATCTTTCTTCTATTTCAAGAGAGGGGAATAATTACAAGAACAAGAGGGGAGGTTCTTACACCTTTACACCTCAAAAGTTATAGGCAGTCTATTCTTTGTATCAAGAACTGGAATTGGTCACCAAGTTTTTGCTTGATTCAGATTCGAGAGATGGGCAAGCAGTTTACTGGCCACCATCCTCACAATCCTGGTCTAACCAAAATTATTCGGTTTACTTCTAACTTTGATTCGAAGGATTTTCTTTAGATGAACATATACTGAACTTCTAACCATAAGGAAAATTCCAACTTCATGAATTTCATTCCTTCCTAACCATAATAGATAAAGAAATGGTTCTATATGCAAATATCAGATTTTTATAAAAATACTCTTCTTCCATTAATCTAATTTTGGGTAAATATCAATTTTGTGATTTATCCATATAAAATATCTAAGAATAATCTTTCTACCAATTTAATTATCAATCCTAAGTTTTTATGGTGAAAATTCTTCTTTTGTCACCAAAATTTAATTTAAACCTTTCTCTAGTTAAAATACCACAAAATTTCTTCTTTATTATTAAATAAAATTATCCATTTTCTTGAATATGCTTAAAATTTCTCTTTTTGCATTTAAATGATTGAATTTCAAATGTCATGAGAATTCCTCTTTTATCATAAAATAAAGTTATCTAAAATTTCTCTTTTTTAAATTAAGGAAAAATATCCATTATTTCAAATATGCCAAAAATTCCTCTTTTATCATTTAATTACTTGGATCTCAATTATCATGGGAATTCCTCTTTTCGCATAAAAATAAATTTACCAAAATTTCTCTTTTCTTTTAATTAAATAATTATGCATAAATACTAAATTTTTTTTCCCCATGAATATGATAAAAATCATTCTTTTTGCATAGGATGTCTAATCCTAGAATATGGTAGGAAGTCCTCTTTTAGCATTATGCATGAAAATAAGATATGTTACATTTTCTGAAAAAATTACCGTAGCTTCGCTACTATTACTAATAATTCTCAATTTTTCTTAAAATAATAAAACATTGTAATGTAAATATGATAGAAGATCTATTCTTAAGCTTAAATCTAAACTATGAATTTAAATCATAATTTTAACCATAATCATAAACTTAATTATGATTATTCTACTAGATTAAGCTATTTCCATTACTACTCTTTTCCCAAATTGATAGGATTATCTCTTTCTCATTTAGAATCAATTAAAGTAGTTGTTTTAACTACTTACAAATAATGTAAAAGAATTTACCATTATTTTGTTAACATAGAAACATAAAAATACCATTTTTTATCCTCTAGCTTAACAAGCTTAGAGTTTGGTTTTGAAATAAGAATTTATCAATGAGAAGCATTCTTTTGTTAAAGAATTAGCCATAGGAATGACTATTCTTTTGGAGAGAGAGATATACATAAGAAAGCATTCTAAATAAGCATAAAGATTAACTTTTTCTTGATTACACATTAAAATTCTTAGGGAAAGCTTAATTTGAATTTAAAACAACCAATTAGAAACTTCTCAAGCTTGAGAGGAGTTGAGAAGAGAAGTCATTTGAGAAAATTAACAAAAAACCATAAAATTCATTCTTACCTCAAAGATTAACCTGCTTCTTTTTCTAGAAGTGAAGCCCCCAACCAATCAATTGGTTTAGCAATTGGAGAAGAGAGCTCCAAGAGTTGTTGAAGAGAGAGAGAAGCTCCAAGCTCCCCAAAAATAGAGGATTTTTAAGGAAAAGTATGATTATTTTAATGTAATATTGGCATGGTATAGCTCACAGATGAGAATAGAAAAGAATGAAGGTCTATTCATAGGTGAGGGAGACCACTAACAGAGTCCAACTAGGTTCTAAAATTTTCTAGCTTTAGTTTGACTGAATTTGGACAAGATTTAGACGAGTTTAGCTCCCCTTTTGATCCACTTTGATCCAGGAGAGAGGAGAGATAAAAATATCATATATTTTTTTAATTAAAAATCCCTCCACATGTGAAGGAGGCACCTACCTCAAAGGTCCCCCCTCTCCTTACCAAGGTCCCAAAATTTCATCATTTCTCCAAAATATCTCATTTTTTTAGTAATATCTCTTAATTTTTAACTAATAAACCTTGTACTCATTCCACTCTTCATCTTATGTGAGCATTTACTCATTTTTGGGTATTTTCTTTTATTCATTGGATTTATCTCATCCCAACAATTGGATTAATCCTATTGGCCTATAGGAACCTTAATTGGCCCATAATCCAATAATTTTTGAAAATCTAGACCCTTAGGCTAAGGTCCCTTATATCATTTTTAATTGATTCCTAATGCACCTTGGAGAATTTATTTTGAACTTTTGCTTAAGGGAAATCTATTTTAGATATTAGGAGAATTTCTATATCAAAAAATATCTCAATATTAAATTACCTCTCTCTAGAATTTTTCTTCTCTCTAGGCAAAAACAAGGAAAAATAATATTTTCTTGTATTTTGAAATATGGAATGATTATAGGGGATTGAAGTAAAAGCTTATTCATTATTCAGGCTGAGGAGGAATCATACGTCCTCTCCCACTTAAAAAACGTGAGATTTCCTCATCTCCCAAAGTGGGGGTAATCTTTTGCCAACTCTTCTTCTTTCTCCCTGGTGGCGCCTTCTAGAGGGCAGAACTTCCACTTGACTAAAAACTCTCTGAGGACTCTGCTCCTGAGAACCTTCTCTCGAACGTCAAGGATTTCTTTAGGTTGGGTTACTATCTAGCCTTGAGTCGAAGAAATCAATTGTTCATCATCATCAAGCACATGACTCGGGCAGGGTACATGTTTCTTAAGCAAACTAACATGGAATACATTATGTTCCTTGAGATGGGGTGGCAGAAGAAGTTTATGAGCTAGATCGCCCACTTTCTTTATAACAGCATTTGGTCCACAGTATCAGGGAAGAGAGCTTCTTGTATTTCCCTAAAGATAATGAACTTCTTTTTGGTCGTACTCAAATGAAGACTATATGTGAGTCTTCAAACTCTCTCTCTGATCTCTTTTTATCTGCATACTACTTTTGCCTATCTTGGGTTGCCTTAATATCTTCACAGATTGATTGCATTTGCTAGTCCATGTCATCAAGCATTTGTCTAGAAATTTCGACTCTGATTTATGGGTCGGACTAAGTCAATGGTGTAAGGCAATCTTGTCCATACAGATCTTTGAAAGGGCTCATCCCAATGCTTCGATGATAAGAAGTATTATAAGCAAATTCAACCAGATGCAAATAGCTTAACCACTTCTTGGGTTCCCTGCCACACCACAGCTTGACCGAACGATATCTTCTATTACCTGATTCACTCTTTTAGTCTGGCCATCTGTTTTGAGGTGATAGGCTATACTGAGATCCAAGAAAGTTTCTACTGCTTCAAAGAATGCAGTCCAAAATTTCGATGTGAACTTGGGATCTCTGTCACTTACTATCCTCTTGGGTAAGCCATGCAATCTGAAGATCTCTTTAAGAAAAACTCTGGCAACATCCAATGAAGTGTATGTTTTTTTCACTAGAATCAGATGGGTAACTTTGGTTAGTCTGTCAACTACCACAAAAATGGAGTTGTAACCTGATTGCACTGAAGGTAATCCAGTGACAAAGTCCATACTAAAACATTCCCACTTCATCTGTGGAATGCCTAGAGGCTGTAGTTTCCCTGGCATCTTGACTCTCTCTGCCTTGACTCTCTCACACATTAAGCATTTTCGCACATGATCAAGTACATCCTTTTTTAGCCTTGGCTAGAAGAAGCTTTTTTTTTCACAGACACATAGGTTTTTATAAACCCTAGATGTCCAGCTATTAGGCTATCATGGGTTTCTCTCAGAATTCTTTCCTTTATTGCCTCATTAACTATGTGGCACAATGGCCAGTAGAGGAAAACCTATCAGAATCCCTAATCCCCAATCAACCTACCAAAGCTACTGGAAGGATGGATGAAGGACAAGCAGTGTTAATGGAGACAGAACAGCTCATAAAGTCAATCAAGAAAGATTGAAAGAAGAAGATTGAAAGAAGAATGAGAGGACTATTAGTGGATGTCACCACAGAATCTCAACAATTGGAAGCCGCTGTGGCATTAGAGATCAAGACATACCAAGAGGCTCTCCAAGAAAAACTACAAATCCCTACTATGCAAGAACAACACCAACAGCTCTCTCCTCCAACTAGCCCTGCACAACAAATATTCAAAGACCTCTCCCCGCTAAAGGATTCACAACTAGCAGAGATGCACACAGAGGAAGCTAGAGAACAAACACTAAACGATCATACTTTGGAAGGACCAGTACACAAGGAGGCATCAGTTGCACAACAAGATTTAGAAACGCCAGCAGAATCTAGTAAGAGGCCACACTCCCCAAAAATGTCCATGCCAAGCAAACAAAGAAGATTGGATGAAGACGAGCCACTGTCGCATCTTAGTTCATTCAAGGAGATGGATACTCAACAATTCCTCCAGGATACCTTGGAAGGTCTCGACACACTCCTCAATGATCCCCATACAATAATAAATGTGGCCACTAGTACCAACTAGGAACAGGAACAGAAGGTATGGCATTGCCATTTGTTGACAACACACATGCTGCACGTTAGGAATGCCAGCCTATGGAATGAGCTACAAGAGGCCAATGCCCAAACACAAAGTGTGAAAGATACCTTGGCGGTAGGAGAGGAAACTCATAAGGAAATAATCATAAGGAGTTTACATGCTAAGATGGACTCTTTGTTGAAGATCAGCAAGATCAACCAAAAGATCCATATAAAAGAGCCATGGACTCATCCGTTGTTGAGGACCAGCAAGGTCAATCAACTAGATCCATGCCCAAGTTCAGAAAACAACTCTAACATCTTGTTCCATTTTCTTCCTTGACGCATGCGTGGGTATCTTTGGCGACCAAGAGCCCAAGCACCGTACGGTCACCACCCTCTAGTATCCTTCGGAGGTCACCTAGCGCTTCACTCATAGGCCGCTTCCTTGGTCCCTCATCCACCGTACCAGAAGCTCAGTATTTAAATTGAACCAAGGCTGGTCAAGCCGATGAACCTTGCTACGCGAGACGTTCTCTCTGTAAGTTGTTGCAACTTTTTCAATTTGGTCTCCCACGACCTCATTCACAAGATGGTCAAAATGCTTTCCCAGCATTCTTGACATAAAACAATCCTTTAAAAACAGGTCATAAATACAGTTTCCAATGAACTCTCATCTTTCTGCATTGTTCCACATTCTTCTACATCTATTCACATTGCTTAATCCACATTCAATCATATGTATTCCCATCATCCTTCATCCGTTCTCATCTAATCACATCATCCTTCATTCATTCTCATCCAATCATTATATTACATCCCATCACATCTATCCACATTTATCCTCATCCATTCTCATCCAATCACATTATATTACATCCCATCACATCTATCCACATTTATCCTCATCACATCTCATCCATTCTCATCTACCCATATCCACATCACATTACATCACATCCATTCACATCACATCTTATCCATTCACAACTACCCCGATCCACATCACATCCACGCACATCACATCTCATCCATTCACGTCTATCCAGATTCACATCACATCACATCACATCATATCACATCTCATTGATTCACATCTATACCGATTCACGTCACATCACATCACATTCACATCTATCTCGATTCACATCACACCACATCACATCTATGTCACATCACACCACATCACATCTATGTCATATCACATCACATCTATTTCACATCACATCACATCTCATCCATTCACATCTATTTACATCTATCCACATCATATCTCATTCATTCCATCCACATTATATCACATCCACATCCATCCATATCTCATCACATACATACACATTCCATCTCATTCATCCACATCTATCCACATCATATCTCATTCATTCCATCCACATTATATCACATCCACATCCATCCATATCTCATCACATCCATACACATTCCATCTCATTCATCCACATCCATCCAGTCATTCACATGCACGTCTATCCACATCCATCCATACATTCACATTCACATCCACATATATTCACATCACATCACATTTCATCCACATCTCATCACATTCACATCCACATCCCTTTACATCACATCACATCTCATCCACATTCACATCCACATCCACATCCACATCCACATCCATTTACATCACATCACATCTTATCACATCCACATCCACATTCATTTGTATCACACCACATCTTATCACATCCATATTCACATTCATTTACATCACATCACGTCCTGTGTAAGATTCCTCCCTCCAGCTTTTGAGGTGTACAGGTGTAAGAACTTTCCATTCTGATCTTAAAATTATTTCCCTCTCTGAAATAAAAGAAAGATCCTATTTTACCCTGTTTTGGCCTGGAGAGAGAAAATGTCTAAAAGGAGTTAATTCAAAATTGAGCTATTTTTTGATATAAAAATCCTCCTAGTGTCTAAAATGGTTTCCCCTGAAACAAAAATTCAGAAAGAACTTTCCAATGTGCAATTGGAATTAATTGAAAATAGGTATAAAGGACCTTAGCCTAAGGGTCTAGATTTTTGGAAACTTTTGGATTATGGTCCAATTAAGGTCCCTATGGCAGCCAATAGGATCGATCCAAGTGTAGGGAGGAGATAAATTGAAGAATAAAAGAACCCCCCCCCCCCAAAAAAAAAATTGAGTAAATGCTCACATAAGATGAAGAGTGGACTAAGGACCAAAGAAAAGAATTAAAAAACTGAATTTTGACACCTCAGTGTGGGAATCTCCCCTCATGAAGTAGGCATTTTTCTCATCATTACCCCCAATTTGTAATCAATAAAATGAGATATTTTCATCTCTCCTCTCTCTGTTTTAAAACTAGATCCAAAAAGTAAGCTGAACTGACCCAAAAATGGTCAAAAATTAACCAAACTGATCTGGAAAATTCTAGAATCAATTTGCTTGGTTAGAGGCTCACTTTTTCATGTAAATAGAAGCCTCCTCCTTTGTAAAAGCTTAATGGGGTTTATGCATTGTTACTCTACTCCTATCCTGAGCCATCGACATTGAATTTTTTAATAATTCAATTGTTTTTGGCCTAATCCTCTCCAAAGTGAATTGGTGGCCACTCTTGCTTCAAACAAGAGTAGAACCCTCAATCCCTCAAGCCAAAGGAGAGCTTACAAGCTCTATGTAAGCTAATTTTCTTACTTTATTTACGATTTTTTTAATGAAAAATCTATGGTTTTCTTGATTTTTATAATTTGTAAATGTTTAAATTAAATTCAAATGCTATGCCTTAATTAAAAAGGCCACCCCCTTCTCTTCTTTACATTCCAACCTTTCTCAATCCTAGAAATATTAACTAAGTGATTAATTAAACTCTTCTTATTGTTTACTCTCTTGAATTTAGAAAATTATGTATATTAGAGTGCTATAATTCTAAATTGAGTTGATTAATTTAAATAAAAAAAGATAAAACAGAGAAATGGTCAGCCATACAAAGGAGGTTATGGCAGAATTTTCCAAAAGTTTGTGAAAAAAAAAGTTTATTTTTATGTTATTCCAAAAGAGTAATTCCCGCCATTTTTGCATCTAAAAGAAATATTCTAATTACTCCATGTAAATATTCACCTATGAATATGCATGGATATCACTGATATTAATTATTAAATTTGATTTCTATGCATAGAAAGATGCATAAAAGAAATGTTTTTATTATAAAAGTGTTATTCTTATTAAATTTGATTTCTATACATAGAAAGATGCATAAAGGAATTTTTTTATTATAAAAGTGTTATTCTTATTAAATTTGATTTCTATGCATAGAAAGATGCATAAAGGAAATTTTTTATTATAAAAGTGTTATTCTTATTAAATTTGATTTCTATGCAAAGAAAGATGCATAAAGGAAATTTTTTATTATAAAAGTGTTATTCTTATTAAATTTGATTTCTATGCATAGAAAGATGCATAAAAGTGTTATTCTTATTAAATTTGATTTCTATGCATAGAAAGATGCATAAAGAAAATTTTTTATTATAAAAGTGTTATTCTTAATAGATTTGATTTTTATGCATATAAAGATGCATAAAGGAATTTTTTTAATTATAAAAGTGTTATTCTTATTAAATTTGATTTCTATGTATAAAAAGATGCATAAAGGAATTTTTTTATTAGAAAAGTGTTATTCTTATTAAATTTGATTTCTATGCATAAAAAGATGCATAAAGGAAATTTTTTATTATGAAAGTATCATTCTTATTAAATTTGATTTTTATGCATAGCAAGATGCATAAAGGAATTTTTTTATTATAAAAGTGTTATTCTTATTAAATTTGATTTCTATGCATAGAAAGATGCATAAAGGAATTTTATTTATTATAAAAGTGTTATTATTATTAAATTAGATTTCTATGCATAGAAAGATGCATAAAGGAATGTTTTTAATTATAAAAGAGTTATTCTTATAAAAATTGATTTTTTGCATAAATAGATGCATAAAGAAATTCTTTTTATTATAAAAGTGTTATTCTTATTAAATTTGATTTCTATGCATAGAAAGATGCATAAAGGAATTTTATTTATTATAAAAGTGTTATTATTATTAAATTTGATTTCTATGCATAGAAAGATGCATAAAGGAATGTTTTTAATTATAAAAGAGTTATTCTTATAAAAATTGATTTTTTGCATAAATAGATGCATAAAGAAATTCTTTTTATTTTAAAAGTGTTATTCCTATTAAATTTGATTTTATGCGTAAATAGATGCATAAAAGGATTTTTTTATAAAAGTGTTATTCCCATTGAAGTTGATTTTTATGCCTAAATAGATGCATTTTATGTCAAAATTAGAATTCTCTTAAATTCTATGTATAAATTCTATGAGTATTTTATAAATGAATAATTAAATACTCTAAGAGAGAAATTTCTATCGTTTTATATTCACACGGATTGTAAGAAGAAAATTCAAGAAATGTATCGAGATCGAAATATTCAGATAAATGATTAATTTGTTCCTCATTGGAATTCGTATCTTATTTAGAAATCATTTAAGTGAATATTCAAAGAAAGAAATTCAGTAAAATAGTACTGAATCATCAAACCTTCTCGAGAAAGATAGTTCAGAAAAATCTTATTCGACTCAAACCCTGAATCAGACTATGACCAAGACCAAACTCTTTCATTAGTTTCGAGGAAAGAAGATCTGACCAGTTTAGAAAAATATACTTAAAACTCTGCCAAATCTGAAACTAAGTTTGAGACCCTTCAAATTGATCTATGGATCAAGGTTATAGAATTCGAGGAATTCTAGTATAAAATTTAGAATTTCAATCAAGAAGTTTTGGGGATACTGATTCAAGAAATACTCCTTGTATTCAAAAGAAAATCAAACTGAAAACTTGCATAGAAACCATGTTTTCTTAAAGGACTGTCTTACGCTAAAATGGATGTGGATGTATGTGAAAGAATGGATGTGAATGTGTATGTGAAGAATGGATGTGGATGTGTATGTGATAAAAATGGATGGGAATGTGTATGTGAAGAATGGATGTGGATGTGTATGTGATGAAAATGGTTGTGAATGTGTATGTGAAGAATGGATGTGAATGTGTACGTGAAGAATGGATGTGGATGTGTACGTGAAGAATGGATGTGGATGTGTATGTGAAGAATGGATGTGGATATGTATGTGAAAGAATGGATGTGGATGTATGTGAAAGAATGTGATGTGATGTAAAGAGATGTGATATGACATAAATATATGTGGATGTGAAGTGATAGATATGAATGTATGGATAGATGTGGGTAGTCGTACATGTGAACGATTGGATGGATGTGAATGAATGAGATGAGATGTGTATAAATGAGATATGTGTGGATAGATGTGATGTGATGTGATGTGATGTGATGTGGATAGAATGTATGTGATGGGATGGTGATGTGAATGAATGAGATGTGATGTCATGTGAATGAATGATATGGGATGTGAATGGATGAGATGTGATGTGATGTGAATCGGGATGTGAATGAATGAGATGTGATGTGAAATGGATGTGATGAAAATTGGGATAGATGTGAATGGATGATATGTGATGTGAATGAATGTGATGTGAAACAAGATAGATGTGAATGAATGAGATGTGATGTGAATGGATGAGATGTGAATGAATGTGATGTGATGAGATGTGAATATGGGTAGATGTGAGTGGATGAGATGTGATGAGGATAAATGAGGAAAGATGTGATGAGATGAAAATGATATGATTGTATGAGAATGGGAATACATATGAAATGGATGTGGATTAAATAATGTGGATTGATGTGGAACAATGTGGAAAGACGAGAGTTTGTTATAGAAATTATATTTATGACCTGTTTTTATGTCAAGAATGTTGGGGAAGCATTTTGATCGTCTTGTGAATGAGGTCGTGGAGACCTAACTGATAAAGTTGCAATAGCTGACGGATTGATTGAATTCCAAATGTCATGTGAATGTGTTTCTTTATTACAATTCATAAAAGAACTTCAATATTAATCAAAAGACATTCAAATTAAAGCTTCTCAAGCTTGAGAGGGGTTGAGAAGAGAAGTATTTGGAGTTTTAATAAGAAAAAGACAATAATCCACACTTTACCTTCTAATTTACTTGATTCTTTGATCACAATAGAGGCCCCCAACCAATCAATTGGTTTGGTATAAAGTTTTTTACTAATAAACCTTGTACTCAGTCAACTCGTCATCTTATGTGGCCATTTACTCATTTTTGGGTGTTTTTCTTTTATAAATGGGGTTTATCTCCTCCCCACACTTGGATTGATCCTATTGGCCGATAGGAACCTTAATTGGATCATAATCAAAAAATTTCTGAAAATCTAGACCCTTAGGCTAAGGTCCTTTATACCCATTTCTAATTAATTCCAATTGCACATTGGAAAGTTGTTTTTGAATTTCTGTTTCAGGGGAAACCATTTTAGACACTAGAAGGATTTTTATATCCAAAACTATCTCAATTTTGGACTACCTCCCTCTAGATATTTTCTCTCTCTAGGTCAAAAGAGGATAAAATAGAATCTTTCTTTTATTTCAGAGGGGGGAATAATTACAATATCAGACGGGGAGGTTCTTACATCTGTACACCTCAAAATCTGGAGGGGAGGAATCTTACATCCTACTTAAAAAATGCGAAATGTCCTCATCTCGCAAACTAGAGGACAACTCTTTCGATTAAGATCCAACTGATTCTAGGGATTCTTATATTCTGGTCAACCCAACACAATCCTAGGATAAATATCCCTTATATACAACTCATCATTAAATAACAATTCATTCAGATCATATCATTCATATCTTTAACACAATAATGGTCCATTAGACCGAGAAAATTCTTTTTGAACATTCCTCCACAGGAATTTCAGTCAAGCAAGTTCCCAATTTGTCATCCTATTAACTTGATCCATCAGGTCAAGTGTTAACAGTAGCACTTTGATAGCAAAATCCACTAATCTCATAGTGATTTTGTGGGGTCATTATCATCATTCTAGTTACGAACATTATCACAGGGACTTGTCCCATTCATCCTCATTATGGTTTTGCTTAGCTTATCACTTTTCAACCAAGATTCAGGAATCATCTTTTTCCAATCAGAATCCAAATCAATTCATCAATTCTCAACCAGTAAAGAGTTGTAGTTATACCCTCGGTATATACGGGTAGTCACGGTCCTTGGAATTATAAAGTAAATACCATCATGTCTAGGCCTCAAGCAAGTCAAGGATTCCATACAATTGTGGTACTTCCATCTAAAGACCCAATTACCAATTTACAAATTTCAATCTGAATATCAATTTGTATGAATTTCATCACACAATTCCAACCTTTTACTGTTACTTATTCATAAATTTTTGACATTTTTGGCTTCCCAGTTACTCCACTATAGCCAATTTGATCTGATACCAGTTGAAAGATCCTTTCCCCCTCTGCGCAATGGATTAAGGGTTGCTAGCAGCAGAAGTAGCACTCCTTGCGTGGTGCAAGGTCCTCTCACTCATCAAGGCCTTGCCCACGGATATCTGAACAGGAGACTAATTCCTCAGTTCTTCCAAAACCAAACCCGAAAAAATTGCCCTTACCAGGAAAGCACGGGCGATTCCTCCAGGATATTTTTACTCTAACGTAGTCAAGGTCATTACTGACCAAACTGATCCGACCAAACCTAGAGTCACTTGGTCAGATCAAGGAAGAAACTTGCACTTGGATCATAGAGATCAAAGTTTTTTTCTCCATCGAGAGGCACAACAGTTGATTCCTTTTTCCATAGAACAATTACTATGTGGGATTTACTTCATATAGCGTACTACAACAGAAATTCAGTCTCATTTTACGGATCCATCAGTCTAGCCTAACCCCATCCAGTCCCATGGGTTAGTAGCCAACCAGGTGATGGGATCCAATTAAGAATTTGGTTAGGTTTTTTCCCAGGTACCAGGGAAAAGAGTTCCCAGGCCCCCTGGCCGGATGTTCATGCAAACTTAAAGCTAGTCACACCACTTACACACCCAATATGGAATTGCTTTCTTCACAGATTCAGCTATCTTTAAAACAATCATTTAATGAAGCCATAGTATCACTAATCACAATCCTCCAAAATATCTGGTGTCTTAATTTCCAATCATTCCTTCATCGGAGTATCTATGGCATCATTGGCAACCAGAATGCTCACCACGTGTCCACTTAGGGGCCTTTTCGATAGTTCCTAGCTCATAGTACCCGGCAATATATTCAAGATGGAATCTCCATTGAAGATCAGCAAGATCAACCAAACAGATCCATATAAAAGAGCCATGGACTCATTCGTTGAGGATTAGCAAGGTCTATCAACCAAATTCATGCCCGGTTTCAGAAAACAACTCTTCCTCCTTGTTCCAATATCTTCCACGATGCACGTGTGGGTATCTTCGGCGACCCAGAGCCCAAGCACCGTATGGTCAACACCCTCTAGAATCCTCGCAAGGTCACCTAGCGCTTCACTCATAGGCTGCTTCCTTGGTCCCTCATCCACCGTACCAGAAGCTCACCATTTAAATTGAACTAAGGCTGGTAAAGACCTCGGTCGACCTTGCTACGCGAGACGTCCTCCGTTGACTCTCCATGAGCTATTGCAACTTTATCAGTTAGGTCTCCACGACCTTATTCACAAGACGGTCAAAATGCTTCCCCAGCATTCTTAAAATAAAACAATCATTTACAACTAGGTCACAAATACAGTTTCTATAATGAACTCTCGTCTTTCCAATTTGTTCCACATCAATCCATATTACTTAATCCAGGTCCAATTCATATGTGTACCCATTCTCATCCAATCACATCATTTTCCATCTCATCAAATCATATTGATTCACATCACATATCATTCATTCACATTCTGATTCACATGACATCACATCTCATTCATTCTCCAACATTCACATCCACATTCGTACTTCCACATACACATCCATATCCACTCTTCCACGTACACATTCACATCCACATCCATTCTTCACATAAACATCCGCATTCACACATCCACATCCATTCTTCCACATACACATCTACATTCATTCTTCCACATACTCATCCACATCCATACAACCACATCCATATCCACATCCACATCCATCCATATATCTACATCCATATCCACATACACATCCACGTCCATACATCCACATCCACATCCACATCCATATCCACATGCATACATCCACATCCACATCCACATCCACATCCACATCCATACATCTACATCCATATCCACATCCATACATCCACATCCATATCCACATACACATCCACATCCAGATCCACATCCATACATCCACATCCACATCCAAATCCATACATCCATATCCACATCCACATCCACATCCATATCCATACATCCACATCCACATATCTACATCCATATCCACATACACATCCACATCCACATCCATATTTACATCCACATCTACATCCACATCCACATCCATACATCCACATCCATACATCTACATCCATATCCACATTCACATCCACATCCATACATCCACATCCATATCCACATTCATACATCCACATCCATTCACATGCTATTTCCATTCAATAGCTTTTTCTAGATTAATGATACCGATAATAGGATTTTTTTTTAATTTTTGCCAATTACTTGGCCTAATTAAAGATTCTTTTTCTGACAACTATTTCCATATTCCTTCTCAATTCTTCAATCGAATTATATTCAATATTCTTCTTTTGAATAAAATAATTCATGGGATTTGTAGAAATAAATTCTACCCATATTTCCACTTTTGGTAAATAATCATAAATCGAATTATACTAAAAGTTCCTCTTCTTTCTATTTAATTTCTTGGATCCTAATTACCATGGAAATTCCTCTTTTTACATTTAATTATTTATATTCCAATGTCATGGGAATTCCTCATTTCCCATCAATTATTTCTCATAAAATAAATTTTTCTAGATTAAAATATCCATTATTTCGATATGCTAGAAGTTTCTCTTTGCCCGTCTAAATGATGGAATTCCAAATGTCATAAGAATTCCTCTTTTGACATTTAAATATTTCTCATAGATAAATATATTTATCTAAAAATTCATCTTTAAATTTAAAAAAAAAATCCCATAATTCCAATATACTAGGAATTTCTCTTTTCCCATCCAAATGATGGAATTCCAAATGTAATAGGAATTCCTCTTTAACATTTAATTATTTCTCAAAGATAAATAAATTTATCTAAAAATTCATCTTTAAATTTAAATTAATTATCCAATAATTCCAATGTGATAGAAATTTCTCTTTTCCCATCCAATTGATGGAATTCCAAATGTAGTGGGAATTCCTCTTTTATCATTTAAACTTATCTATGCAAAAGATAAATCTAACTAAATTTTCTCTTGAAAATTAAATAAAATCTTCATTAATTCCTTTACACTAGGAATTACACTTTCCTTATTTAATTATTTGAATTCCAATATGGTGGGAATTCCTCTTTCATCATATAAATTTATCTATGCAAAAAGATAAATTTAACTAAAATCTTTCTTTAATTTTTACATAAAATATACATTATATTAGTATTCCAATTTTTTCTATTAATTCTTTGGAATACATGGATTTCCATTATCATGGGGATTACTCTTTTAACATTAAAAAAATTACTAGAATTCCTCTTTTTGTTTAATTTATTAACTAAGCATAAACATACAAATCAATTTCTCCATGATTTCAATGAGAATCATTCAATTAATCTAGGATGATAATTCATAGAATATGGTAGGAAGTCCTCTTTTCATATTATGAATGAAAATGTTTTATGTGTTTATTTTACAGAAATTTTGCCATAACTCCGCTGTGCTATTACTGATAATTCTCAATTTAATTGAAAGAATGAAGTTTTATATTATTCATATGATTAGAATGAACACTAATTGGATCATTATCCAATTATGGATTGATTCATAATTTCTCTATGAAATAAATATCATAAAAGCATTAAAAAGCCATTATTTTGGCCTCCAATTAGACAAGCATAGAAATTACTTTTGGATTAGAGAAATGTTTCATGAGAAGCTTCATTTGGATTGAGAATAGGTCATAGGAATGACCTCTCTTTGGGGACACACACACACAGAGAGAGAGAGAGAGAGAGAGAGAGAGAGAGAGAGAGAGAGAGAGAGAGAGAGAGAGAGAGAGAAATGCTTAAAAACCATTAAAATTAAGCATAAATGGAAATTTATGTGTTTTTTTATTACAATTCATAAAAGAACTTCAATAGTAATCAAAAGCCATTCAAATTAAAGCTTCTCAAGCTTGAAAGGGGTTGAGAAGAGAAGCATTTGGAGTTTTAATAAGAAAAAGACAATAATCCACACTTTACCTTCTAATTTACTTGATTTTTTGATCACAGTAGAGGCCCCCAACCAATCACTTGGTTTGGCATATTGTAGGAGTCACCAAGGAAGATTGAAGAGAGAGAGAAGCTCCAATCTCTTCAAATTTGTAGAGGTTTTTAGAGGATAATAGAAAATATCATTATTTGAGCATAATACTGGCATAGTATAGTTCTTATATTTTTTTACAAAGGGCTAAGGATCTATTTATAGGTGAGGGAGGCCTCTAACCAAGTCCAACTAATTTCTAAAATTTTCCAGGTTCAGTTTGGTTGAATTTGGACAAGATTTGGACCTAGTTTGGTTCCCTTTTGATTTGGTTTGATCTAAGAGAGAGGAGAGATAAAGTTATGCACAGACCCAAGGCTTGGATTATGATGAGACGTTTAGTCCAGTGGGGTGAAGATGGGAACCGTGAGGTTAGTTATTGCCATGGCTATGGCAAATGGTTGGGAAATGCATCAAATGGATGTCAAGAATGCATTTCTAAATGGTGATTTGTAAGAGGAAGTTTTTATGGAGCAGCCAGATGGTTATGTACACCCAAGGTACCGCACTCATGTATGCAAGTCAAAGAAATCACTTTATGGGATAAAACAAGCACCTCGTGCTTGGAGTGATAAGATAAGCTAATATCTTATCTCTATTGGTTTTCAGGTTTTGCTGGCAG
This sequence comes from Cibotium barometz, assembly GCF_041138505.1. Lineage (NCBI taxonomy): Eukaryota > Viridiplantae > Streptophyta > Polypodiopsida > Cyatheales > Cibotiaceae > Cibotium > Cibotium barometz. The sequence goes on from NC_141072.1 coordinate 42,997,956, forward strand.
ATTCTTCACTATATGTGAAGAAGAAAGATCATGGGATTGTGGTGGTTGTCATCTATGTGGATGACTTGATTTTGACATGTGATTATGCTACAGATATTATGCATGTCAAGAAGGCATTGAGTGGGCAGTTTGATATGAAAGACTTGGGTGATTTGAGGTATTTTCTTGGCATTGAAGTGGTCAAAGATCATGGAGGAATATGGCTAGTCTAGCGTCAATATACACTGGATATGTTGGCTAGATATGAAATGACTAGGTGTATACCCATGAGTACGCCCTTGGAGAAAAATGTGAAGTTGAGGGCTGATTTTGGTGAAGATTTGGAATATCCATCTATGTATAGGAAGATGGTTGGCAGCCTCATTTACATGACTATTACACGGCTAGACTTGAATTATGTTGTTGGGGTTGTGATTTAGTTTATGCAAAGCCCTAGAAAACCTCATTTGGACACAATGAGACGGATCATGTGTTATGTAAAGACCACAGCACATTATGGTCTTCTTCATGAGCATGGTAAAGGCTTAGATGTATATGGCTACACAGATGCAGATTGGGTAGGTAGCTCTTATAGAGGAGATGTACTAGTGGTTATGCCTTTACATTTGGGAGTGTTGTGGTGAGTTGGAGTAGCAAGAAGAAACCCACTGTTGCTTTATTCAGTACAAAGGCTGAGTATAGAGGAGCAGCCATAGCTTCATGTGAAGGAGTGTGGTTAAAGAAACTCCTTACTTTGGGTGAGCCCATTGAGCGCAAGGTTTTCATACACATTGTGACAACATGAGCAACATAAAGTTGGCCAATAATCTAGTTTTTCATGCCCAGACCAAACATATAGAGGTCCACTATCACTTTGTCAGGGAGAACGTGTTGGATGGTACAGTGGATTTGAAGTATATGAAGACTAAAGAGCAGGTTGCCGACATATTTTACAGAGCCACTTGGGAGAGAGAAGTTTGAGTACTTACGTACCATGTTGGGAGTACATGAGATGAGCTTGAGGGGGAGTGTTGATCTCCCCAGCTCATCTTCTTCATCTATGGATGTACATCATGAGCTTCAGAAGGGCTATTGAGATTACAAGCTCGATGATAACTAGAGTCAGTACGATATGTGTTGGCATGGTAGATAGTAGCATGTGAGTGGCAAAAATAAATGGCCGCATCTAGCTAGCCACAGTGTGAGTGGACATTAGATAGGATTATTTGGTGTGTGAACACAGCACATTTAGTGTGTAGTGTGTAGTCCTCTTCTATTATGCATTGTGTGAGAGTGGATATGGTTTCCCTCTATGGTTAGGGTTACACTAATGGATTGGGGTGTGTTCTCTCTCTTTATCAGTCTTTTATTACTATGTATAGGAAGATTGTTGGGAGTTTGATCTATGTCATGATCAGCAGGCCAGATTTGAGTTACACTATTGGCTTAGAGAGAGCTAGTTTATGCAAGTTTCGTGCAAACCACACCTTGACAATGTGCGACACACATTTCAGTATTTGAGGGCCACTATTGATTATGCATTGTTTTATGTAGCAACAAGTGTACCATTGGAGCTATATGTTGTAAAAGTGTTACTTTCATTAAAATTGAATTTATGCATAAATAGATGCATAAAAGAATTTTTTGATTACAAAAGCGTTACTTTCATTAAAATTGAATTTATGCATAAATAGATGCATAAAAGAATTTTTTGATTACAAAAGCGTTACTGTCTTCAAATTTTGATTTTATGCATAGAAAGATGCATAAAGAAATTTATTTTTATTTCAAAAGAGTTACTCTCATCAATTTTGATTTTATGCATAGAAAGATGCATAAAGAAATTTATTTTTATTTCAAAAGAGTTATTCTCATCAGTTTTGATTTTATGCATAGAAAGATGCATAAAGAAATTTATTTTTATTTCAAAAGAGTTATTCTCATTAAAATTGAATTTATGCATAGAAAGATGCATAAAAGATTTATTTTTATTTCGAAAGTGTTATTCTCTTAAAATTGAATTTACGCATAAATAGATGCATAAACGGATTTTATAAAATGTTATTTCCCACTAAAGTTGTTCTTATGCATAAATAGATGCGTGAAGAATCTTTATATCAAAAATAAGAATTCTCTTACATTCTATAAATAGATGTGATAAGATGTGATATGAATCAGATAGATGAGAATGAATAGAGAATGGATGTGATGAGAATAGAAGTGATGAGAATGAGAGGTAAACAGATGTGATGAGATGTGATGTGAATCAGATAAAAGTGAATGAATAGATGAGATGTGATGTCATGTGAATCAGGATGTAAATGAATGAATCAGGATGTGAATGAATGATATAGGATGTGAATGAATATGTTAGGATGTGAATCGGGATGTGAATAAATGATAGAGGATGTGAATGAATGTGACAGCATGTGAATTGGGATGTGAATGAATGATATAGGATGTGAATGAATGTGAGAGCATGTGAATTGAGATGTGAATAAATGATAAGGGATGTGAATGGATGTGATGTCATGTGAATCGCGATGTGAATGAATGATGTAGGATGTGAATAAATGTGCTAGCATGTGAATCCGGATGTGAATGAATGATATAGGATGTGAATGAATGTGTTAGCATGTGAATCGGGATGTGAATGAATGATATAGGATGTGAATGAATGTGATAGCATGTGAATCGGGATGTGAATGAATGATAAGGGATGTGAATGGATGTGATGTGATGTGAATGGGGATGTGAATAAATAATAAGGGACGTGAATGAATGTGTTAGCATGTGAATCGGGATGTGAATGAATGAGATGTGATGTGAAATGGATGTGATAAGATGCTATGTAAACTGGATAGATAGATGTGATAAGATGCGATGTAAACTGGTCAGATGTTAATGTACGTGAAGTGATGAGATGTATGGGTAGATGCAAGTGGATGAGATCTGATGAGGATAAATGAGAAAATAAGTGATGAGATAGAAAAAGATGTGATTAGATGAGAATGAGAATACTTATGGAATGAATGTGGATTGATGTGGATGGATGTATGGATGATGTGGATTGATGCGGATGATGTGGATGGATCTATGGAAGATATGGATGGATGTATGGATGATGTGGATGGATGATGTGGATGGATGTGTGGATAATGTGGATTGATGTGGATGGATGTATGGATGATGTGGATTAATGTGGATGATGTGGATGGATATATGGATGATGTGGATTGATGTGTGGGTAATGTGGATTGACATGAATGGATGTATGGATGATGTGGGTTGATATGTGGATAATGTGGATTGACATGAATAGATGTATGGATGATGTGGATTGATGTGTAGATAATGTGGATTGATGTGGATGGATGTATAGATGATGTGGATTAACGTGTGGATTGATGTGGATGGATGTATGGAAGATGTGGATGGATATGTGGATAATGTGGATTGATGTGGATGGATGTATGGATGATGTGGATTGATGTAGATGATGTGGATGGATGTATGGATGATGTGGATTGATGTGTGGATGATGCGATTGGATGTGATTTGATGTGGGAATAATGTGATGTGGTAGGGATCAATGAAGAAAAAAAATCGTGGGAAGATGAGAAAAGATGGGGACTAATGTGAAAGGATGTGAAGTGATGAGAAAAGATGGAAATATTGTTGGAACTGTATTTGTACGTGAAATCTGTTTTTAAATGACTGTTTTATGTCAAGAATGCTGGGGAAGGATTTTGATCGTCTTGTGAATGAGGTCGTGGAGACCTATTTGTTATAGTTTGCAACTGCTACTACGGAGAGTCAACAGAGGACGTCTCGCGTAGCAAGGTTGGCTGAGGTCTTGACCAGCCTTGATTTAAATGTTGATTTAAATGGTGAGCTTTCGGTACAGTGGATGAGGGACCAAGGAAGAGGCCTATGAGTGAAGCACTAGATGACCTGCGAAGGATTCTAGAGGGTGCTGACCATACGGTGCTCGGGCTCTGGGTCATCGAAGATACCCACACGTCCGTCGCGGGGAAGATATTGGAACAAGGAGTAAGAGTTGTTTTCTGAATTTGGGCATTGATTTGGTTGATTGACCTTGCTGGTCCTCAACGGATTAGTCCATGGCTCTTTTATATGGATCTGTTGGTTGATCTTGCTGATCTTCAACGGAAACTCCATTTTTGTTAAAGTGAATACTTGCCGGTTACTATGAGCTAGGAACTATCGAAAAGGCCCCTGAGTGGACAGGGGTGAGCGTTCTGGTTGCCAATGATGCCATAGGTACACCGATGAAGGAATGTTTGGAAATAAGGATTCAACTGGATAATTAGAGGATTATGAACAGTGACACTATGGTTTCATTAAATGAATGTTTTAAAGACTGTTGAATCTGTGAAAAAGGAAATTTCATATTGGGTGTGTAAGTGGTGTGACTAGTTTTAAGTTTGCATGAATATCCGGCTAGGGGGCCTGGGAACTCTTTTCCCTGGTACGCGGGACAACCTAACCAAATTCTTAATTGGATCTCATCACTACATTGGTTGGCTAACCCATGGGACTGGGATGGGGTTAGACTGGATCTCATCACTACATTGGTTGGCTAACCCATGGGACTGGGATGGGGTTAGGCTGGACTGATGGATCTCTAAATTGAGACTCAATTCTGTTCTGGTTCGATAGATGAAGTAAATCCCGGACAAAAATTGTTCTATGGAAAAGAATCAACGGCTGTGCCTCTCAATGAGGAAAAAAGTGTTGGTCTCTATGATCCAAGTACAATCTTTTCCCTGATCTGACTATGGGACTTACGGGTTCAGTCAGATTCGTTCAGTTAGTTAAGGCTTTTGACTACGTTAGAGAAAAGGTATCTTGGAAGAATCGCCCGTGCTTTCCGATCAAGGGAAGTTTTTTCGGGTTCAGTTTTGGAAGAATTGATGGATTAGTCTCTTGTCCGGATATCCATGGGCAAGGCCCCAAGTGTGGGACCCTGCCCTGCCCAAGAAGTACTACTTCCGCTGCTAGCACCCCTGAATTCGTTGCGCAGTGGGGATAGGGACCTCACACCCAAGGTCTTCTTGATGGTTCTGCCAATTCACTTCTAACAGTCTTCACACCTTCCAATACCTGCAGCTTCTACCTCAGAATTCTGCTACAAAACCTTATGCTTTCAAAGTCAACTACAATTCTAACTCTTCCCAAAATGTCATTTGACAACTTTATCCACTATTAGACTTCCCGATTAGGTAGGATACCACCTTCTAGCTTCTCTTCTGGCTCGTACCAAGTCACAAAACTACCTCCGAGAGGGTAGTATCTACCCCACTAGCTTAACTGACCCAAACACAGAAACTCTGTCCTCTGAGTTAGATGACACCACAGGGAGCTCTAAGAACTTAAAAAAAACTAGGACTAACCCTTAGAGACAATCAACTGACCAACTGTGTCAGATTGTTGCCACAGTAAGCTTGTAAACAGAATAAACCTTCTGATTACTATCCTCAGACGAGCCCAGAACTATAGCTGATGCTCAAAAACTCTTCCAAATAATCGAGATAGATCAGAATAAGATCCCCAAACCTCCGGCTAACTCCTCTAAAGCATGGCTACACAGAAACAATCCTATACCTCCTCACAACCGACACAATCTTACACCCACTGTCTTCATCAAGTTGAATCATAACAACCACACGGCAAGAGGGCCCACACACAAATGATTACAAAAGAAAAAACCATATATTTCACAACTTCAACAAAAATCATCAACAATCATATATTTTGCTACAATTGTCTGCAAGATCCATTAGCTAAACAACTAGGAAAAGTCTTGAGAGATCCTTAAGCTTTCCAAGTTCCAACAGTGATGCCTACTGGGAGGTTCTGGGACTCCAACTTCCACACAGAACTCTCTCCCTCAACTGTAACCACTTGCTTTGGATAAGTTCAAGTCTCCTCAAACAGCAATCACGTCAAACCTCCACACATACAATTGGACAGCTCTATAGCAAGCTACAACCACATGACGCACAAGATCTCTTCTCCCAAAAACTTTTAACACAATTAGCCCTCTTCGTAATCTTGGATTGTCCTGAATTAAGCCTCTCTCTCATTGCTTCTATTCCCTTATCTACTTGTGTATCTTAGCTAGTTCATGCGTACTCCTACCAACATACCTTATCCTATCGTCTATCCACATCATGCAATAGTTTATTACATCGAGTTACAACATGCACATATATTCATGCGAAATCATAACCTCTAAATTCTCTAACCATATATAATCGTTTATTATTTTTCTAGGGGTTGGGGTGAGCATATTTCATGAGCATCTTGTTGGTCCTCAGAAAATTCCCATCAATGGCCTCCCTGATTTTTGAGTCAGCGCGGGCGTGCTGATGCAAAATTAAGCTACGCGGCCTCCCATTTGTTGATGATGGCATTCTTGATTTTTGAGTCAACGCACGTGCTGATGCAAAATCAAGTTGCTACTCTGGTCTCTCATTGTTATCACTGATGACCACCTTGGGTTTTGAGTTAGCGCATGCACTGATGCAAAATCAAGCTGCTCCGATCTCCCATTTACACTGATGGCTTCAGGAAACTCTGCCTCTATAGCTCCATCTAAATCTCATGACTGTGTGAGGGGACAATCACTAGCACCCAAACCACAACAAACACAACACTATAGGCACTTGAACTCCCAATCAATATCCCCTGGTCCTCAGCTACCCCAAAGGAATGCTTCACTACCCCCAGTCACACTTCAGCGTTTCCTAAACTCTCCTCTATGGTCACACTAACCTTTAATGTCTTTGATCTATCACTTCAGAGACTCTCCTGACTCAAGCCGACACCTAGCTGACAAAAACCACCTCCAGTAGATGCATAAATGCTCAGAACCTACCTCCAAAATCTGCCTCTTATTTCTTGTAGAAATGCTACTCCCTAGAGCCTCAAAGTATCCTCCACCATCAGCTAGCTTCATAAATAGATGTTAACACCTCTTAAATATGAAACCAGCCTTCATGTGACTCCTACATCAAATCACTTCCAATGATAAAATTAGAAACATCCACAAATACAACGAACACTAAAAGAGGAATACTGAGCATATTTCATTTTGGGAAAATTGAGATAAGAACGTGAAAATATTCATAGAAATGCATCGAGAAAACATGGATAAATTTTTAATCAAAAAGAGGAATCACAAACATAATTAACTTTTGGAATTATGAATACATCTAGATTCTCGAGAAATATAATCTTAAGTACACTGAACGAGAAAAGGATTTCCCAAAAAAAAGACCAGAAACATGCTCAGTTGGATGAATGTAAATACTTGTGACTAATTTATTCCTAGATTCCCTAGGAAAGGAATCTAGAATTCTTGAAAGGATCGAGGATCCAAAAGAGAATGGAAATATAGACTTAATTGAATTTTGAGTCAAGAAAAAGTTACCTTTAACTAAGCCAAGTAATGGTTGGGACTTAGAAAGTTCTGTTAGTATAAAAGGTAGAGTAACTATACTCAACCTAGTTGATTGTGGAACAAAAATTTTGATAACTAGATCAAGGAAAGTTGATAATCAAACCTCATTTGCTCAAAGTGAAAAGAGACCATCTTGTTTGTAGAAATTGAAGTGATGTGTGGGAATGATATGGAATGATGTGAATGAATGTGAAAATGATGTAGGATGATGTGAATGAATGTGGAAATGATGTGGGATGATGTGAATGAATGTGTGTGGATGATGTGAATAAATGTGAAAATGATGTGAGAAATTGTGGAAATGATGTGGGATGATGTGAATGAATGTGGAAATGATGTGGGATGCTGTGACTTGATGTGGAATGATGTGGAGTAATGTCGAATGATAAGGATGATGAGAAATGATGAGGAATGATGTGGAATAATGAGAAATGATGAGGAATGATGTGAAATGATGTGAAATGATGGAATGATATGAAAATATGGGAATTTTCGTTGGAGACTCTATTTACATGTGAAACCTATTTTTTAAAGATTTTTTTACATCAAGAATGCTGGGGAAGCATTTTGACTCTCTTATGGAATGAGTGGGATGAAAATATTCTTCTTTTCCACACAACACTCAACACACCATATACAAAGATAAGAGTTCACACATATGAAAAGGTACTCAACCAGATACATACTAGGGTTCTCTATAGTGTGAACCCAACTAAATGAGCTGGCGCTATAACTATGCCAGTCTCTAGAATGAATGTCACCACACAGCCTATCATCCCACTGGCCGCATATCACCCATGATCTCACCAACCATGCCAGTGGTGTAAGTGTGAGGCCTATTCGCGAGGTGGGTCATCAGTGTCCATCGCCTCACTAGATGAGCTCGATATCTCAACACTCCCCCTCGAGCTCAACTCCATCTCATGTACACAAAGCGAAGCCCTAATCTGATCCAATGGCACTGAGATAGGCTTACAGCTTATCATACCATACTTGGACAACATGTCCAAGCCATACTGTCTCTGCAGTAATCCAATACCATGCGGTGACCTAATCACCTCAATGCCCAAGAAGTATCTGAGCTCCCCGAGATCCTTCATCTCAAACTTATGTCTAAGCAAGATCTTCACATCAAAGATCTCTACATCATGGTCCCCTATAAACGATCAGGTCATCTACATAGATGACAACAAGCACAACCCCTCTATCACTGTGTCTCGCATACAGCGAGACACAGTCAAAAATCTGCATTACAGCGAGAAATCTGCATTGGCTACATGAAAGCCAATAGTGACAAGATATTCAGAAATCTTGTCAAACCATGCTCTTGGTGCTTGTTTTAAGCCATATAAGGCTTTCTTCAACTTGCAAACATGCTCGGGGTGACTCACATCCTCATAACCAGGTGGCTACAACATATACACCTCTTCCTACAAATACCCATGCAAGAATGCAATCTTTACATCCATATGATGTAAAGACCATTGGTTTGATGCAGCCACTACTATCACAACTCTCACTATTTCCATCTTGGCAACTGGACTGAAAGTTTCCTCATAATCAATGCCATATGTATGCGCATATCCTTTGGCTACCAATCTAGCCTTGTACCTGCTTATGCTTTCATCCACTGTTATGTTTTACTTTGTACACCCACTTGCATCCAATGGCTTTCTTGCCTTTAGGAAATTGCACTAAATCCCAAGTCTCATTTCTATATAGTGCATCCATCTCCTCATCCATAGCTTTCTCCCAACGCACATTTCCAACAGCCTCATCAATGCATGTGGGTTCTGCAACCTGCACAACTTTTGCCATGTATGCATAGTGATGTGCCACATAACCATCATAGGTAAACCTCTGCACAGGATTCTTCACTCTCCCAAATCTTCACAGCTTTGCATTCATGGCTTCCATAGCCTTCTACACTAGGTGTTCTCATAGCTGGTACCCCAAGCTCCTCATCTCTGAGCCACTAGACTCTCCATCAACATGAGAATGCCCTGTAGAAATGTCACACATACTAAGGGGCTTAGCCACTTTCTCTTTGCCTTTATGTGATGTACTAATCACATTTGCAGGACTAGTATTATGACGCAGCCTGCCACTCCATGGTCTATCAACTGAGCCACTAGATGAGGACTCTCCTGGTCCACTCAAAGACTGTGATTGCTGACTTGCATTCTGTGCAACCACACTTCCACTCACCCCAATTGAAGTGATAATCCTCACCTCATGTATATGCCAAGAGGTAGGTTTCATCACCCTCTACATTTGGCCACACCGTTTCATTGGGATATTGAGTCAAGGTATGGTGTCAATTAGCCATCAATGTTTCATAGCCAAACCCAAACCCAAACCCAAACTCCTCCGCCTCAAGGCACACCTCGCCTCCTCCCGTCTGGCACCGCCCCCGCCCTCCTCCACCTCGGCGCACACCCCGGCCCCGAGCATCACACGCCCTTGCCCTGCTCGGCCCCCTCTCCTCCGCCTCGATGCACTCCCCAGCCACCGTGCGCCGCCCCTGCCCTCCTCCGCCTCGGTGCAGCACACGCCCCCGGTGGCCTTCTTCGGCACAACCCCCCGGCGGCCCGAATTTGAAATTCAAACTCCCCCCCTGAATTTGAATTTCAAAATTTCCCCCCTTCCCCCCAAATTTGAATTTCAAAATTCCCCCCCAACCAAATTTGAAATCCAAAGTTTCCGCCTTCCCCCCACCGACCTCACAAAATTTCTACCTTCCGCCTTCCCCCCACCGACCTCACACAAAAAAGCGATGATTCTGTGTGGTGAGCGAACGCGATTCTGTGTGGTGAGCGTGCAGTGCTTGTAATCACCATCGCGCACGCTATCATACACAATAATCATCTCTGTTTCCTGTCTCTGAAGTGCTCGCTCAGCCCTGCATTTCAAACAGTTTCTTTTCCTCCCGCAATCGACACGTCTGCGTTGGTTCCAACCTCTATTTCCTGCAAAACCATCACGTCCATATGCCATCGGATACTTCAAGCATCCCACATGCCATCGAATACTTCAAGCATCTGTCATGTCTGTGCGACATCGGAGACTTTCGTGCGCCCATCTGCATTTCGTGTGTTCCCTCATCTAATTGAATGCTTTACGTAGCTAGTAAGTCCTTCTTTAATTGATTGTCTATATCAATATAAACGCTTACTTGATTGCACGCTAAGTGTGCCATTTGTCAATCGTTTCTCATCATAGATTGTTTGCACTTCTTGCTGCTCTCTTTTGTATCTTCACATATGTCGAGAACCTATAAAACTGATCTTTGGGCACATTATATAATCTAAATGACAAGGGTTTCCTATATAAACATGGTATATGTGTCACATATGTGAGTGCACAACTTGGATATAGACTCCACCTTAAGTTCGAGCCTCCCCTACATAGAACTTATGTGTTAATGCTCGACCTAGATTGAGTCTTTGTTCTCCATGTTAGTGCACCCCGGCCTAGGTCGAGCATTAACACATAAGCTCGAGCCTCCCCTACATAGAACTTATGTGTTAATGCTCGACCTAGATTGAGTCTTTGTTCTCCATGTTAGTGCACCGACCTTAAGGCTCGAACTTGAGTTTGAGCCTTTGCTCTCCATGCTCGACCTAGATTGAGCCTTTGCTCTCCATGCTAGTGCACCCCGGCCTTAAGGCTCGAACTTGAGTTTGAGCCTTTGCTCTCCATGCTAGTGCACCCCGGTCCCTTAAGGCTCGATGCTAGTGCACCCTGGTCCCTTAAGGCTCGAACTTCAGTTTGAGCCTTTGCTCTCCATGCTAGTGCACCCCGGCCCCTTAAGGCTCGAACTTCAAATTGAGACTTTGCTCTCCATGCTAGTGCACCCGGGCCCCTTAAGGCTCGAACTTAAGTTTGAGCCTTTGCTCTCCATGCTAGTGCACCTCGGCCTTAAGGCTCGAACTTCAGATTGAGCCTTCGTTCTCCATGCTACACTGGCCTTAAGGCTCAAACTTGAGTTGGAGCCTTGGCTCTTTATGCTAGTACACCTCGGTGTTAAGGCTCGACCTTCAGATTGAGCCTTTGTTCTCCATGCTAGTGTACACCTGCCTTAAGGCTCGAACTTGAGTTGGAGCCTTTGTTCTCCATGCTAGTGTACACCGGCCTTAAGGCTCAAACTTGAGTTGGAGCCTTGGCTCTCAATGCTGTACACCGGCCTTAAGGCTCGAACTTCAAATTGAGCCTTTGTTCTCCATGCTAGTGTACTCCGGCCTCAAGGCTTGAACTTGAGTATGAGCCTTTGCTCTCCATGCTACTGCACCCCTAGTATCCGAGTGCACAACTTGGATATAGACCCCACCTTAAGATCGAACCTCCCCTACATGGAACTTATGTGTTAAGGCTCATTCTCCATGCTTAACTTTACATGGAACTTGGCCTTAAGGCTCCAACTTGAGTTCGAGCCTTGCCTATCTATGCTAGCGTATCCCTAGTGTTGAAAATACAAGTGAATAGGGTGTGTGCGGGAACAAGCCCTTGGTTAGAGGCTATAAAAGAGGATGTGTAAATGTGAAAGAACCTGTGAAAAGGTGAGAAGAATCTACTGGGAGAGAATAAAGGGTAGCATGAGAAGATTTAGGAAGTGTGGAGATATTCTGGGAAGTGTGGAGATATTCTGGGAAAAGTAAAGAGGTGGAGAGAATCAGGGAAAAGAGGTGGAGTGAATCATGGAGAAATCAATGGGATTTGATGCTTGATGTAAACTCTATAAATTGAGGCATTTCCCTAATGAGAATTTGCTAGTTTTTGAGTATCCATGCCTACATTGATCTATTTGCTAATTATTCACTAATTACGTCTTAATCATTTGTTAATCACTTTGTTAATGATGTTGATTCTAGTGTTTGATCCACCATAGCTCATCATTATGCTCAAATTTCAACATGGTATCAGAGCCATGCCTAGAATCAATTAGGTTTATGAGCCCATTAGTTAATTAATTAGGATTAGTAGATAATTAGCAAATAATCAAATTTTTAGTTAGTTTTTCACTTCCCCCTTCACCCCCAGCCAGTGGAGGACTCCATTCTCCTTGCACACATAACATTAGGCTAAGCCCTTTTAGGTACTCATAGTAGACTCATAGGGCTACACACACCTTAAAGCATGTGGGCCCATTCAGCGCAGAACGCCGGCGGGAGCTCGATTTGCAGGCACCGTTTTTCTGAAGGGAATTGAAGATTTCTTCTTGCTCAAATCAAATGTCTATAATTACTCTTAGCCCCGAGGGTTTTAAAGCATGCTCTACAAGCTGGTTGAAGACAGAATTCAGTTTCATCAAGTCTACATTGAGATCCAAGCTCTTCATCAAATCTGCAAGTGACTTTGGTAAAACAGAGATTAAGCTTTCAATATTTGGTCAAATCTTGTGTTTCTTGGCTTAATCCTCTACTAGACTCATTGCTATTGATGCCTTTTAAAGCATTTGAGCTCATTTGAAGTGTAAGGCACCAAATCTGGACTCCCCGCATACTCTTTTTTTTGCACACAAAATAGTGGATTAATTTGCTAATCAATGATTAATCAGTGCTAATCACTATACTTTGGTGCAATTGAGGGTTCAAATTAACCATTAGGTATCTGATACAGATCCCTATAACTTCAAAAATCAAATCGAAGTTGGTTTGATACTCCAACCATCCCATACAAATTGGTTACCCTTGATTTAATGTAATTTCTGGTAAAATTGTGCTGATAAATTTGTGAAAATCATCATTTTACATTTAACCCTTGGTTAATGCCTGTAAATCTCACTCAAAATCAAGATTATTCATAGCCAGAGTTGCATTTGGGAATGTGCATGAGAATGAATGCTATACGCATTATGTATTGGGCACATTACATCAGTGTAAAAATGGGAATAGACACTGCCCTTGTCCAGAATAAGGCAAGAGGTAAGACCTCCCGCATAAATTTGGGTTTGCATTGCATAATGACACAAGATTAACATCAAAAACCCAAAGGAACTGTCAGCAAAACATTGAAACATGTTGCTCACATGGAGCAAAATGGCCTAACGGATAAGCTCATGGCCCCAGCCATGAAAGAAGAAGAAAATCTCTTTCCAAGAAGAGGATCCACACCAAGAAGTTCTAAAGGAAGACATGGACACGAGAAGAGAAGCTACCATGAGAAGAGAAGCTGCCTCGAGAAGACTGAAAGAAGAGACGGACACGTGGAGAGATGCTGCCACGAGAAGACTGAAAGAAGAGACGGACACGTGGAGAGATGCTGCCACGAGAAGAAGACTGAAGACAAGAGAAGATGTGAGGCTCCAAAGAGTGAGGAGCCAGCTTAAGTTCGAGCCTCTCCTACATAAAACTTGGCCTTAAGGCTCAAACTTGAGCTTGAGCCTTGTCTCTATATGCTGGTGTACCCTTGTCATATCAGTGCACAACTTGGATCTAGGCTCTAGCTTAAGTTCAAGTTTCCCCTATATATGGAACTTGGCCTTAAGGCTCCAATATACTAGTGTATCCCTAGCATATGAGTGCACAACTTGGATCTAGACTCCAACTTAAGTTCAAGCCTCCCATACATGGAACTTCGCCTTAAGGCTCAAACTTGAGTTTGAGCCTCGCCTCTCTATGCTAGATTTGCACTACCATCATTACTACTTTGATGCATAATTTCCACCATGTTGTGCATAATGTCCACCATGTTGTGCTCTACCCCCTCTCAAATCATTTTGTTTGCGGAAACAATCACGTGCCATAGGACCAAATTTCCCACAATAATGGCATTCCACATTTTGCATAGATGTTTGTTGGCCTTGCCAATGTCCTCTACCACGAGGATTACCTCGGCCTCTCTGAGGTGTATATCCATGACCACCTCTAGCACCATATGTAGGCTGAAAATTCTCTTGTGGTGACCTGTCCTGCCATCCACGACCATTACCACGGCCACGTGATGCAAATCTCCCCTGCCTCTAAATCCCCTTTATGAATAGAAAGCTTGATTTCTACCATTATCATCATGTCTAGTAGATGCATCATGAAAGGAGTCACTGAGTTTGATTTCCTCAACAAGCAAGAGTTAAACCAACTCATCAAAATCTGGTAAACCTATACTCCAAACCGAGATGGATGTATCAAAAGACTTATACTCCTTGCCAAGACCACGCAAGGTAATGTCTACCAAATCATCATCAGGCATGGGGGCATTGATTGTTGCCAATGCATCTGCATACTTCTTTATCTCTTGTACATAATCATGGATGCTCCTTCCTTTCCGTTTCACATTATGAATCTGTTGTTACACAACAACTGAGACTTATGAGCACTAGTGTCTGTATCAAACAGCTTTGCCAATGTATCCCATGCATCCTTGGGATTCTCAGCATCATGTATGTGTATGAGTATAGCATTCGAGATACATATAGACAGGTAATGCAAAACTTTGTATACTCTTTCTGACCATTGCTTATGAGCTATAACTATTGCTGTGTAGGTTGTAGGGGTAGTTTTGGCTCTGGCTCCGCACTTGTAATAAGGTTCCAAAAACCTTTTCCCTTCAGAAAGCTTTCGATCCTGTACTTCCATGCCTGGAAGTTCTTCCTATTCAACTTTTCACCCACAATTTGTACTGGATTGTCAGACATATTTGCTCAATGCAAATGCATGTCTTGCACACATCCAAATCTATAAAAGAGCCTTCCTTAGCTCAACCACACTCTAATAAGTGTTCTAGATACTCCAAAGTAGTCAACAAACTTCACTTTTGATGTAGAAAATCAAACTGATTGCATCCAAAAATGAACTGGCATATACGCAGTCCAAGGTACCCTGTTTTGGCATGCTTTCCAAGGCCTCAAATTGCAATGTAGTGGTTCAATCAAGTGTGGATGACTTGAATGGCACCTAAACAAGCTCAATGTTGCATATCAACACCAACCAAGGTGTGTACATACCAATTTTGTCAAACCCCCTTCTCTGTTTTGAGAAAAACCAGTAAAACCAATAGTAGAATTGCTCTAATTTCTTCAATGCTTGTCAAAATTGGGAGACCAGGCATTCATTAGCTTAGCAATGATGTCCACTAACTCCATTTAAAAGGAATTAGAACAATTGTTTAAGATGAGAGAGTAATTAGTCGATTAATCACACTTTGTTTCACTAATCACAGTAGACAGCCTGTTTAATCAGCTCATTTCTAGCTCCATAATTCATAATTGCTGTAGCCTGTTTAATCAGCTCATTTCTAGCTCCATAATTCATAATTGCTCCAACCAATCATATAGCTACCTCCTTGGGTTTGTGTATTACACATTGCTAAGCAAAATTTAGGTTTAATCAACCACACAAGTGGAATTTGGCCTCCACTTATCAAAAGTATGAGAAAAGTACTCTGTTTTCCCTGTATGATCTGTGCCACCTGCTCCTGAGGGGATTTGGTCTGATTTTAGTGTCAATTGAGACCATGTATAGTTAGCTAACACTCCAAGGCATGTGTACAACCCATCAATTGTCTGATTTTTGCCAAAAACTAGCTCTAATTTCATCCACCAAGTGACTCTTTTTCTCTATTTTGTGAGAGCTTGAAAAACAGTAATTTTTCAATCACTCAAATGCATCATACTTGCTCCAAATTCATTGTAGGGCTTGCACATGAGTTGCCAATACATTCATCCTTGTCACATACATGTTTCTTTGCCAGATTGCATCCATTTACACAATACATCGCCTCTTCCAAGCTCCAATGGAAAGCTTGCAAAAAACCAAAATTTTCTTTTGCTTTGGGCAACCCTAATTTGGCTTGTTTGTGCTTGAATCACTTGCAATCTGCTCAAGGGTGTTTAGTAGTCCTTACCTACCGTCGCTGGTAGGCCAAGCTCTCAGATCTGATAGAAATCGGTGTGCTCCAAGCTTCACAGCATCAATGGCAAGCTTCATAGCTTTTCTTCATAGCTTTTTCTCCCTCTTCTCTCACTCACTCATAAACCCTAATAGAGAGCACCAGGCTTTGATACCATGATGAAAAACAGGTAGAGGGAGAGGAGACACACACATAGGAGCAAACCCTAATGTATATTGCAAACCCTAACCATAGAGGGAAGCCATCTCCCTTCTCACACAATGCATAAAGCCATAATCCATAATACACAACTCACACTATGTGTTTTGTCCACACAGCTAACCCTAGCTAATGTCCACACACTATGACTTGCTGGACGTGGTCAATGTGTTTTGTGCACACACAGCTAACCCTAGCTAATGTCCACACACTATGACTAGCTGGATGCGATCATTTATGTCTCACACATGCTGCTACCTAACATGCCAGCACATAGTGCAGCTGGCACAAGCTGACATCGAGCTTAAATCTCAACAAGAAGATTTTCCTAGAGGAATCACCTATGCTTTCTAGGCGCTTTCTAGGCAAGGAAAGTTTTTTTCGGGTTCTCGGTTTCAGAAGAGCCACCGGACTAGTCCCTTGCCAGGACATTTGTGGGCGAGGCCCTGAGTGGAAGCTATGCCCTGCACATGAGGTTGCTACTTCCCGCTGTGCTAGCAGCTATGTTAAGAACTATACTGCCGTATCAATCTACTTGGATACTATGGTTCTATGTCCTACTCTATGTCAATAGCATGTGGTTTGTGTACTTTTTACTCTTGGTACCTTTGTAGTATCAATCAATCATAGGAAGTACTTGGATACTATGGTTTTATGTCCTACTCTATGTGAATAGCATGTAGTTTGTGTACTTTGCACTCTTAATACTTTTTCAGTATTGAGTACTATGTGTCTTGAAGTCAAGTATAGGAAGTACTTGCACATTCTTTGATCTACTATAGTCTACTACAGGAAGTACATGGATACTATGGTTGTATGTCTTGTGCTATGTCACTAACATGTACTTTATGAAGTAATTCTCTTGTACTTTGGTAGTACTAGTATGTTGTAGTATTGGCATGTGCTTAGCTCTAGTATGTTTAGTACTATGTGTAATGTCACACAACTAGAGGAAGTACTTGGAATACTATGGTTCTATGTCCTATGATATATCAATACTATGTCCTTTTTGTACTTTAAGCTCTTTGTTCTTTGGCAGTACTTGTATGCCAATGGCACTAGTATGGTGTAGTACTTGCATGTCCTCAACTCAAGAATGTTCAATACTATGTGTACTGTGTGAGTATTGTGGTGTACACTGTGTATAGTACTATGTGAGTACTGTATGACTACTATGTGAGGACTATATGTATGTACTCTATGTGAGTATTGTGTACATTGTGTATAGTACTGTGTGAGTATTGTACGACTACTATGTGAGGACTATGTATGTACTCTGAGTTGTGTGGGGGGGGGTCTGCAAGCAAGGCAGGGTCTTTGAAGGAAATGAATATTGTATTAGTAATGTTCACAGTACTATGTGAGTATTGTACATAGTACTATGTGAGTACTATACACAGAACAATGTGAGTACTGTCTGACTCTACTGTGGGAAGGGGGTTTGCAAGCAAGGCCTATGCATCTTGAAGTCAAGTATAGGAAGTACTTGGACATTATTTGATCTACTGTAGTCAACTATAGGAAGCACTTGGATACTATGGTTGTATGTCTTGTGGTATGTCACTAACATGTACTTTGGTGAAGCAATTCTCTTGTACTTTGGCACTACTGGTATGTTGTATTGGCATGTGCTTAGCTCTAGTATGTTCAGTACTATGTGTACTGTCACACAACTATAGGAAGTACTTAGAATACTATGGATCTATGTCCTATGATATGTCAATACTATGTCCTTTTGTACTTTGAGCTCTTTGTTCTTTGGTAGTGCTGGTATGCCAATGGCACTAGTATGGTGTAGAACTTGCATGTCCTTAGCTCAAGTATGTTTAGTACTATGTGTATTGTGTGAGTATTGTGCACACTATGTACAGTACTATGTGAGTACTGTACGACTACTGTGTGAGTCACGGGTAAGTACTGTGTGTTGTGTGGGGGGGTCTGTAAGCAAGGGAGGGTCTCTAAAAAGGAAATGGAGTAATGACTATTGTATAGTACTGTTCACAGTACTATGTGAGTATTGTATACAGTACTATGTGAGTACTATACACAGTACAATATGAGTACTATCTGAGTACTGTGTGAGTACTGTCTGAGTACTGTGTGGGGGGTAATGGACTAATGTGGGTACTATACACAGTACAATATGAGTACTGTCTGAGTACTGTGTGGGGGGTAATGGACTAATGTGGGTTGTGTGGTAGGGTCTACAAGCAAGGTATTGAACTGAAAAGAGAGATCGCTGTGTCCATTGATGGCACGGCTATTGTTGCAGGGCAGTCTGCAAATAAAATACGGGCTTTGCAAGTCGATGACTTTGATGAGGATGCCCTATTGCAGGTAGCAGGTCAAGAAGCAAGCCAAGACCTGCAGCAAGCAGAATAGGGTGAACAAGGTTGAAGGCACCCCTTCAAAGGGTGAAGCTACCCCAACCCGGAGGTCTCGACGGCGGCGGACGAGTGGGGAATGGGAGGAGTTACACACTCTAGGTATGTATGAGTCACCTTTACTTGAGTTCTTGCTTTACTATGAGTCACCTTTACTGGAGTGTGTGGTCTCTGATTTCGACATGTGTTTTCTTTGATTATGCTCAAAAGACCTAAGTACTTTGAGATCTAAGCGCCGGTTGGTAGAACTTAAAGAGGCACCTGTTGAGAAGGTTGCTTTTGTAGATAATGAGGAGCCTGGAAAAGGTATGGTTGTGTTATTCAGATTGACATGTTTGTGTTTGGTAGTTTAGGTTGCAAGGGTGAAACCAGTATATGCATTACAGAGGTCACACAGAGGGGAAAGGTAAAGTGTCTAACATTGCTAGCAGCCAGCCTATTGTGGATGAGGATCTCGACAAGGGCGTTGCGGCTATTGTCCATGACATTATGAAGCTTGGGGGGGAGACGTTGCTGACAACAAGGACAAGGAAGGCCCTGCTAGCGGATGATGCTGACAAGGACATGGAGGGCCCTACTAGCGGGGGAGCATGCGGTCTATGTGGTATATGTATCTCTTGTGTGTAGCGATCCACAGACTTGGCAATGGGTAATAGGGGATAGGAATTGTGATGTAACTCTATCTTAGTCAATCATAGGAAGTGGGGTCATCGATACCATACTAGGTAGGGTTTAGGGAATGTGCACTATCATTTTGCATGTGTGTTTTATCTTAATGGTCCATGTCATGTGCAATTTTGGTGGAAGAGAACAAGGATGCCTTGTTGCAACTAGGATAACATTTTTTCTCATAACTTCAAGGTCTTAGATTCACTCGTATATATTGTCAATATACAGCTGCAATTATACCCAGGGTATATACGGGTATTCACGGCCCTTAGTGTTATAAGGCAAATGCCATCATATCTAGGCCTCAAGCAAGTCGGGGATTCCACACAAATGCGGTACTTCCATATAAAAACCCAATTTCTAATTTATGAATTTTCATTCTAAATATAAACTCGTACAAATTTCAAGACACAAATACAATCTTTCACTCATAACCCATAATTTTTTGACATATCTTGCTTCTTGGTTTATCAACTTCAACCAAATGGCTCTGATACCAGCTATGAGATCCCTACCGTCTGTGCGCATCGAACTCTGGAGAGCTAACCAGCGGAAGTACTACCTCACGTGTAGGGCAGAGCTTCCCAGTTGAGGCCTCGCCCACGAATGTTCAGACAAGAGACTAATCCCTCGGCTCTTCCAAAACTAAACCCGGAAAAAACTTTCCTCGCCCAGAAAGCATAGGGGATTCCTCCAAGAAAATCTTCTAACGTAGTCAAGAGCCGAACCCATGGGTCACATAGCCAAATCAAAGGAGGAACTTGCACTTAGTTCATAGAGACCAACGCTTTTTTTCCCAGTAAAGGAGTCACAACCGTTGATTTGTTTCCACAGAACAAGAATTATCATGTGACTTACTTCAACTATCGTAACTTGAACAGAATCGAGTTTTATTATATGAATCCATCGATCCAGCCTAACCCCATCCAATCCCATGGGTTAGCCAACCGCCCAACCACAGTATTGATGGGATCCATTATGCAAATTTGGTTATGTTTTGTCTCGCATACCAAGGAAAAGAGTTCCTAGGCCCCCTAGCCGGCTCTCATGCAAAAAATAAATAGACACATCACTTACACACCCAATATGAAATTGCCTTTTCTTAGATTCAGAATTTCCAACAAAAATGCAATAAAACCACAGTGTTTCCATCATTATCCTTAGTATTTCATTTCCAAGTTCCAATTTCTAACTTTTCCACTTAGGTCCCCACGACCTCAATCCAAATCCAATTTCCAGTCATTCCTTCCTCAGAGTACCTATGGCAGGTAACCCATAAATTTTTGACATTTCTTACTTCTTGGTTTATTAATTTCATCCAAATCGCCTCTGATACCAGCTGTGAGATCCTTGCCCTCTCTGCGCATCAAAATCTGGAGATCTATCAGCGAAAGTACCAACCTCACGTGCAAGGCAAAGCTTCCCACTTGGTGCCTCGCTCCCACGAATGTCTGGGGACAAGAGATTAATCCCTTGGTTCTTCCGAAACCAAACCTCAAAAAAACTTTCCTCACCCAGAAAGCATAGGAGATTCCTCCAAGAAAATCTACTAATGTAGTCAAGAGCCTTAACTATCCTTTGTATTCCGACCGTGAATCCACGGGTCACATAGCCGAATCAAAGGAGGAACTTGCACTTGTTTCATACAGACCAATGCTTTTTCCCCATCAAAAGAGGCACATCGTTGATTCTTTTCCATAGAACAAGAATTATCCCATGACTTACTTCAACTATCGTAACTTGAACAGAATCAAATTTTATTATAGGAATCCATCGATCCATCCAATCCCATGGGTTAGCCAACCGCCTAGCCAACCGCCCAACCACTGTAATTATGGGATACATTATGAAAATTTGGTTATGTTTTGTCCCAAGTATAAGGGAAAAGAGTTCCTAGGCCCCTTAGCTGGCTCTCATGCAAAAATTAAATACACACACCACTTACACACCTAACATGAAATTGCCTTTTCTTAGATTCACTATTTCCAATAGAATTGCAATAAAACCACGATGTTTCCATCATAATCCTCAGTATTCCATTTCCACGGTCCAATTTCTAACTTTTCCACTTAGGTCCCCCACGACCTCATTCCAAATCCAATTTCCAGTCATTCCTTCCTCAGCGTACCTATGGCATCGGCAACCAGAACACTCACCACCTGGTCAGTCCCTCTAGGCTCACCTAGTACTTCACTCAGGGGCCTTTTCAATAGTTCCTAGCTCATAGTACCGAGGAGTATATTCAAGATTTTTCCATAAAATCCATACGGACTCTCCATTGAAGATCAGCTAGATCAACCAATAAGATCCATATCAAAAAGAGCCATGAACTCATCTGTTGAAGACCAGCAAGGCCCCAATCAACCAGATCCATGCCAGAAAACAACTCCAACTCATTTTCTTCCTCGATGCATGCATGGGTACCCAAGGCGAGCACCGTATGGTCAACACCCTCTAGGCTCCTTTTCGTAGGTGACCTAGCACATCACTCATAGGCCGCTTCCTTGGCCCCCCATCCACCATACTAGAAGCTCACCATTTTAACCAAACAAAGGCTGTTCAAGACCTTGGTCGACCTTGCCACACGAGACATCCTTCTTTGACTCTCCGTCAGCTGTTTTGAAACATTTTCCACTAAGGTCCCCACAACCTCATTTCATAAGATAGTCAAAATGCTTCCCCAGCATTTTTAACATAAAATAAACTTTAAAAAATAGGTTTCACATGCACATACAGTTTCCAATAAAAATTTCCATATTTTCAAATTATTCCACATCATTCCTCATCATTTCATAGCATTCCTCATCATTTCTCATCATTTCATATCATTCCATATCATTCCATGTCATTTCTCATTATTTCACCTTTTTTCACATCAACTCACATCACATCATTCCACATCAATTCACATCATCCCACATCATTTCCACATTTATTCACATCATCCCACATCATTTCCACATTCGTTCACATCATCCAACATCATTCCCGCATTCATTCACATCATCTCACATCATTTCCACATTCATCCACATCATCCCACATCATTCCACATTCATTCACATCAACCCACATTCATTCACATCATCCCACATCATTTCCACATCACTCCACAAAGATCAATCCACAAATGAGAATGCTCAAAAATTCACTTTTAGCATAAAAAATAATTTATGCATAGACCTTCATTTTCTAATGATACAATTTCGCCATAGCTTCCCCACATTTTCTATGAAATGAGAATGCTCAAAATTCTGCTTTTAGAGTAAAATTTATTATGCATAAATTCATTTTCGAATGATATAAATTTTGCCATAACTTTCCCACATTTTCTATGAATTGAGAATGCTCAAAATTTTACTTTTAATATAAAAATTAGTTTATGCATAAACATAAACATTAATTCATCTAAACCAAATCATAACTCAAGAAAGGCATGGTTTTTAAGAGGAAACCCATAAAATAAAATGCTTCCCAAGCATGGGAGAGTTTAGGAAGAAGACTAACATCAAAAAAGAGTAAACATCATTGTTTAGGCTTACCCTTGGTGTCCTTGATTCTTTACCTTGCAAGAATATGTGTAGCCCTTAAGGAAGAGTCTTGGCCACCAAGGGAAGAGGATAATCTTCAAGAGAAGAAGAGAAGCACCAAAGCTTCACAATGGAGAGGCAAGGCAGAGGTATAATGGAATTACACTAAAATGAAAATTACACTAAAATGAAAATTACACTAGCATGTAAATACACTAAGATGAAAATAAAAAGGAATGGGGATCTATTTATAGGTGAGGGAGACCACCAACCAAGCCCAACTAGGATCTAGAGGCTTCCAGCTTCAGTTTGATCCAACTTGGATAACTATTAGACTAGTTATGCCTAGTTTTTGATCTAGTTTAGAAGAGGAGAGATGAGAGATGAAATATCTAGCCACTTTATGCCTAGTTTTTGATCTAGTTTAGAAGAGAAGAGATGAAATATCTAGCCACTTTATGAAATTTTTAGATTAAAAAATGCCCTTTTGATGTGATTTCTAGGCGCCTCCTTGATGAGGGGTTTTCTCTCTCCTGAGGTGTCACAAAGCCTCCCAAAAGTCTCCTAAAATATCTTAAAACTCATGATTATTGCATCTTCACCTCATGTGAGCCTTTCTTTACTATTTTTTTGTGGATATTTCTAAAATTTTCTATTTTTCTTTAATTTTTTATTTTCCAACCTTAATGGATAAGGATATCACATTTTTAAATTCAAAATATTTTAATAAGGCTTAGAACACTGAACTAATGAACTCCTTAGTTCACCCATTGTCCAAATCTAATGCAACTTGGAAATTTCTATTAAAATTATGTTCCAAGGGATCACTTCTTATTGACTGGAAGAAATTACCTATTCAAAAATATTTCAAAACTGTATTATCTCTCTCTAGAATATTTTCTCTCTCTAGACCAAAACAGGGTCAAACAAGATCTTTTTCCATTTCTAAAGGGGGAAATGATTACAAGAGACTGAAAGGGAGGTTCTTACATCTTTACATCATCAAAAAGCTAGAGGGAGGAATCTTACATATAGTGTCCAAAAATGGGGTTTCCACTAATGAGAGTAAAATCGAGGTAATCTTGTAACTACCCTCACCAAAAAACTACAAGAGAGTCCAAAGATTCATGGCCCATGTTACTACTACCGTTGGTTGATTCCTTTCTATACAGAGATATTGCATCTTTTTTACAAGCCATTGGTTGTATTCGTATGGACCAATGAGTGTCAACAAGCTTATGGCATGCTAAAGTAAGGCTTAGCAAGTGATCCAATATTGTGAGCATCTAACTAGGATACCATGTGAGTAAATAGCAAGGTAAGCACAAACCCAACCTCTTGTGAAGTTGTCACGTTCACAATGTTTTCTAAGAGAGATATTACATGGCTTCTATTTGTGACATAAGTATCACCTTGAAACACACACAGCAAAAGAAAAATAAGTTGAGAGAATTTCCCTTTAGGAATCAACCACAACACAATAGTGCCTCAAATACAAACATGAACTTGGAAAAGATCATGAAAATGATGTACCCGAAGTCATAAATGATGCTTTCTTGGACTTATTCTTTGCTGAGGATGAGGCTTTTGAGCTCAAATAATCAAGCCTCTTCTTAAGAGAAGATTCCACAACCCTACTTGTCGTATTTCCCTTGAGTTTCTCTTAGATCCTAACTGCACCTCACCAACATTATCCAATTGATTTATGTAACAATTTTCTTAACAACCAAAAAAAAAACTTCAAAAATATTGAAAACTTAAAAAACTTCTAGATACATACCATTTTACTAATGCAATTCAAAGTACCTTTATAGAATATTGCTTAATCCATTGGATACTCTCCTACTAGACATTCCAACCACCAAGGGAAATACTGCATCTGCCATTCAATCATGCCACATGCTTGTCTCCCCATCTATATTGAGCCATTCCTTTGTCACTTCAGGAAGACTTTCAAGAGTGGTCTCATCATGGATTTGAACCAACCACCTTATACATACAAACTTAGAATCTGTTAGAATCAAAAAAGACATATCATGGTATTGCTAAGAGTATGTGATATTTCACTTATATAGGACATGCTTGCATGACTCCTCAAGCTTTGGTTTATTCTTTTCACCTTCTTTGTTTTTGAATTTCCCCCATAGCTCTACAAAGGCCTTGTCTACCAAACCAAAGGTTAAAGCCTTCTGGCAATCCATTTTCAATTTTTGCTTTTAGTTTCTTACAATGGTCATACAAAAAGCACCAATAGACCTCCTTGCACATATGGATCCAAAATTTCTCTGTGCACTACTGTATCGAAAATCAATACTATTTTTTGCTTTTTAGTGGTTAAAAAGTGTAATATTTCCTTTTTTCTACCCACAAACATAAACAAGATTAGATGGTAAATAGAACACAATAACCATTTGCACATGCATGTTTTGAAAGATACCTTTTGGGAGGGATTCTTGTGTTGACTAAGGAGTCCAACTGATCCTTTGTCAATCCAAGGAACTCCTTCTCTTGTTTCCAATTGTCGTTAAACAAGATTGAGAAAAAGCCTGGCCCATTGCTTGGATTTACAATTGCAAGCATCTTACATAGAAAAAAACATCAATTTATGTCTACATGATCAAACAAAGACAATTGAAGAGGAAATCATCACCTTATAGGCATGTTCTTTAAATGTCCTTTCCACCTTGGCTATTGCTGCACTCTTCCTATCAGTGAGATAGAGGCATAATGGTTGTGTCTCTAGCAATATCCTCAAGTTCTTTCTCCATAAAAACAGCAAACTCACTCTACCAATTCAAATACACAAGAAGTTCTCTACATCACAAAGAAACCTTTCAAAGTTTCAAAACATGAAGATTATATTCCAAACTACTGGGTTAATGTAGCCACTGGGGCATTGTACCATGAGCCCTTTGAGCCACTTGTCTTCTGCTCACATATGCGAGCTCAACCTCATTCCAATGTCAATCTTCTACATTGGTAGACCCCTTAATAGGGACTCTTTATTAGCCGTGCCAAATTTTTGAAACATGAAGACATCTTGAGAGACATTTGTGGCCAATGTGGTCCAAGCAATACTATTATAACACCCATCATTTGTTTCTCAAAAAAATTCACAAAACATCATGAACCCCATGCCATATACGGTTAGGGATATAGAAAAGTACTTACTCATTTTGGGCTCCTAGTGTAAGCAATAGCTCACCTTGTATCTACATGCATGAACATGCATTTCATCATCGGACAATGCCTACATCTCACCATAGAGTATTCTGCAAATCATAATGACCAATGAGAATCGTCTCTAATAAAAATAAATGAGAAAATGATGAAATAAGGTCACTTGTACCTCTCTGTATCATCGGAAACCATGTTTTTAAATGATGATTTCCATCCCACACCATGTATTTCTTGCCGCAAAGATCCTCCCACTCTGGAGGGATCTGTCTTTCAAACTCGTCATCAACCTCTCTCCATAGCGGGCCCAAGGTCATCATCAATTGTTGATCTTCTCTTGGTTTTTTCAATGATAGGAGAAATGGGGTAGACAAAACAAAATATCTAGATCTTCTAAAGTTAGCTGCCAAGGTATCAGCACCAACCCCCACTGCTCTAGTAGCCTATACATAAGAATTCTTGGGGGATCCCCAAGATTCTTCTCTATGAATCCTTCTATCGCCTCTTCCAATAACCCCTCGAGAATATTTCTCCTAAAGGAAACTAGATGATTTAGAGGTTGATCAACAAGACTGACACTATTCTCCACTATAGGTGCAACATTTTGATTCACCTCCACCTCATGGCTTACATCATCCCCCTCATTCTCTTGATTCTCTGCATTGTTTTCCTTTGAAATAATGGGTACCTTCCCACTACACTTATGTCGATGAGCCCATTGACTCATGGTGGACAAGATTGAAAAGATGCAGGGGAGAAGAGAGCTTGAGCTCTTGCAAGCACTGTAAGGTTCCCCCCTTCCAAAAATAGGGGAAACACTTAAGATAGTCCGCTAAGTCTTATCTTGGGAAAAATTTCCTATTCATCGACACCTTGACTCTATAGAGATTCAAGGATACGATTTATAGGTATGACCTAGCTCTATCCCGCAGGGGGAGCGTGATTTTCTAAACATCAAATCACCCTTAGGGCAATTGATCATAAATTGGGCAACTACTAGACTTGATTTCTAGGGACAACGCTTTTTTCCTCATCTTATGCAAGGCACAGTTTGCTGGCCTAGTCTTCTAGAATAGAGTTATCCAGGAACCTAACTATCTAGCATAGGGCTTTCACTTAATCTGTTGGAAAGCTACCCGACTAATCGGGTCCACCCGTCCGTAGGATGGTGCCGTCAGGGCATTTCATCCTCCCACTTTCCACCCTACTCACGCATCAATTTGTTTTCTAATTAATCCTACCACACTGTTTGACATAAATAAACATATTCCTTAATTAAGGCCCTTTTTCACAAGGTTCGTTAAAACAGCCTTCTTACACAATACAATTATACCGAAGACAAGATGTAATTATATAAAAAGTTTATACATGAACCAATTCCATACAAGCCAAACTGGCTCTCTTATTCTTATTCTTTTCCTTTATACCGCCGCCGATGATCTAGAATTCGGCCTTCCAGCCTCTACATGCTGGGCAAAACCCTACGGGACCATACACCTCATCGTCGACCACTGGCGAGGACTCAAGCCAGCCTGTCGCCCTCTCAGGCTCCATCGCTCGATCCTCCCGCCCCTCAGAGAGATGTCTGCGCACTAGGGTGGGCTAATTTACCGCACTATCCTGGGCCCTCAGAACTAGGCAGCATCACAATTCACTCGCCTCAATCGGCAAACCTTATTCTCCCAATGGTATGACGGATACCATGGGCCAACTCCGAGCCTTACTAACGTCTCCACCGTCCGGCTACACAAGCACAAGAACGGGGCAGCGTCAAGGCAGGGAGGTCCTCTTACTCATATTGTGACTCTTCTCTCTTTCTAAGATCTATGGCAAAATAGCCTTCTTCTACAGGTCTACAGCATAGTATTCTTTCTCTAAAAGAAAAGCTATGGAGTTTTGGTCTCTCCCTCCGAAAGACCATAGAAATCTAAGCTTATTTTATGAGATATTAGATAAGAATGAAGGGATATATGCATCTCAAAATTTAGGATTACCTTGAGGCTACTTGCTGCCTTCTCACAGTTTTCTTTGTGTAGAGACCCTGACAGAAACAGCAAATTGTTTTGGCTATAACTCTCTAATTAAAACTCAGAATATAGTCATGTAACCACTCAAAAGAACGGGAAGGCAACTGGTCTACAAGCTATTGTGGGCAGAATAGGTAAAAACGTCTATATATAGCCACAAACGCACCATCTTTAGAAACGCGTTATTTTTTCATATTTTTAGTATGCATGGACTCTAAATGTGTAAAAGTACTCTAAATATGACCTCTTATCACCTAAACTCAAAATTCTATTTTTGGGAATACTTATCTCTTAATAGAACTATTCTTATGTTCTTATTTCTTTTAGGATTTTTGGAGCTAATATTTTTATTCTAACACTTTTCTAATGTTTCTAGCCTTATTGTCTCACTCTTCTGTAATTACACTCTCTTTCCTTATTGAAATCTAGATTAAAAGAGACACATACATACATGGCTTGGGAGGGACCTTACAATCTCCCCCACTTAAAAGATTCGAGATGTCCTCATCTCGCGCGACGAGCTGGGGTAGTATCTAAGTAAATCCTCTTGTCTCTTTCAAAGTGGTGTCCCCACTAGGTAAAAATCTTCTTTTATCTAAACATTGTTCTGAGTCCCTTATTTCATGTGTTTGGCTTGTTTTGTTGTGCCTCCAAAATGTCTATTATTCTAAAGTTAATAGGCCTTATTATCCTAAATTCATGCATCCATATACCTCTCAAATGCTATGAACCTTCGAATTCCTTATTCTATACCCCCATGTAATATGGTACTTAACAAATTATCATGGAAAAATGTAAGGAAATCAAATCTTTACGCAATCTAACCTATGATAGCAATTTCATAATCTTAGTATCGTCTTGTAGAATACCTCTATTCATCATGCACATTACTTCACATGAATCTTGCACCAATCCTCTTCTATTTACTCATAGAAATACTTGTTGAATTTGGTTATCTTTAACCCAGCTATCTCTATTTCTTGACCTAATTTTTGTTCTAGCTCATGATTCCTTGTAGCCAGGGGTGGGCTTGACGTTCCTCTTGAATTAGGAGACCTCTTCTTGATTAACATGGAAGGACTCATATCCTTCTCGACACTTTCTATATAAAAAACTTTATCACAGTCTCTGGCTATAATTATGGCTTCTAAAATAGAGGATAGTTTTACATTCTTATGATGAGGTTATTCAAAGGTAGATTAAGCTTCCAAATGAATCGATGGAGAAGAGTTACCTCATCCATCTCTGGAGTAAATCGGAGAAGTGTAACAAAAGTTTGGTGGTATGCTTTTAGGGTCTTTCCTTCTTAGGTTAGCTCCAAAAATTTATTGATTAAATCCTAGAGGACAAAACCTTTCACGAAGGTGTACTTTTATGGTATCTCATAACTGATTCTAGCTCGAGTGTGGTTAGATTGACAATAATGCTTCTAACTTTCTAGCTCCAATGGTTAGATTGACAACAATGCTTCCAACTAATTTGGCATTTCTTACGATTTTTAGACGCGAGCAAGGGTGAGTTTGCTTCTTTCATTGTATCCATTAAAAGTTCAAAACTATCAAATACTTATCATAGCACCACATTTGAAGGCAGTCAGGATTAATACATCTGAGATCTTCATTTTTTTGAGAATTACACATTTGGTGCCTTGGGATTGACACATCCAAAGATTATCAGGATTGACATATCTGAGATGATTAGTTTTCTAAAAATTACACATCTAGTATCTTGGGATTAACACATCTTCTAAGA
Organism: Cibotium barometz; assembly: GCF_041138505.1. Classification (NCBI taxonomy): domain Eukaryota; kingdom Viridiplantae; phylum Streptophyta; class Polypodiopsida; order Cyatheales; family Cibotiaceae; genus Cibotium; species Cibotium barometz. The sequence goes on from NC_141072.1 coordinate 43,028,008, forward strand.
GCATGATCCTCTGAGAATTACACATCCGAAGTTAGATCCATGTTTGTCTGAGATGGGTTCTAGATCTTGGATGATCGTCCTAGTGTAAAGCATCCAATGGATGGCATTCACATGTCAACTATTCAAATCTTAATGGAGTTATAATCTTAATAATTTATAATATACAAATTAATGTGATCTAAAAATTTCTCTAAACAAAGTTTCGGTCTATCCTTCTAGTCATTTAGTCTCTCACTAGTTTCGGTCTATCCTTCTAGTCATTCAGTCTCTCACTAGTTTCTTTATTTGATCACCCTATGTTTCCCTCACAAAAGGTTTTCTCCCCAATCTCATTTCTCAAATTTATTGTACAAATATCTTGCATGTGCACCCCCAAGATACAAGCACAATTTCATAGGATGATTGTCTCAACATGTGAGGATATTCAAATCACTTCTATGGCCAGTAGAGATGATTGATTCGTCCTCATATGATAAACAATCACTTGTTTTAATCCCTTTGATAGTTAACCTTTGAAAAACAAATCCTAGAAACTAAGATCGGCTCTGATACCACTTGTAAGGTTCCCCCCTTCCAAAAATAGGGAAAACACTTAAGATAGTCCGCTAAGTCTTATCTTGGGAAAAATTTCCTATTCATCGACACCTTGACCCTATAGAGATTCAAGGATACGATTTATAGGTATGACCTAGCTCTATCCCGCAGGGGGAGCGTGATTTTCTAAACATCAAATCACCCTTAGGGCAATTGATCATAAATTGGACAACTACTAGACTTGATTTCTAGGGACAATGCTTTTTTCCTCATCTTATGCAAGGCACAGCTGCTGGCCTAGTCTTCTAGAATAGAGTTGTCCAGGAACCTAACTATCTAGCATAGGGCTTTCACTTAATCTGTTGAAAAGCTACCAACTAATCGGGTCCACCCGTCCGTAGGATGGTGCCGTCAGGGCATTTCATCCTCCCACTTTCCACCCTACTCACGCATCAATTTGTTTTCTAATTAATCCTACCACACTGTTTGACATAAATAAACATATTCCTTAATTAAGTCTCTTTTTTACAAGGTTCGTTAAAACAGTCTTCTTACACAATACAATCATACCGAAGACAAGATGTAATTATATACAAAGTTTATACATGAACCAATTCCATACAAGCCAAACTGGCTCTCTTATTCTTATTCTTTTCCTTTATACCACCAATGATCTAGAATTCGGTCTTCCAGCCTCGACATGCTGGGCAAAACCCTACGGGACCATACACCTCATCGTCGGCCCCGCTGGCGAGGACTCAAGCCGACCTGTCGCCCTCTCAGGCTCCATCGCTCGATCCTCCCGCCCCTCATAGGGATGTCTGTGCACTAGGGTGGGCTAATTTACCACACTAGCCTGGGCCCTCAGAACTAGGCAGCATCACAATTCACTCGCCTCAATCGGCAAACCTCATTCTCCCAATGGTATGAGGGATACCATGGGCCAACTCCGGGCCTTACTAACGTCTCCACCGTCCGGCTACACAAGCACAAGAACAGGGCAGCATCAAGGCAGGGAGAAGTTGTACCTGTACCTTAATTTAACCAGATAACAATCCATTTACTCAACTAAACCATAGGATTAGAATCCATGTTACCTTCTTAAGAAAACAATCATTTTCACAAAGATTTTTGCATTTCATCTTGAGATTGCAATAAGACATTCTTTATTAAGGCATATGCTATTATTTAAAAGAATACAAACTTTAAATAGTAGATCAATCAAATAAATCACTATTAATAATTAATAGAGAAGCCAGGGCAATACCTCAACCCTTAAGAATGATATATAATTGAAAAACAAAATATGTATATACCTTATAGAAATTTGTCGTTTATCGTTGTCTTTGCTCGTATTAACAAGAGCTTTAGAACTTGACATATGAGAATAGAGTCTTCTAATACCTTGTCCTTTGATTGAAATCATCCAATAATCTCCAAGCTTTATCTCTTCTTACTCATACTGTGACTCTTCTCTCTTTCTAAGATCTATGGCAAAATAGCCTTCTTCTACAGATCTACAGCATAGTATTCTTTCTCTAAAAGAAAAGATATGGAGTTTTGGTCTCTTCCTCCGAAAGACCATAGAAATCTAAGCTTATTTTCTGAGATATTAGATAAGAATGAAGGGATATATGCATCTCAAACTCTAGGATTACCTTGAGGCTACTTGCTGCCTTCTCACAGTTTTCTCTGTGTAGAGACCCTGACAGAAACAGCAAATTGTTTTGGTCATAACTCTCTAATAAAAACTCAGAATATAGTTATGTAACCACTCAAAAGAACGGGAAGGCATCTGGTCTACAAACCAGCGTAAGCAGAATAGGTAAAAACGTCTGTATATAGCCACAAACGCACCATCTTTAGAAACGCGTTATTTTTTCACATTTTTAGTATGCATGGACTCTAAATGTGTAAAAGTACTCTAAATATGACCTCTTATCACCTAAACTCGAAATTCTATTTTTGGGAATACTTATCTCTTAATAGAACTATTCTTATGTTCTTATTTCTTTTAGGATTTTTGGAGCTAATATTTTTATTCTAACACTTTTCTAATGTTTCTAGCCTTATTGTCTCACTCTTCTCTAATTACACTCTCTTTCCTTATTGAAATCTATATTAAAAGAGACACATACATACATGGCTTGGGAGGGACCTTACAAGCACACACACACTCACAAAACCCTAAGAGAACACACCAGGTGAGAGGCTAAAAATCTTCTTCTTCTTCACTCAACACTCAATACACCATATACAAAGATAAGAGTACACACCATAAGAAAGGTACTCAACCAAATACATACTAGAGTTCTCTCTAGTGTGAACCCAACTACATGAGCTGGCGCTATAACTATGCCAGTCTCCAGAATGGCTGTCACACAGCCTGTCATCCCACTGTCCACATATCAACCATGATCTCACCAACCATGCCAGTGGTGTAAGTGTGGGGCCTATCTCCCAGGTGGGTCATCAATGTCCACCGCCTCACTAGATGAGCTCGATATCTCAACAAAGATGCCTATGGCATGTCTGTCCTGATATGAGAGCATAGCTCGTAGTGGACTCTATGGTGTATAAGAAAACCCAAATTATATTTGAAAACCTTTCATGCATGAAAAACCTCACGAATGTAACAACAACAAAAATCATCACTTACTCGGATGATTCTTGTTGCTAGGAGGAGATGGAACCATTCTTAGATGCTAGGAAGATCTGCAAGGTGGAATGAAAAAACTCTCTAGGAAACCTGCAAAGACAAACACCCTTCATATATAACAAGTCTATTTTAACAATTTCAAAATGACCCTTCAAAGTGTCCTCTTAGCTCCAAAAAAGTCCTCCAAGATAAGCTAACATCAAACACTATGTCCCAGCACCTTATTGGACATTCTCCTGATGCCCTGTTGTGACCACCTACTATTGATACAGTTGGTCTTCTACTGACTCCTCTTTGCCTCCGAAGTCTCTCACCTGTTCTCAATAAAATACACATCCTCTAAGCTCTCTAAACTTCCTCCGAGGTCTTCTAACCTCAATATCTCACTCTCAAAACCTCTCTAGACCAGTTAGCTACCCTCCTCTGCTGACACAAGATACACCCAGTTGATACCCATAACTCATATAAATGACTATGCTAACTCCTCCTTGCTAACCCCAATGTCCTCTATGACTCCTCAATATCTGCAGACAAATATCTACACTCCCAAGGCCTTCCTGATGGTTCTACCAATTCTCTTCTAATAACAGTCTTCAAACCTTCCAATACCTATAGCTTCTACCTTAGAATTCTGCTACAAAACCTTCTGCTTTCGAAGTCAACTACAATTCTAACTCTTCCCAAAATGTCCTCTATTGACAGCTTTATCCACTCTTAGAATTCCCAATTGGGTAGGATACCACCTTCTAGGTTCTCTTGTGGCTTCTACTGACTCACAAAACTACCTTCGAGAGGGTAGTATCTACCCCACTGGCTTAACTGACCCAAACATAAAAACTATGTCCTCTGAGTCAGTTGACACCATAGGGAGCTCTAAGAACTTAAAAAAAACTATCACCAACCCTCAAAGACAATCAACTGACCAACTGTGTCAGAGTGTTGCCACAGTAAGCTTGTAACAGAACAAACCTTCTGATTACTATGCTCATACAAGTCCAAAACTATAGCTGATGCTCAAAAACTCTTCCAAATAATTGAGATAGATCAGAATAAGATCCCTAAACCCCTGGCTAACTCCTCTGAAGCTTGGCTACACAGAAACAATCCTATACCTCCTCACAACTGACACAATCTTATACCCACTGTCTTCATCAAATTGAATGATAACAAACACAGGGCAAGAGGGCCTACACCGCAAATGATTACAAAAGAAAAATATATATATTTTTCACAACTTCAATAAAAATCATCAATAATAATATATTTTGCTGCAATTGTTTGCAGGATCCATTGGCTAAACAACTAGGAAAAGTCTTGATAGATCCTTAAACTTTCCAAGTTCCAACACTACTGCCTACTGGGAGGTTCTCGGACTCCAACTTCCACACAGAACTCTCTCCCTCAACTATAACCCCCTTCTTTGGATAAGTTCAGGTCTCCTCAAATAGCAATCACGTCAAACCTCTACACATACAATTGGATAGCTCTATAGCAAGCTATAACCACACGACACACAAGATCTCTTCTCCCAAAAACTTTTAACACAATTATCCCTCTTCGTATTCTTGGCTCACCCTGAATTTAGCCTCACTCTCATCGCTTCTATTCCCGTATCTACTTGTGTACCTTAGCTAATTCATGCGTACTCCTACCAACATACCTTATCCTATCAGCTATCCATCATGTAATAGTTTATTACATCGAGTTACAACATGCACAGATATTCATGCAAAATCCTGACCTCTAAAGGCTCTAACCATATATAGTCGTTTATTATTTTTCCAGGGGTTGGGGTGAGCATATTTCATCAGCATCTTGTTGACCTTTGTTAGAGATTCTATAGCTGGGCTGCACCAACTAGTCCACATCTACCCACTCCACTTAGCGTGTTCACATTATGGACCTCTTGTATGTACTCTATTATGTGTGTTAGTCACTTTATCTTCTTGGTAGACCTTTTTTTTGTGAAGAAGAAGAATAATTTTTAGCCTCTCACCTTGTGTGTTCTCTTCTAGGGTTTGTGTGAGTGTGTGTTTGCTTGCAAGAGATCAAGCTCTCTTCTCCCTTGCATCTTTTCAATCTTCGCCCGAAAGAGCTTGCATCACCTCGATGTGACATCGAGTGCAGGAGGATGGCAGTGACAAGCGACTATGGTGGAGCTCTTGAGCCTAGCTCAAGCTTGCTAGCTCAAGCTCGACAGATAGTCAACTTCCCACAATATGTTAGTGTAGGGTTTAACAGAGTAACACCCCTAGGTCTCCTTCATTGCAAGAGTACTCTGATTTTTCATGTGGGTTGTTTTTCATGATGTGTAGTCTCACTACAAGAAAGTGGCATACTTGTGCTACTACTTTGTACAATCAAAGCAGTGTCTATTGATAATCCACAAGAAGACCTGACAACATAGCAGGAAAAGAAGAGCACGATAAAAAGATTCAAGAGAGTAACTAGCTTTGATGAATGGGGTGAGTATGGAAACATTACTCTGAACCCACTGATAACAAACTTGGAAAAAGAAACCTAGAAGAAAAGAGAGAGTATAAAGGGGGAGGTTTTACCTTCAACCTAATTGCTAATAGAGGTTAGGGTATTCATATAGGAGCATCACCTAGTTCTCAATTTTAAACCCTTTTATTTGTTCTTTTATTTGTTCAACAAGTTTAACCATCTTATTGGCATCACTCTTCATGTGCATATTAGTAGTTGCTACATTCCTAGATCATGTTGTGAGATGGGGCTTGTGCTAGATCACAATGTGCCATTGGGAGTGGATGCAAAGGCTGTGGTGCTAGTGGATGTGGAAATGGAAATGGAAATGTTAGCACTAGGACTGGTGCTAATCATGCTTGAGGAGGTGGATGTGGAGGATGTGGTTCTGGTGGGTGTTGTAATAACACAAGAAATGGTGCTAATCGTGCTTGAGGAGGGGGTGGTGGGGGATGTGGTGCCAGTGGATGTGGAAGTAGCATAAAAATTGGTGCTAATCTTGAGGAGGTGGATGTGGTGCTGATGGATGTGGAAATAACTTTAAACATGGTTTTAATCACGCTCGAGGAGGTAGATGTGGAGGATGTGGTGCAAGTCAATGTGGGAATAGTATGAGGAATGGTGACAATTATGCTTAAGGAGGCTAGTGCATATTTTTGGTGAGCTTCCTATAGTGAGTTTTTTTGCTATTTTGGTGACTGTTTTTGTCATCACAAACCACAATTATAATATTTTCTATTATTTTGAGCTTTTGATTGATTATAGTGAGTTTTTTTGCCATAAACTTGTATCTATTCATAACCTAGATTATCAATTATTTAACAATAGTATTAATATAGCTGCTATAAATATCCATGTGAAATAGTACTAAAGTTTGTGATTGGAGAAATCATATTTTAGTTCACTTCATCAGCTAAAAGATAATTGTTTTCTGTCCTCTAGACCTCCAAGGGCAACTTTCAACTTGGTTGCTATCCTCAGCCCTCCAGCTGACTCCTCCAGACACCAAAACACACCTCAATACCCTCCCATCCAACCCTACTGAATCCTCCAGCCATCCTCCTAGATTAGCTTTGACCTCCTAGATCATCTTTGACCTCCAAAGCCTCTCATCTTCTACAAAACTTCTTCAGCTGGCCACTACTGACATCCAGCTAACCAAAATCCTCTTTAGCTGACTCCGAGCTGTTGATCGTAAACCCCTTCAAACCTGAATCAGAAAGCTGATGCTGACTCCAGTTAGAAAACTATCCTCGAGGCTCCTCAAAGATCCTCCAGTAACCTCAAACCTCTATCCATAACCCCAAGATCTTCTAGAACACTTTGGTCACCCTACACGGATCACCTACTGACAGCCCCTTGCCTGAATCTGACCCAAATTGCTGTAGCTAACTAACTCAGCCCTCGGCTAACTTAGTTATCCCTAAGTAAACTCGAAACTCTCCCATGTGTCCCTTGGATTCCTCTAGCCCTTGGGCTCCTCTAAACACAAAGAGATATCACATTATATACTCTCTGATGTGAGAGGCTACAGTTGATCCCACACTGACTGTTCTTGGAGAGCATCGACCTCCTAGTCAGCATAGAACTCCAGCAGCTCTAATTCACAACTTATTACAATGGACTTTAGCCGACCTCCAACTTAGCAAATATATCCCCAACTCAACCTGACTGTATGGTGACTACAAGTTGATCCGGAAGCCAATCAACAATTTGTCCTCTTGAACCCCCCTGCGGATCCTCTACTAACATAGATGGCCTGGATACACTCTAGCTGACCTCTTGTTGATTGCTACCTGATTCAAAAATCCTCCCCTTGTCCCCAATCAATTTAATGCTGATGGCCTCAAGAAATAATTAGCTGACCTGATGACCTTTCAGAACTAATCAGTCGATCTACTGACCTCTGTCTAAAAATACTCTCTTGGCTGACTCAGACAAGTCAGATTTGTATGTCTTCTGTCTCCAAATTTGGATGGCTCTTTTAGTCCAAAATTGATCCTCTAGTATCCTTCATGAGCCTACAGTGTCCGCAAACTTAATATCCATACTCCCAAGGCATTCTTGATGGTCCTCTTTCTTGACCCCCTTCTGACTATCTTTTGACCTTCCTCCTGCAACCTCTGCTTCCAAATTTGGCTACAAAGCTGTTCTGCCTCTAAAGTCAAGAGAAATTCTGACCCTTCCCAAAGTTTCCTCTATCAGCTACTATAAACCCTCAAATATCACTGAACTAGGTAAGATATTACCTCACACGCTCTCTGTTGACTATTACAAGCTCACGTGTGCTTCCAAATAAGCAAAACCTACCCAACTACCCAAGATAACCTAGCTGACACCAAAACTCTATCCTCTGAGTTAGCTGACACAAGGATCTAGAACAAGTACAACACGATTTCAACTAATCCTTCCATTATTATTCCATGAATATGCTAATCACTTTTCATTAGCACTAATCTCATTTTCATGTGTATCATTATGCTTAATAAATCATGATAAGATTTTTGTTTGATCCACCTTAGATTTCTAACCAAATCATTCTTGTGTGCCATGTCCTGTAGGACTAATAGGGCCAATGAAATCTGGGCCCCATTCTTGTGTGCCATGTCCTGTAGGACTAATAGGGCCAATGAAATCTGGGCCCCATTTTTTGAAAGGATGGTGGTGATCAACTGTGAGAGGATGCAGTGGCATCATATCCTTGTTTTGTGGCTTGGCACAATGTTGGCACTCATCACAACCTTTTACAAATAGTGCACAATCTTTAAAAAGTGTGGGCCACCAATACCCTGATTGGAGTATTTTCGTGGCTGTGATTTCACAAAATTTCCACCTCCTACCCCTGGTGTGCTTATTCCAAGATCATGAGATATTCATCCTCCTGAGGGCAGCATCTAAGAATATCATCCTTACCTCTTCTATAAAGAGTTTCGACAATAAGTTGGTAAGGTTCGCTCTCTTTTAGCAACTTCCTTGCTAGATCCTTTCGTAATTCCTTCCATTAACGACTTTCTCACTCCACTGTGGAATAGCCTGTACCTTGAATAGTGTAGCATCAAGTAGATCATCACATCACTCATGTTGGTGTTTCACCATTAGGGATGTGAGATAAATGATCAGCCACCACTGACGTGTTTCTTGTTGGGCCTCACAACAAATACTATAAAGTCAAATTCAAGAAGAACCAATAACCACTTGGTGATTCTTCCTGTGGAGCACAATTTGTTTACAAGATACAACAAGGATTGATCATCAACATAAAATAAAATTTTTTTAGCAAAGGTAATGTCGATTATTTTTTATAACATAAACCATTATTAACTCTTCATGCTCATTGGTAGTATAATCTATTTTAGCCTCGTCGAGTGGCTGACTTGCAAAACTATCAGGATAGTCCAATTTGTGTTCCACTGGCTATGCTAGGACACATCCAATTGTAAAATTGGAGGCATCAATGTGCACATGAAAGATGGCATCCCAACTAGATGCTCACACTATTGGAACACTTACTAAGGCTTGCTTTAGCATGCCATAAGCTTGTTGACACTCATTGGTCCATACAAATACAACCAATGGCTTGTAAAAAAGATGAGATATCTCTGTATAGAAAAGAATAAGCCAATAGTAGTAGCAATATGGCCCATGCATCTTTGGACTGGGTGAGTAATTGTCTAGTTCTACTGATTCCAGTGGTGGTTGGGTGGTGGCTAACCCATGGGTCGAGGCTGGAATCAGTGGAGTTTTGAAAATTAAATTGAAATAATAGGAATATGCTTAGAATTCGAGTAGTTAAATAAAACCCTGAAGAATTTCTCAAATAAGTAGATCAACGGCTGTGCCTGATTTTGGTTGGGAAAAAAGCGTTGATTTTCTCAAATGATTAGATCAACGGTTGTGCCTGATTTCGGTTAGAAAAAGGCATTGATTTCTTCAAATTAATTCAGTGATAGTTTTCCTTCTATCTGGTTTAATCAAGTGAAGGATAGTTTAGTCTCTTGACCCCGTTAGAAAACTCATTTTAAGATAATCAAAAAGGTGGAATCGTCCCCGTTTTTCGAGCAAGGGAAATTTTCCCGGTTTTGGTTTCGGAATAACCACCAGATTAGTCTCGTATCCGGACATTTGAGGGCGAGGCCCCACATGGGAAACCTTGCCCCGCGCAAGAGGAAGCTACTTCCGCTCTGCTAGCAACCGGGAATCCGGTGCACGGAGGGGGCAGAGGGGTCTCACAGCTGGTATCAGAGCGCTGTTTGTAAACTTACCAAACCGCAATAAAAACTGCCTAGAAATTTTAAAGTAAATCTAGGAAATAATATTTTCACTTGTTAAGATTATGTTTAAAATGAACTTCATAAATTGCAAACTCATAAATTGAACTGGATTTTTAGATGGATACCCCAAATCTGTCTAGCATTCCTGGACTCTCCCATCGCCTTTGCCTTCTAAAATCTCATCAACTCCGCTACAACCCAAGAAAGCAGAGTGAGACTCGCTCCTCACTTTAAGGATCTATACTTTCCTGATCCAGTAGAACGACGTCAGCATATGTGGTTCTCTGGAGGGCAAAATATTCGCGTCAATACCAATCAACGAACAGAGACTCAAACAGAATATCTCGCTAGCCATGATCTTGATAAGGCTAGGAGTTATTCATTATGTTCAACTCTATAATCATTCACCCCATAATTTTAGAATTTCTTGCCATATTTTTAGACTTCTTAGCCACTTTATTCCTAGAAGAAGAATTACAGCACCATTGTTAGTGAGATGAATCGTGTATATCATAGCATGTCTTCGTTTTACAGTATTGCCTTTTTACGCGTACACGATTGAGGCGGCAGTGACTTTTGGAGCCAAGACGCTCTATGTATTGATAGCCATTTTTTCGACTATCCACATTGCCATAGGGAGCTACCTCGGCCAAGGAAAATCACATAAACTCTTTGTCATAAATACCTTTTCACTGTAAATAGGCGTGTGTGCGTTAGGGACTTTACCTATATCTTCTATATATTTTTTATATTATTAAAAAAAAAATTTGCTAGCTACTCATCAAAAATAAATAAGATTATTACAGCCCATTTTGTGTAAATATTTCATTTCATATAAGGGCCTAAATATGGGGGTCTCTATTTTCTCAAATATGTAAATACTTTATTAGGTGTGTGTATTACAAAACCTAAGTATATTTTATTTATTTATTTATTATTTTCTTCATAATACTTTTGGACCATCATTGTACATATGCTTCAACTTCACCATGCTTAAGTAAATCCTATGTCCTCACGTTTCTACCCACACCGTGTAGAAAGCCTACTACCCAAATCACTTTTTCCCTTAGACTATTTCATCTTTTATTCTCTCATCTACCCTAAAATAATGAGGGTCTCCCTCCCTTTTGACTTCCATAGTTTAGTATTTTTGTATATATTTCTTACTATTAAATATTTTATATATTTTTATTAAATACTTTTTTATATATCAATTATTTTTGTATATTTTATTTTAGTATTTTTATTCACAATTAGATCTCTTTGTTTATTTTATTTTCCTATCATAACAACCATATTGTCATGATATGTTGACTAGTTAAAGTACTAGCTTGTTTTTTTTCTTATTATATCTTTATAAAATGGAAAAAATCTCCTCCATGCAAGTGTTCACATACACTTGAGTCTCTAAGGTCAGGGTATGATGTATTGGGGGGCTCACTCTTGGAGCTATCAAGAAATTCCACCAATTGGGACCCACACAAAGATTTTGAAAATTCAGAAAATGCATGATTCTGCTGAATTTTTTGCGCCCACCTCCACTCCGAATTTGGACTGGTCATCAAAAGACAAAAGTTAGCTCAAGAGATTAGAAATATGCTCAAATGTTTTGAGAGTTTTTGGAGCTAATGGCAGTGAGATATGAATTTTTTATTGGTACACCTAGTCTCTTCTCACCTCCCTTACACATTCATCACCTACACACTTACTCATTCCTTTCTCACTCCATCAAACCTGCAAACTTCATGTCCTCTCTCACCCTCTCCACCTTTGCCCTCTCCTTCCATCTCCATTTGCTCTCATATCTACTCTACACCCATACCTCATCTCCATTTCTCTCCCTACTACTCCCATATTACTAAATTATATTCCCAATCTCAAAAAATACATAACAATTTAGCATGAATGTATCATATTAACCTCTGCAAATATGGGGTTTCCATCTACAAAAACCCCCATGTTCTTCACCTCAATCAACTTTTATGGCGTCGAATGCAAGAAGGAGACCGGCGGTTAACTTCAAGATCTACACATGGGTGAATCCAAGCTTCTTCGAGCTTTCAACCACACAAAGGATCTTTCAAAATCTTTACTCCTCTCAATCAACCTCTCAGTCCTTCTCACCCATTTGTACTACATTATTGTACTACTAACTTTTATAGTGATTACTAACTACTAAAACCACTAACATATGTAAATAAGCACCCACTCTACTACTTTTTGAGTAGGCATTACTACAAGTTATTTACTCAAACCTCTACATCACACTCTCCTCTCATCTTCAATAATTCTCTCACCTTGAGCCCACATCCATGTGACTCAAGGGATAAGAAGAGGCCCACTCTCGTTTCAAAATAAAAAATCCATAATATATGATTTCTCATAATAAAATTGATTAGGCTTATTTCTAATTGGGGCTTCTCAAACCTATAAATAGAGCCCCTCCATTCCTTGTGGAGAAAGGGGATTACACACATTATACACCACTCTCAACTCTAGTGTGTAAGGAGATAGTGAACTTGTGAGCTCTCTCTATACATCAATACCTTTGATTGCATAGAGAAGCTTGAAGCTAGTTATGTCATTGTGAGGGCTTGAGTGATGCCATACTCCCTATCATAATTGTATCTTGCCTTTGTTGCATAAATAAGATTAGTAGTTTGTGTGCAGTTGTGTACAAAATCTTGGACTCCTACATCTCCAAAGTTGATTTAGCAAAGCGGGCTGATGTTTGATTGAAGGTAAATTCGATCCTTGTATTTTGTGGTGTGATTTATGCTTGGTGGATTGAGGACCTCTTTTTGATTTGTTTCCTTTCAATCCATGGTAAGAGGGTTGTATGGTGAGAGGGATCCCGTAACCTTAAGACCATGTGTATACCGACAACAAAATCAAGCTTATATTGTCTCTCTAAGTTCTTCTCCAAGTTTGGTGTGCATCTATTTGTGTTATGCTAGTCTCCTCCACACACAATATCTTATGTTATAAGTGTTTGTTGAGGGTGTGTGTGCCTTTTGATTGATGTATATGGTGAGCTTGTATTGATTTGCTACAAGGAAAGATCTTTGGTGTCCTAGTTCACACACATAACTAGGTGGTGCCCCTTTTCTTGTTGAGTGTGTGGTTTTGGGGTTCTTATGCTTGTGTTGCGTCGTGCCCCAAGCCCATTGAGCAACACGGGAGCCTTGAGGAGTGCTTAGAGGCCGCTCTTCTTGTTGCCCGCCCCAGACTGCCTGAGTATATATCAAAAACTTTTGATAATAAATGATGTTTTACAAAAGATTCTAAATTTTTTTCGTGGTTTGTGAATATTGTTTAATAAAATTATCAGAGTGAATCTTGTTTTCAAGAATTATGATGGAATGTTTATTTGTTTAAGAAATAAATCTCAAAAATTAAATAGTCATAAATATGATGACAAAGTTAAGTTGACAAAAATATTGTTTTGTTAAAATCAGGAGGCGCGCGGCCCATGCTAGGCAGCTGGATCCTCTTACTGATGATGAAGAGTTAGATGCGGATGTTTGTAAAGTCCTACACCGATCCCAACCTGGTCCCTTCAAGAGTGAAGGGGAACAGTTAAGAGAAGTAGTGGAAAAACGGATTGTGGCAATGGAAGAGTATTTTGATGTAACCGGTTATAACGAGAGGAGCAAGATGGCTCTTGCCAGATTGTAAATTGTGGAAACGGCCAGGGTCGCATGGAGGAACCATTGCGAGACAAACCAACTCGATCAAAATACCCAGACCTGGTTAGATCTTAAAGCTTACCTCAGGAAGAGGTTCCATCCTTCGGGCTTCCTGGAAACCAAAATGAATGAGTACTTGGAACTGAAGCAGGATAGCCGGACAATTGAAGAATACCATCATGCATTTGCCCTTCTCCCCAAATATTCTCCACTTTTGAATGAAGAGCAGCTAATGGCCAGATTCATTCGAGGGATGAACGAGCCATTAGACACTTTAGTGAAAAATGCCAAACCAGTCTCAATGGCATAAGCTATTAGGATGGCAAAGGACTTTGCCAAAGCATTTGTTGTTAAGGTCCCGCCAAAGCTTACACCCTCAAACTTTAAAAGGTTCCAAACCTCGGGAAGTGCTTCAAACTTTCCACCCCCAAAGAGGCAGCAAGGCTCTAATCAGGGTTTGTAAGACCCAATGTTTCACCTTGGGGAGCGCCAGTTCTCTTTTAAAAAAAGAAGGATGGAAAGTTAAGACTCTGTGTGGATTACAGAGGTCTCAATGAACTGACAGTCAAGAATAAGCATCCTATCCCTGGAATTGATAAGCTTCTGGACAGGCTAAATGGAGCCCAAATCTTCACAAAGATAGATCTCAAATCAGGGTATTACGAGATCAGGATTAATGATCAAGATATCCCGAAGACAGCCATCAATACTCGCTAACTATGGACACTATGAATTTACTGTCATGCCGTTTAGATTGACAAATGCCCTAGCTACATTCAATCGCCTAATGCAGGACATTCTGAGAGAATACCTGGATGATTTTGTTCTTGTTTTCTTTGTTGATGATATTCTGATTTACTCAAAGAATGCAACTGACCATGAAGCTCACATCCGTAAAGCTCTTAAGATTCTAAGGAAGCACCAACTCTTTGCAAAAAAGAGCAAATGCACTTTCTTTGTCGACCATGTTGAATACTTGAGCTTTCTAGTATCCAAAGACGGAATTTCTCCAGATTTCGCAAAAGTCCAAGCAGTCATAGATTGGCCTGAACCAAAGACAGTGAAAGAAGTCAGGTGATTCTTGGGATTAACTGGTTGGTATAGAATTTTATAGCTACGTATGCTCTCATAGCTTCCCCCTAATTAATCTCTCAAGAAGAATACCCCATTTCAATGGTCTACCAGGTGTCATAGCACTTTTGATAAGCTGAAGACTGCCTTGGTAACCAATCCCGTTCTGAAGTTGCCAAATTTCTCTCTACCCTTTGAGGTAGTAAACTGATGCCAGTGGTTTTGCCCTGAGAGGTACGCTCATGCAGGAAGGTCATGCACTGGCCTATGAATCCTGAAAACTAAGAACACATGAGAGAAATTATGGTGTCCAACGACCTAGAGCTACTTTCAATAGTCTATCCCTTAAGTTATGGAGACATTACCTACTGGTTCAAAGATTCACTTTGATGACGGATCATCAGAGCTTAAAGTGGAACTTCACTCATCAGAAGGATCTCAACATGCGCCAAAGAAGGTGGATGCAGACCTTGAAGGAATTTGATTTTGAAATCAAGTACCATCCATACATCCATTAGACATCCCCCAGATGAAGTGGGAATGTATCAATATGGATTTTATTACTGGACTACTGTGCAACAAAGTTGGGGTTTTGACTTCGGTCACTTCTTAGAATCAAATCACACTTGTATGAAACCTCAGCCTCCTCACCTCCCTTTCTCTCCCTAGGTTAAGATAAAGATATATACATCAAAGGTGAGATCATAATTCATGGAAGGAAAGATGAAAGGCTCAGGAGAAGCAAGAATTTCTGCCAGTCTGGTAGCTCCAAACAAGAGGGCAATTCTTTGTTGGAAGAAAATCTTCCGACTCAGGATTATGTGAACAGAAACATATGGGGAATGTTGGTAAGGTTCATCCGTTCGAATTGGATGATTTGGACGGAACATATTAAAGCAAAAGAATATAGCAATCACTTACAAGAGGATAAGACACATGGGGTTTGCCTTTTGATAAGAGATTAGGAGGATTTAATCATGATTAAGAAGAAATAATGGCCAAAAGTCTATAAAAATAAAGATACACAGAGAATTGCAAGTTTAAATCCATAAAGATTGTGCAAAAGAAGATTATATATGTGCGTAGAGCTTGAAGAGAGCTTTGCACCTATATAAAAACTTTCAAAAACGGGCAACCAAGCGAAAAGTTATGAGCATTTTACTACAAGACTATAAAACTGGAAAAATTCACCTAAAAGTTAGCAAATTTGGGAGAAATTCTGATCATCAATGAAGCAAGGGATTAAGAAATTAGTTACATGAGTGGAAAGAGCATATAAAGAGCTTCCTAGCCATATGATCAATTTTAGAAACCAATACCCGAGTGATGGTTGAAATTTGGGTATTGGACCACAAAAACTGCACTTCTCTCTCTTTGCATGAAACCTCAATTTTAACATAGCCTCTTGCCTTTCATCTCCTTCATGATTCAAGCTAGAGGGTAAGCGTTAACATTGCTCAACGAACAATTGTAAAGATTTACCTATGGTCTCCAAAGTCTTTTTGCATGCTCAAATACTGCTAAAACCATTGGTACCTCCAATTTTCACATAGCCTCTTGCCTTTCATCTCCTTCATGATTCAAGCTAGAGGGTAAGCGTTAACATTGCTCAACGGACAATCGTAAAGATTTACCTATGGTCCCCAAAGTCTTTCCGCATGCTCATTTACCACTAAAACCATTGGTACCTCCAAAGGAGGGCGGCAATAAGGCAAGGGCTACCTTGAGAAGTCTATCATGAATCATCAAAGAGGTCCAAAATTGGGTTAAGCATGGAGGAGCTAATGCTAAATGAGATATTCACATGTAAAGAGAGTGTTTGAATAAGGGTTTGAAAGATAAGAGAATGGCAATGACACAAAATGCTCAATTAAGGAGGCTTCATTCATTGATTTGAAAGGGAGAGGAGGGCTCCTTTTATAGGTGGAGAATCACCCTCTCTTTCATTGTTACAAATTACAACATAAAAATCTTCAACCTTTCAGTGACATAAGGGTAGATGTCACCATCAATTGTCCTCTTAGGCTAAGTCTTCTATTGATTATTAAATTGAAGACTTTTTGACTTTGAAAGTGTGATGAGATAATAGCCAAGTCTAAGTGGCATGTAGGCGGAGATCCCACTTACACATGGCAGAATTCTCCTCTTCCATGTAGGCATTCTAGAAGAATCTTTTCCAATTATGCACCTACACACACTCCTCCACATGCCTTCCACACTCCCCAACTTGTAGCCTTATGGTGAATACCATATTAATAATACAATTAAAATCCATGTGAGCATGAAGGCCCACTTTTATTTCCCACATCACTAGCCTATCTTCCATACCAAAGTATTTATCAAGCATACTTGTGGCATTTACACCCTAAATCAAGTAAAACCATTATATTTGAAGATAGAATGCTGTTATCAGGGTAGCCGCCAAGCCGCCGTATCACCACGCCGTTATTCCATTGTGGGCACCGCAGTCTTCTTGGACAAGCTTCCACCTTATTACCATTGAGAAACCATCAAAATATGCACAAAATTGAAAATGAAAGATATCAATTTTTCATGTCGCATCTTTCTCCCCCCAGCAGATCCTCCATGCTTGTCTTGGAGGTCTGCTGGCCATGGTGCTCGAGGGTAGAATATCTTTAGCCAGTACTCATTGGCACGTCCAGGAACCTCCTGGCCACTTGCATCCTCTAGAAGATAGGTGTTATTTTTGAACTTTTGCTTTATCCTAAAGGGGCCTTCCCAGCATCGAAGAAGCTTCTTATCTAGCCGTTTCTCCACACGGCCATCATACCTCATGACTAAGCTTCCTTGCTTGAGTTCTGGCTTCTTCTTCTTCTTCGTGAGAGTGTCATGCCTTGCCTTGCGTCGTTGTGCAGCCTCCAAATTTTGAAGTGCCTGAAGTCGCCTCTCATCCAAGATCTCCAGTTGTGCTAGGCGTTGGGCATGTGTTTCTTCTTCATTATTCAAGCGTGCAAAAGATGTGCGAAGGCTTGTGATTTCCAATTCTATTAGCAAAATAGCCTCCATTCCATAAACTAACTGAAAAGGTGTGAAACCAAGAGAGAGTTTGTGAGTTGTCCTATAGGCCCATAGGACCTTTGGCAAATGCACATCCCACTTTCTCTTCATAGGATCCACTAGCTTAGATAAAGATCCACAAAGTAGTCCATTAGTTTTTTCTACTAAACCATTACATCGGGGATAATAGGGAGTTGACATAGCATGCTTTATTTTTAATTTCTGCACCAAAGCTTCAATCAAGTCATTCCTGAAAGACCTCCCCCCATCCGTAAGGATTTCTAATGGACACCCGAATCGGGCACATATGTATTCCCTGAGAAAGGATACCACAGCCACTGCTTTATTATTGACCATTGCCTTTTCTTCTGCCCACCTTGTTGCATAATCTATGGCCACCAATATGTAATACTTCCCATGTGAGGAATGAGGAAGTGGCCCCACAAAATCTAATCCCCACCTTTCAAATGGACCATATGTTGGGATAGGGTTTGAGGGTCCGGGAACCAATTGCTTATGCCCATATGCCTGGCATACTTCACAGCTTCTGCACCACTCATAGACATCTTTGCTGAGTCAAGGCCAATAATACCCTGTGTTAAGGATCCTCCGCCGAGTTGTGCTGGCTGAGGCAAAGTGACCTGAACATTCATGACATAATTTCATAATCCTTTTAGATTCTTCCAGGCTCACTACCCTCCTAAGAATCTTATCCTTACCTTGCTTGTAAAGAACATCCCCTAGAATTATGTAAGGTTGAGCTTTCCTGGTAAGCCTTTGCTTCTGTTGAGGATTCAATCCAGGAGGGAAGTATCCTGTATCTAAATAGTGTTGAACATCTTGGAGCTCAGGCCAACCTGTATCCATTAATGCAAGAATAACTACTTTGAAAGAAGCCAAAGTTTTAGTAGCCTTTTGATTATCCTTCCTGTTAACATGCACAAATTTACAAAACTCAAAAGCTTCTTTTAACTCCATTTCCCTTTTATACAATTCTTGGAGATTAGGACTCCTTGCCTTATATTCTCCTTTCATTTGTCGGATGACCAATTGTGAATCCCCTTTAACCTCTACCTCTTTAATTTCATCTTTTATGCAATCTTCTAATCCCCAAATTAATGCATTGTACTCAGCCACATTATTTGATATAGCCTTTGGAAATTCCCTACCCTTGGCCCATACCTCTTTTCCTTCTGGATCAAATAAAACTATCCCCCCAGCCCCACATTGCCTGGAAGGGCTAAAGGCTCCATCAAAATGCATAGTGAAAGCAGTTGATGGTGTCTCCAAATCTTCATATCCTTCTTCCTTTGCTCCTGTTCCTTCTTCCTCTTCCTTCCTGGTAAGCAAATATGCAAGACAGGCCCTAGTGGTGTTTTCTGTAATAAAAGTGAAAGAGAATTCTTGAAGCTCACAAATCCACTTTGCAAACTTCCCTCCTGCAGGATTGGGTTTGCAGACCAAGAATTGTAAAGAAGGTTGAGATGTGAGGAAGAAATTAGGGCGAGGTAACAAGTATGACCTGAACTTCTTTACTGCAAAAACAAGAGACAAACCACCTTTCTCCATTTCACCATACGTCTCCTCGGCATCAGTGAGTTGTCAGCTTGCAGGTTGCATACGCCCTTGCTCTCCCTTTTTGCAAGAGTATAGCACCCACTGAATGTGATGAGACACTTGGGTTCACATAAAAGTCCTCCCCCCACCTAGGAGGCTGCACAATTGGACTTTGACTCATGCATTCCTTGAGCAAACAAAAAGATTGAATTTGATCGGGCCCCCATTGGAAAGAAACATTCTTCTTTGTCAACATATTTATAGGATACATCTTCTCAGAGAACATGTCAACAAGGTTGGTAATACTTTATTTTACCCAAAATCCTCCTTACCTCTCCCATACATTGGTAGGTGGTGGGAGGGCCACAATTGCCTGCACCTTCTCAGGATCCATCTCTATGCCTTCTTCTGAGATAACATGTCCCAAGAGAACCACCTTCCTTCATGCCAAGCGACATTTTCTAGGATTAAGACACCCTTTTGTATCATCACCCAATACTTTGCAAGGCCAACCTCAACTTTTCCAAGTGATCCATGCGGCTTGAATAAATGCAAAAATCATCCAGAAAGACCCTTATAAACTTTCCCAAGTAAGGTGCAAATAATTGACTCATGAAGCGTTGAGAAGTTGCTGGTGCATTGGTCAAGCCAAATGGCATCACCCTATAGGCGTATACTCCCCAAGGGGTGATAAATGAGGTTTTCCTTTGATCTGCTTCACAAATTCGGATTTGAAAGTATCCAGAGTATCCATCACACACTGAATACAACTCATGACCTGCAACTTGATCCAAAATCTCATCCTGAAAGGGTAGAGGATAATAATTCCTCTTTGTGCATGCATTCAGGGCGAAAGTCCACACACACGTGCCATTTTTCACCCTTTTTGGGAGTGACTACAACTGGGAAAATCCGGGAAAATCCACTCTAAATTCTCTACTGGAAAAATAAATCCAGCTTCAAGCAAATTAGTTACCTCCTCCTTAAGCACCTCCGCTTGCACTACTCCCAAACGCCTTAGCCACTGTACCACTGGCTTACTTTGGGGCTTAAGATCAATCTTGTGCTCTACTAGGGTAACTTGGCGTACTTGTGAGTAGCTATTTGCAAAAAGGTTAGGAAATCCATCCCAACATTTTTAAGTAATCCTCCCCTTTTAGTACCTGCTATGGACTCATCAAGAAGAAGTTCATTCTGTTGGTGAAGACTAGTGAGGTCCACATCTCCTTTCTTGCACATGGTTGAAGAAGCTTCCCCTTCCAAGGCTCCATTATCTTCAGCATCCCCTCGATCCCTTCCCAGGGAAAGACCAAATGCAACTCCCTCCACCTCCCCTTCTGAGATGGAATCCTCGGAGCTACCACTTGTCTCCTCTTCATCGAATGACTCTGGAGCATGTTTCCTCTAAAAGTGCTAAACTTTTATCCTCTCTTTTCCTCAATTTTGGACACTCAGTGCGATAGTGCCCCTTCTCTTGACATTCATAGCATGTGACACTACTTCTATCCCTAGGTTTATCCTCCGCTCATGGAACCCTAGGTGGCCTTGCATTGACTAAGTGTAACTTCAAATCAGCAAATTCTGCCATAAGTTATGCAATGTTATGATCCAAGGATGGAGCTTGTACCTGAGATGTTGAGGCTATCTCTACTCGTGGTGGGGTTGGCACACTTAGAGAAGATTGGAATGTGGACTCAATATGAAGAGTGGCCTCCTTCTTCAAAGCAATATGAAGAGCCTCTTTAAAATTAGTGGGATCTTTGCTAAGAACTTTTCCATGCAAGCGGGGATCCAAAGCCCTAATAAACTTGCTCATCTTTGCTAAGAACTTTTCCATGCAAGCGGGGATCCAAAGCCCTAATAAACTTGCTCATCTTAAGGTGCTCCATTGCTAAAGAACTCTTTGAATCTTCCATAGAAGGTGAAGAAGAAGAAGCAACAACATGTAAAGTAGCTTGTTGATATTTGATGAATAAGGCTTCATACCTCACTGAAAAGGCAGAAACTGACTCTCCTTCCTTTTGGAAAATTTGATCCAATTACAATAGTAAAGCATTTGGTGACTCCACTGTCCCAAATCTCTCCTTCATTTCTTTGATCAACCTTTCCCAATCATTCTTGGACTCCTCTGGCAAAGCCTCATGCCAAGTCAAGACCACACCCTCCAAGAAATCTGGAAGTATTTCTGCCCTCTCCTTCATAGACCAACCCGTCAAGCGGCATGCTCGGTTAAACTCTTGGAGATAACTCCCCGGGTCTTCTCCTTCCGATCCTTGGAACACCGGAATGTTGAACATCTTACACCAAAAGATTAGAAACAAGGAAAATTTACTTTCAAAAGATGTGACACAAATGGGGTTTTGACTTCAATCACTTCTTAGAATCAAATCACACTTGTATGAAACCTCACAGCCTCCTCACCTCCCTTTCTCTCCCTAGGTTAAGATAAAGATATACACATCAAAGGTGAGATCATAATTCATGGAAGTCACAGGCCACCAAGATAATAACTCCTTATCCCACTTATCATGAATCATCAAAGAGGTCCAAAATTGGGTTAAGCATGAGGAGCTAATGCTAAATGAGATATTCACATGTAAAGAGAGTGTTTGAATAAGGATTTGAAAGATAAGAGAATGGCAATGACACAAAATGCTCAATTGAGGAGGCTTCATTCATTGATTTGAAAGGGACAGGAGGGCTCCTTTTATAGGTGGAGAATCACCCTCTCTTTCATTGTTACAAATTACAACATGAAAATCTTCAACCTTTCAGTGACATAAGGGTAGATGTCACCATCAATTGTCCTCTTAGGCTAAGTCTTCTATTGATTATTAAATTGTCCTCTTAGGCTAAGTCTTCTATTGATTATTAAATTGAAGACTTTTTGACTTTGAAAGTGTGATGAGATAATAGCCAAGTCTAAGTGGCATGTAGGTGGAGATCCCACTTACACATGGCGGAATTCTCCTCTTTCATGTAGGCATTCTAGAAGAATCTTTCCCAATTATGCACCTACACACACTCCTCCACATGCCTTCTACACTCCCCAACTTGTAGCCTTATGGTGAATACCATATTAATAATACAATTAAAATCCATGTGAGCATGAAGGCCCACTTTTATTTTCCACATCACTAGCCTATTAAGTATTTATCAAGCATGCTTGTGGCATTTACAATTTGTGCACCCTAAATCAAGCAAAACCAAGATAGAATGCTGTTATCAGGGTAGCCGCCAAGCCGCCGTATCACCACGCCGTTATTTGTGGGCGCCGCAATCTTTTGTACAAGCTTCTACCTTATTACCATTGAGAAACCATCAAAATATGCACAAAATTGAAAATGAAAGATATCAATTTTTCATGTCACACTACCTTCATCAGTGGAATCAGGTTACAACTCCATCTTCGTGGTAGTTGATAGACAAACCAAAGTTTCCCATCTAATTCCAATAAAAGAAACCTACACTATAGTGGATGTGGCCAGAGTATTCCTCAAGGAAATCTTCAGATTGCATGGCCTACCCAGGAGAATAGTAAGTGATCGAGATCCCAAATTCACGTCAAGATTCTGGACTGCACTCTTCGAAGCAGTAGGAACTTTCTTGGATCTCAGCACAACTTACCACCCCGAGACCGATGGTCAAACAGAAAGGGTGAACCAAGTAATCAAAGATATACTTCGGTCACGCTGTGGGGGCAGGGAACCCAAGAAGTGGCTAAGCTATCTGCACCTAGTCAAATTCACCTACAATGCTTCTTATCACCGAAGTATCGAGATGAGCCCTTTCAAAGCTCTGTATAGACAAGACTGCTTAACACCATTAACTTGGTCTGACCCATTGATTAGGGTCAAGGTTTCTAGATAGATGCTTGATGACATGGAGCAAAAGATGCAATCAATTCGCAAGGATATAAAAGCTGCCCAAGATAGATAGAAGCAGTATGCAGATAAGAAGAGGTCAGACAAAAAATTCAAAGAAATAGATATGGTCTTCATTTGAGTATGCCCCAAAAGAAGTTCTCTATCTCTTAGGAAGTACAAGAAGTTATCCCCTAGATACTATGGGCCATATCTGATTACAAAGAAAGTAGGTGACTTAGCCTATGAACTTCTTCTGCCCCCTCATCTCAAAGTACATAATGTATTTCATGTCAGCCTACTTAAGAAGCCCGAATCATGTGCTTAATGATAAACTTTTAACTTCTTCAACCCAAGGGCAAATGGAACTCCAACCTGAAGAAATCCTTGATAATCAAGAGAGAAGGTTCTCAGGAACAGAATTCTAAGAGAATTATTAGTCAAAAGGAAGCTCTATCCTTTTGAAGATTCCACTTGGGAGAAAAAAGCCGAACTGATGCGGAAATACCCCCAGTTTGCGAGATGAGGACATCTCGTGTTTTTCAAGTGGGAGAGGATGTAAGATTCCTCCCCAGCCCCTCAAGATGTTGTTGAGAAAACGTGGTGCTTATGCTAGATCAAGAAGATGTGGAGGAGAGAGACCCAAAATACAAGAATGACTCTTGCTTATTAAGTTGCTTACACATACAACTAGGCTTCATGCTTCATACAAATGCCTTTGGCATGTGCCTTTAAATAGGCTTGCTAGTGGCCTAGGGTTAGGTGGCTCCCTTAGGACCATTCACACCCACACACCTTCTACACCCTTATTCACTAAGGCTCCAAGGCCTATATCTTAATACCCCCCCTCAATACCAGCCATGAAAAAATGTGCTTGGAATGGGTGGTATTGGACATATGAAAAAAAAAACTTGCCTTTATAACATTAGGCTTACAAGAATGTTCATGGTGGTGTGGTTATCTAGGACTTACAACTATGTTCCTAGAGACTTAGAGGCTAATAAAATGATGCCATCTAAGTCTTTATTTTATATCGATGAAAATGTACACCTTAATGATGGTGCACCCCACTCTTTGTGTGCTTGCTTGACCTCTTGTAATTGACATGCTTTGGACATACATGCCATTGCTTCCACATGCTTTCCACGACCATTCTCACAAAATGATCAACACAAGGCTGCCACCCTTGCTTAAGTGGTTTGCACATAGATGTTCCTTCAACATGCTTGATGCTTCTCTGCATACCATACCTCCTCCATGGGCAATGAGGGAATTCCTTAGAGTAATGGTTATGAGGTAGATTTATATGGGAAAGGGAAAGGGAGGGTCTTACCACTTGCCTTATAGATTGGTCAAGGGCAGTGTCTACTCCATAATTACAACAAGAGATTTTGTGCATGTTGGTTACATGATACCCATTAGGATTTGAAAGTACAAGCTTAATGAAAGTGGTAAATGCTCAAACCAATAAGGTACATCATTCTTGGCTCTCAAGAAGGTGAGGGCATGGCTCATAACGTTGCCTATGCCTCTTAGAAAGACAATGCCAAGAAATGTTTATCAAAAACATGACAATCAACAAGGTAGAGCAGTTAGAAATGCTATGCTCAACCTTAAAACTCATCTTAGAAGATGAAAATGCTGAGTATGGAGTGGAATAACATGCCTTGGGCTTGGGAAATGAGTGCATATGGCTTATGACATGCCTATGCCTCTTACAAACAAGAGCCTCAAGGGTGATACACAAAAAATATTAAGATGAGCACTTAGTGTAAATGTGCCTAGCTTTAAACCACTCAAGGAATTGAGTTTGATGATGAAAACCCAACAAACTTCAACCTCTTTGGCGTATGGGAGGAAGACAATGGCTTATGGTTGCACCATTTCTCCTTGGAAGCTTGCGCATTGAAGCGGGTTGATGATGAAGACTTATAATGTGGCACTTATGGTGTGTACCTAGCCTAATTCCATCATTAGTGTTTAATAACGCTATTAGTGTTTAAAAACACTATTATTAAGCTTTTGAAGGAGCTTTCATGGCAGAAACACAGGAGCAGCCTGGTTTTTCATCTGTTGCACACTCGTCGGGCTACCATTAGGGCTGAGATTTGAGAGTCTAAGCCCTTAGGTCATGGGCTTTAAAAGCCCTACTTGCCTTAGGCCTATGGTGCCCACAGGCGACGAATGGTTGTATGACTTCAAGCGCTGCAAAAAAAATGGGCACCGACTTGAACTAGGTGTAATGCCGCTGCGTAGATAGGCAAAAACAACAAATTGGATGTACGGATCTGAGCGCCCGGAGGTCCTTCACACTTCCTTAGTTGAAAGCTTGGCGAGATTCGGCCTCCTCAAGCTGTTGGAAAGCCTCCACTGGCTGGGGGTTTAGATCCACAAAAAACGGGATAGAAGATGACCTAGTCTACACCACACAAGATGAGACCTAATCTACCCAAGCTTTAGATATCATGTTCAGAAAACGTGGTGCTTATGCTAGATCAAGAAGATGTGGAGGAGAGAGACCCAAAATATAAGAATGACTCTTGCTTATTAAGTTGCTTACACATACAACTAGGCTTCATGCTTCATACAAATGCCTTTGGCATGTGCCTTTAAATGGGCTTGCTAGTGGCCTAGGGTTAGGTGGCTCCCTTAGGACCATTCACACCCACACACCTTCTACACCCTTGTTCACTAAGGCTCCAAGGCCTATATCTTAATAGATGTCCAGTTTCTTCCCCTGTAATCAATCCCCTTTTCAGAATAATAAAAGATCTTGTTTCTACCTGTTTTGGCCTAGAGAGAGAAAATATTCTAGAGAGAGAGGTAATTCAGTTTTTAGATATCTTTGGATAGAAAAATATCACTTCTTATTAAAATAAATTTCCCCGAAACAAAAGTTTAAAAAGAAATTCCTAAGGTGCATTAGAAATAAATTATAATGTGTACAAAAGACCTTAGAGGGTCCAGATTTACTGAAAATTTGGGAGCCCTCAATAGGGTCCTACACGTCACATCTCTCCAGCTGCCATCCATTCTGTATAGAAAAAAAGACCGATACATCATCCTCCCTAGGCAAGGGGAGACCCATAACCTGAAGAGGAACACCTGTCCCAGTAAAAATCCCAAACCAACAATGATGACGGCCTTCCACCAAGAAAGATCCAGTAATCTAGTGGTTGGGAATGGCTGCATCAATCTGTGCAATCCTTCGACTAGAGCCTCTCAAATGCTGCGTGAAATCCAATCTCTGTACCTCGGTGAGGTTCTAAAACCTCTTCCAAGCCAGCACTGTGGGGGCATAGGGTCTCCCAGCTAGCCCAAAGAATATGCATAGCTACCCCAAGAGGCCTACCATGCACATCTAAGATCAAATCATTCCACAGAATGGGCTGCCGGTTAACTTCCTCCGCTGAACGCAGGGGGATGTGTACCAAAAAACTCCTTAGGCTAGTCCCAAGCCTGTAGGAGGGACCTAACCAGGGGGGATGAAGGGGAGTGGTGAACTGCATCCGAAAAAATAAAGCATGAGCTCAGAGTCCAGTCACCTCTGCGAACAGGGACACACTTCATGATCTGCTGCATGAGAAAGTCCTTCCACGGCTCCGTGCCTGGAAGAAAGCACCTAACAACCGGCTTACAAAGCAAAGCCTTACATTGCACCTCAGGGTCAATGATATTCAATCCCCCTTCCTGCTTAGGCCTGATAATGGTTTCCCGAGCAACTCTAGCCCTGATGTGTGCATTTCTATCAAGCCCTAACCAAAGAAAGTTTTGAATAAGGCGACGAAGCTGGCCAATGCAGCCCTTATGAAAAACCCAGCATGCAATGATAAACCAAGTCGTGGGTGGCTAGAAAAACTTGGTTAACCACCAAAGCTCTAGAGGCCAAGTCGAGCTTCCTTCTACTCCAGTGATGAAGTTTGCTTTTAATGCTTAAGAGCACTAGAGAAAACTGTTGTGCAGGGGAGATGTCAACGCCCACCTGACAACCAAGGTATCTCGCAGAGCATCCTCTCTCAATCCAAGTAAAACCAACATCTGTACCCCAATCTGCAAGAGGAGAATCACTGCTCCAAAAACCATTCTTCTCACTCCCTCCTTCTCTATTAACAGAGAGATTAATACTTGATTAACTTTTGATTAATCATAATTAAAAGTTAATTATGATTAAAAATTAATCCCTATTAAAAGGAGTTCACACGCGAGAGAGGAAAAAAGAAGGAAAAATCAGAATTGAGAGGCGAAGAGGGTCCCACGCACACGGGGGAGCATTCCATGCATCAACATGCTGCCCCCTACTGCATTTGAGCAGAAAATCGACAAAATTTTAATAGCATACCTGCGAAAAAACCTGTAAAAATGTATTAAAAAATATATTTTTAACCATAAAAATGCTCAAAATAAATTCTAAAAAATTAGAAAAAATTTTCTAAAAATTATAGAAATTTAGGGAATCCATTCTACCAAAAATATCCACAGTAAAATATGTGGTATTTTTGTAAAAATTTCCATTAATGCTTATTTTAAACCACAAAAAATAGGAAAAAATAGCATTAAACTCACGGAATTCCCCCGCAATGTCGATTCATCCATTGAATAGTAGTAACACGCGTTCCAACATCAAGAGGTATAACTCCAATCCAATAGTATGTAGCCATAGTGTGAAATGGTAGGTGAGTAGTTATGATCCTCTACACAAGAGAACATAACATAACCTAGCCTCAAGATAACATCAAGACACCATAGCCTGAGCCCCCCTTGAGTGTGCCCCATGCCCCTACTATATAGGAGGGCCCTCAAGTGACTCTTGACTCTCCATTTCCCATGTGTGACCCTTGGATGCCTGACCCTAACCTTAACCCTTAAGGTTAGTCCTAAGTCCACTAGAGCTTGTTCCCATGCTCCCATGCTCACAAGCCTAATGTGGGTTAGCCTCCTAGTATATGCACACATAATGTGCATATAATATGATGATTCAAATTTACCATTGGGTACAGATCTCTATCACTTTAGATTGCAATTCGGAGATGGTTTGATATCCTACCCATTCATTACAAATTAGTAACCCTTGGATTTATGCAATTTTTGGTGTATTCATGTTTGTAACTCTGTTGTAATCGTCATTTAACACCATATTTGAGTTGTGAAAGGGTAGACACTGCCCTTGAATCTTGGATTGGATCAAAAGGTAAGAACCCTTTCACATCATCACTACACAAGAAATATCTAAATTTAATGGGGAACAGTTCCATACATGGCAAACAAAGACCATGTATTTGCTCATGAGGAAGAATCTGTGGGGGCTAGTTGAGGGAAGAGATGAATGTCTAGAGGAGATTGGGGAGAATGAGTGGAAGAGCAGGAATAAGAAAGCATTAGGACTCATTGCACTTAGCTTAAAATGACAGGGATACAATAAGCTAAAGCTGCGTGGGATGAACTTAACAAATTATTTGGCACTCAAGCAAAAAATTCAAAGATAAATCTGCTAATGCAATTCTACAAACTTGACATGAAAGAAAGTGAACCTCTAACCATTGGGCTTAAACAAATATAAAAGCATTAAGCAACAGCTGGTAGCCATTAGGAAGAAGGTAGAAGATGACAAGGCACTAGCAGTGCTTCTAAAGAGTGTGGACAAGGGAGAGTATGAGAACATTGTGGCAACCTTAAAGAATGTACTAGATTTGAAGCTGCATGAGATAGAAGGAGCTCTACTAGAGCAAGAGAACAAGGTCAAAGAGAAGAAAGGGTTGGACCCAACAACTGGAGAGGAGAAAGCATTCTACACCCGAGGAGGCCTCGCGTGCATGAGGACGAGAATGAGAAAGAGGAAGGACCTTCACTTGCCACAACTGTGGGAAGCCAGGACATATGGCTAGAGACTGCTATAGCAAACCAAGTGAAGAAGGATCGACATCGGCAAACTTCATGGAGACGAGGAGTCGTGACATCTTTTCTGAGAGAGAAAGAGAGAGAAACCCCACAACCCAATGTAACCTTCCCCAATAGAGTAAAACCACCTCTGAGCCACCGATGATGTAGACCATGTGGTAAATGTATGTGTGAGCACTTTAGTCAAGGTCACGAGCACTTGTAGTAGCCTTGGACACATAGAGAGAGAGTGTCAAGGACTATGAGTTAGGGACTTGAGGCATTGGTCACGGGCTACCAAGTAAGAGGGAAACTTGGTATAGGGTCCAGGTGTGCTAGAGTTATTCACTTGAGGGGAGGTATTTAAGTATGCAAGTGAATGGGTGTGTGTGGGAACAAGCCCTTAGCCAGAGACTGTAAAAGGGAGTTTGTAATTAAGTAGGTAGCAGTGAAAAGGTGAGAGGAATCTACATGAGAGAATCGAGGGTAGCATGAGTGAATATAGGGGTGTGGAAAGATTCTAGGAAAAGGTGCCCTCAGATGTATGGGAGGTGACACAAATCAAGGCAAAATCAGTGAGATTAGATGCTTGGCATCTTGTGGATGTAAAACCTATAAATTGAGGCATTGGCCTAATGAGAAATTGCTGGTTTTTGAGTATCCATGCCTACATTAAGCTATTAGTTAATTGTGCACTAATCTCATCTTAATCATCGTCTAATTACTTGCTAATCATATTGATTCTTGTATTTGATCCACCATAGCCCACTCTTGCTTGCATTTCAACTCATACATCGAGTGTTGACTAGTCTATCCTTGGTGTGCCTGGCCATTCCCCTGGGGTCTGGAAGGTTTCTGTTGGGAATTCCATTAAAAATTATGAAAATGAGCAATTTCAGCATGCAAGTTTTGTGCTTGAGGAGGATGAGAGTTTGCATGTGCAAGGACCAAACATGTAGTGGAGTGCAACAGTATTGAGTCATGTTGGGGCTAGCCGAAGGGATAATAGGATCGTGAAGTGGAGATCCAAGCTAAGGAAAGATTTTCAAGAGAGGATTCAAAAGGCTCAATGTTTGAATGCTGAAGTAGTGCAAGAGAAGATAATAAGTCCTCCAAATGAAATGCATCTTTTCTATGTGTGTACAGAAATTTTTTTACAAAGGGTCTGACATAAATAGTGACAATATTAGATTTTCCATGCTGCTCCTGCAAGGACTCCATGCAACAAGATGCAAATAAAGGGATGTATATTCCATGCAAACACATCTACTTTATCTTCATCAGTGTTTTGGGATTGAGTGATAAAGTGCACGAGTTTATACACCAATCAGCTCTTACAAAGGTAGAATTGTTCCAAGCACTAACTTCTCATAGAAACCAGCCAAGTATTGGCTGGCCACTTGGTTGAATTTTGAGAGTGCATGGGATCATTTTGGACTAGCTTCAGGTATTTGGAATAGGTATGAGGATGCATTAGATTTTTTTGGGAGAATCATTTGAAAAACGCTTATATATGTTCTGATAAATCTTCAATTAATTTTGGGAATGTATAGAAGCATCAATGCTACCCTTGCTACAATTTTGCTATTTTGATGTTGGGTAACAGTCTAAGAACCCTTGCTTCTAAATGTGTATGGCTTTCTTTGTATTCAATAAAATCATGTGGACTTTTGGATTTTACATTAATGAATGAGAAATAACTATATTTTGGAACAGAAAAGACTTGAGAATAATGAATTGATTTGTACATATTGACAATGATATAGATGCTCAAGTGGTTTTGGTTTTTCAATCTTTAAGAGACTATTGTTGTTTGAATGAAGGAAAATTAATTGCTGAAATTTTAATCCTTAAAGTTCTTGACATTAAAAATAACGCGGACAAAATATCAACCATAGAGAGGGCTATATTTAGAGATGTTTTCAATAAATAAATTTTAACTGGGGATATAACTACAATGTAATTTTTTATAAAATATATATGAAATCAGAGCTAACTAACCACAAATTATACTTTTGATATTGGATATATGTTCTTAAGACCGTTGCTCCCATGTTTCTATGGATTTTTCATATTCAAAAAAATTCATGTACATACGCTCTTCTCCAAAAAGGAATGAGAGATACCTCTATTTGGAACATAAATAACTTGCACTTTACTATGAAAATCAACAAAAGTCCTTGCTCAAACCGCCACCTTGCTCGAACACAGTCGCTCGAATTCTAGTAATCCTCCTTTTTTGCGATTGCGTTTTACACTTTTTGGTTTCACCACAACTACCCAAAAGGAGTGTTGTCTCATAATTTCTAATTTTTTCCCTTTTTCCAATTTTCCTCCTTTGACTTGTGGCCTAAAAGCCAGCCAAAACGCCTGGCCACATTAAATGTGACCAACCAATCAAGGCTAACAACTAGTGGCTCGAATTATAGGAGATTAAGTCTGGTTGATCTTTGTTATTAGCACTAATGCAAAACTACAAAAAGGGACAAAATGTAAAAATTAATTTGGTTTATAAATGTGCTCTAAATTGTTCTTTACCCTCGTATAAGGAGTTAAAATTTGGATAAATCCTATGCTTGAAACCCAATTTTGAGGTCTGTTACCCCAATTGATTCAATTTCTAGCCCTAATGCAAAACTACAAAAAAGGGATAAAATATAGAAATTAATTTGGTTTGTAAATGTGCTCTAAATTGTTGTTTACCCTCCAGCTTCTCCGTATAAGGAGTTAAAATTGGGATAAATCCTATGCCCGAAACCCAATTTTGAGGTCTGTTACCCCAATTGATTCAATTTCTAGCCCAATTTATTGTTTATTTTCTTTTGTGTGAATGTATAAAATGACCAAAAAAACACAGATATGCAAAAAGTAAAAGACACCCCAAATAAAAAGTATTCCTTCCCTAAGCTAAACATTCATTCCCTAAGATAAACATAAATTGCAATAGAAATTACAAAAATTATGACAGAAAGTAACCACAATACAACAAAATATACCATTTGTTGGGAGTTTCCTTCCTACTTTATTCTTGATCTAAAAATATAAATCTCATGAAATTAAACCATTCAGAAGCATTCAAAATGCATTGTGGCTATACAGTGGGGCTATTTGTAGCGGTGCCACTTATGGTGGGCCTAACACCATGGAAAGGGTGCAGGGTGTAACCACATGGCATGGGGCTTTGCCCTTTCGCACTCAAAATAGCTCAACTAAGAAATCCACAAGTTCTGGCCTAGCACACAAATACACGGTTGGGGTGTGTCACTCACCTCGTGAATGTAGGTCACCTGGGATTCTCGCAAAGTAGCTGCACAAGAGCACCAAAGAGCTCCACTCTGTTGCTCGTCATCGCACTCCCATAGAATCTCGACCCTCACTCTCTCTATCTCTCTATTGATTCACACAATGGAGCACACAAGAGCTCAACACACACAAGAGATAAACAAGGGAGAACAGGAAAAGAGCACTCACTTAGATTATGCACGAGAGTGAGAGGTGAGAGTTACCTTTAACCTTTAATGTGTGACTTCGAGGGTTTACACTCTTTGGCAAACCAAAGTTAAAAATTAGGTCCTAGGGCTCATTTAGCCACATTAGCTTATGCAAACACCTAATCCACAACTAGTACTCTCTAGATACCTAAGATCCCATGGTGTGCCTTTAATAGACAAGCAGCGGCGATCACATATGCAAAATAATACAATATAAGCACATTCCAATGAAATCTGACATTTCAGCAATTTTGACCAAAATTGTTGGTTGAATATGAGCATCAACATTGTGGATGTCTCTTCTTCACAAGTACATATATAAGAGCCATGAGAGAGAAACATTAAGATTAAGGACTATACAAGGTGGTAATGCTAACATTAGTGGGGTAGTGATTGATGAAATAGTATATCTCTACATTAGAGGCATGTTGGAGACTCTTTGAATATGATTTGCGGTTGTAAATATACTTACATGACGCTGAGATTGTTATCAAAGGTGATAATAATATTATAAAGGTTGTTCAAAGGAAAAATGTGCAAAATACTTCTCCGATTAAATCGTTTACATGTAACAAATAACATCCTGAAAGAAATGATGCATTATATATCGATTTTTATCAATAATGGGTTGAAAATCCACCCTTAAAAAATGGACCAAAAGAACGATTGGGAACACTATAGGGAGGTACATACACTTTGTAGCACCTTTTGTAGGTGATGAGCAATACTATGTTTGTCTACTTCTTACCATATGCAAATGATGTAAGTCATTTTTGAAGATTACATTCATTCAATGTTTGTCTTTCCTTCCGTCAAGGCAGCTTGCATTACAAGAGGAATATTAGAAGATACTTGTAAATGTGTTGCGAGTATCAAGGAAGTTGTGAGGACAAAAGAACGAAAGGACCAAATGTATGAGAGATCAGAGCAAATCAACACAGCATGAAAAGAGTGAGTGTATATATAATGAAATCCAGTACAAGAGCTCAGTGTGAGACTCTGAAGGAGCAAAGAGGGCTGATGTCCCGTGATAATGCAAAGGGTGGAGAAGGCCACAATCCAAGGCAGATGGTAGGCTGATGTCTCCAAGAAATGAGCAGAGAGGACTGCCATCCCGATGTCGAGGTAAAGGAGCTGAGAGGGCTGTTGTCCCGGTGATGATGAATGAGAGCAAAGAGAGCCACGATCCCAAGGTAGTAGATGCTGAAGTAAAACTACTAGAAATCTCTACTGTAGCAGAGAGGGCTGTTGTCCCATGTGATGTAGATGAAACACTGATGATATGTTGATGTAAAGCGCTGATGTAAACACTGATGTACTATAGGCGAAAAATCCACACACTAAATGTAGATCTACTCCTTAGACACACTAAAGTGCAGTAGACGAAGGTTGTTGTAGATCAAGAGCTGTAGGTAGAAAACGCAGATAGAAGAGGATGTTCAGCTTGTAGCAACAGCAAGAGAGAAAGCTCAACCTTTAGCAACAACAAGAGAGGATGCACATCCTGTACCAGCAGGAGCAAAAGGTAACGATGCACTGCCTGAAGATGGAGCACCGACTGCAACAAGACTCGGAATTGTGATGTTCTACCGGTAGTGAATAATGTTGAGTATGTATCTACATAATTTCTTGCTTGCATAATTACATGCGCAAGGGCATGTTGCTCTAGTCACTACCTTGTCGGCTTGTATAGTCTTGGAAAATGGACACACACCACATTCAAGATTCAAGATACATTTCGAGCTAAAAATTTGTTTAACTTGTAAAATCCTTGTACATGGATAGCTTGCAAAGGTTTTGAGAGTTTATACATTATTATTTGGGATGAATCTCCAATGATACATCGTTTTGCTTTTGAAGCATTGGATAGGAGCTTACGAGATGTATTATTTTCACATAAGCCATTTGGTGGAAAGATTGTATAACTGGAGGGGATTTTACCATCTGGGGCTTTTTTGGTGAGTGAAATATGGAAAGCTCTGTTGGGCTGCAGTGTGGTGTGCATAGCTAAGAAAGCCTAGGTGGCTAAGAACAGAGGCAGGTTGGATAGAAAGGAAACAGAGAGAGATCTCCCTGTTTTCTTCAAAGCTATAGTTTTAAACGCAAGGAGATCTCGCTTAGACCTATCTTTCAACGAAGCAGAAAGGTCGAAATAAAACGTAAGCTATTCAAAAAAGGAGACATTGAAAAGGGTATTGAACCTGGCTTTCAGTACACGATATTTACAAGCAGCAAAATTATTGTCAATTTACATGACCATCAAATTCCTACATGATTAAGCAAGCAGCCCCATGTCCCCGCCATCTAGTTTGTACAACCATTATCCTTTCCACATATCGTGTCAACCTGCCATCTTTATCCACCTCAATTAGGATGAATATTACCATTCCCACATCCACCTCCACATCCACCTCCACAACCACCTCCACATCCGCTCCCATTTTCACCTTCCATTCTTTTGCCATCTGAATGAAAGTTTCCACATCCACCAGCACCACACCCTCCACATCCTCCTCCTTGAAGACGACTAGTACCATTCTTAATGCTATTTCCACATCCACCAGCACCACATCCCCCACATCCGCTTCCTTGAGCATGAATGGCACCAGCTATAGGGTTCCCACATCCACCAGCACCACATCCTCCACATCCGCCTCCTTGAGCATGATTAGCACCATTCCTGATACTATTCCCACATCCACCTGCACCACGTGCTCCACATCCGCCTCCTCGAGCGTGATTAGCACCATTTTTTATTTTATTTCCACATCCACCGGCACCACATCCTCCACATCCCCCTCCTCGAGCACGATTAGCACCAATTTTTGTGTTATTCCCACACCCACCAGAACCACATCCTCCACATCCACCTCCTCGAGCACGATTAGCACCATTCCTATTGCTACCATTTCCATTTCCATTTCCACATCCACCTGCACCACAGCCTCCGCATCCACTCCCAATGGCACATTCTGATCTGGCACAAGCCCCACCACAACCTGATCTAGGACTGTAGAAAGTAGACATCCAAAGGACTGAGCCCATATTATACCATGGATAGTATTGCAGCAACTGCTGATGTGCACATGAAGAGCGATGCCCATTCAAGATGACTGAACCTGTTGAACAAATATAAGGGTTAAAAATTGAGAACTAGGTGATGCTTCTGTATGAAACCTCTGTTAGCAACCAGGCTGAAGCTAAAACCTCCCCCTTTATACTCTCAACTTTTCTTTTAGGTCCGTTTTTCCAAGTTTGTTATCAGTGGGTTCATAGTAAAGTTTCCACACTCACCCCATTCATCAGAGCTAGTCGCTCTTTTGAATCTTTTTGCATTGCTCTTCTTTCCCCGCCATGTTGTCAGGTCTTGTGGATTATCAACAGACACTGCTATGATCGTACAAAGTAGTAGCACAAGTATCCCACTCTCTTCTGGTGAGACCTGCACATCATGCAAAACAGCCCACATGAAAAATCAGAGTGCTCTCATAACCTCATTTGCCTCATCTCCCCCAACTAAGGTTAACAGGCGCCCATGATGTCTGTAAAAGCCTCAAATCAGAGGACAAAGTCAAGGTTAAATCTTGATTACCTCCATAACGCCTGATCTCCAGTTGAACAGTGCTGTGGCTTTTCCAAAGCGTGCATCTGGACTGTGACGTATGAGCGTTATGAACCCCAACTCGTCAGCCTCTGTAGCGCTGTCTACTTCATATTGAAGCTTTCTCCCATGCAACAACCTCACCTATGAATGTGACCACAAACAAAATGTCATGTAGCTAAACTTAGTATCCTTAGAATCTTTTCAGCTAGAATAGAATCCTTACGGAATTGCTGAGAATGCCCTTCAGATGAACATCAGCTTGAAGATCCCATGTTGAATTCACGGCATGGTTTGAGATGACAAGATGCACATCGTCATCAAATAGACTCCACCTTGTCATCGTAGCAGGTAGTTTGTCATCAGGACTCCTAAGAAGCTTAGCAGTCCCCAATATTCCTCCTGACAATTATCAGTAAATAGTCTTTGCATTTAGATGGGCAATACACACACGCACATGCATGCACGCTCCATGAGAGGTGCATTTGGTTTGAATCTCCAAATCACAAATTAAATTTGGTTCTAACGTCACATTATCATTTTTAGATCCTTGAAAGTCTACCTGGAGAGACAATGGTGTCTGGGACATCAGTATACCCACATCGATGAACTTGAATCGAAGATGGGAGAAAGGATCCGGCGTTGCACAGCCCCCTGAAAAGGCACCAAAACTATCAAAACTTAGCAAAACGACAGGCCCCAAAAACTATATAGGAAATAAGAGAGGAAGAGGGACCAGGAGAGGGTGTTTTTTTTTTTTTTTTGGGGGGGGGGGGGGGGGGGGGGGAGGGGGGGAGGATGTGGGGGAGTGTGGTTTTTAGGGGGTTTCTTGAATCTTACCTAATTTTTACAATAAAACATTTCTTGTTGGCATGGTCAAATACAATCCTGGATAGGCAATTCTCCTGCATGTCTACAAGAGGGCTCTCTATGCGAAGCAAATATGGTGCAATAACAGGCGGAGTGATGGAGGCAGAGATCCGCAAGGATGCTGGCTTGCGATCGTAATAAAGTTTTGATCTCATTAGCAAGGGCACCCATCCATCCCATGACAAAGTGGGTGAGTTCAGAAGCATTTGCCATGAAATATCCGCACAGCCAATCAACCTAGACCTTGTTAGAAGATTGAAGCAGTTTGACTGTTGTGATTGAAGTTCTAACCGAACACCTTCCGTGGCCACTTCACATTGAAAAGCCCAAAAACATTTCCATTCAGGATCAGATGTTGCTCCAACCCAAGGTGTTTCTAATTGGAGAGAACTGCACTTGTTTTGAAAGAGCAACCGCACGGCTAGTGTCCTTTTGTCACTTGTGTGTACGTTCCGAGCCCCATGTATAGTTACAAAGACCTACGAGATTTATAAAAATTCCATTAGCTTAAGACTACCCCTTTCTGCATTTGAAAGTGCAGATGCCAGACCTACAAGATACCATTCTGCCAGACTAAGCCTTACCTGCAAGGTTTCTCGAGCTGGAACGCCCAGATCCTGTTG
The DNA here is from genome assembly GCF_041138505.1 of Cibotium barometz. Taxonomy (NCBI): domain Eukaryota; kingdom Viridiplantae; phylum Streptophyta; class Polypodiopsida; order Cyatheales; family Cibotiaceae; genus Cibotium; species Cibotium barometz. The sequence continues at coordinate 43,065,616 of NC_141072.1, forward strand.
TCCAACTACAACTGAAGGTGATTTCTCCACAGAGGACATGAGGTCCTGTGTGGAAAGGAATGGAGGGATTGGTGCAGGCGGCTCCCCTTTGTACATGGCACCTGCTCTTTCATAGGACATGCCAAATGTGTGTTGCCAAAATTCTCGTGTTCTGTTGAAGCCAGTATCCAACTTCTGGCCCTCACTCCGATCGGAGTCATTGTCGTCGTGATTGAGCACCTTCCCAAGAAGCTTCATCATGTCTTCTCGGTACACCCTCGGACTATCTTGATGTGAATGCCACATCAAATCGATGTCATAGGTGGGAACCAAAAAAACCTTAAGGCCGGACAGCTTGAGAAGATAAAGGTAGCCTTTGTACCGTTGCAAGGCAGCTTTAAGAAAGCTTTCTTCCCCCATGTGAGCTCTTGACACCTTTTAAGAGTTCAGCACTAAGTGGTAAGACTTCACTGCAAAATGCCATGTGTGTGCATCCCGCACACACACACACACACAAAAAAGCACAGGAATGCATGCGTACACACACATGTGCATATATTCCTCACTCCACATTGCATCCACCGTTCTGCTGGTCCCTACACGGCGCGCACACATGGAAGATAAAAAGCATTCAAGAGTAGGCAAACCTGATAATAAAAAGAACTTTGTCTTTTAGCAGCTGCCTCCAGGTCGTAGGCGATCCTCTGAGGGCATTCATCATTAGTTTTTGGAAGCTCATTAGAACTTATCTCATATTTGTCATCGGGATACTGGGCATCCCATAGTTGTTGTGTGGAGTTGACAGCTTCACTGTCATCCTCAGCAAAAGTAGCACGTGCATCAAGGAGCTTGCCATAATGAGACTCACAATCCTTGATGTATTGAACCTACACAAAGGGAAGCAAAAGCTGTCAATTTGATTTATCATGTCATTCCCTGTAACAAAATGCTTTGATGCCATTAAAGCCTAGATTGAACACTAATAATGTGTTGCATTATTGAAGCAAACTAAGTTTAATGGTGATAATTTTTAATTAATTCACCGGATTTAGGCGGTGGCAATGCCAGATCCAGGCACAGTCCAAAGGAGGGATCAATGGAAACTCTAAGCTAGAGTAGGGCCCATGCTCCGCCAGCAAAGGCAGCCAACAATTCTCATACCTGCCATTATAATATTCTGCAAGTTAAGAAAACTCTCTCTCTCTCTCTCTCTCTCTCTCTCTCTCACACACACACACACACACACACACATTAAATTACATTAGTTGAGAATAGGAGATTAACACTTGATTTTAAGTTTAGCAATCAACCAGCACAAATCGATTTGACAATCACTGGAAATCTCAATGAACCCTCCTAGTCATGGATCAGAAATCGCCGCTTTAAAAACAGGAAAGAAGGATATTCTCAAAATGAATTTCTCATCAAATTGGAGGGCTTGATGATGGATCAAAGAATCTGTCGGTGATTTTTTAAAGGCGGAAAGGGTACCTTTGGATGGCGCGTTTGAGAGCTGGACCGTGGTAGAGGCAATGGGGATGAGAATCAACGGCTGCGAGGAAGTAGAGCTGCGATTTGGCGGCGGCAATGAGGTCCAATCCAATGGCTACAGATTGTTGTGCACACCTCCATTCATTCTCCTGCGTTACCTCCATAGCCAAAATCCTGTTGAACACAGATTGCAGCAACAGATGATCAAGTGCTTCGCCTGATAAAATAAGGGCAACTTTTTTGGTAGTACCAAGCGTACTTGATGAGTAGTACACCTGGAGGTCTCTCAAACACGTGGCCCACTAAGATAATTTTTAATTTAAAAAAATGAAAGAAAGGAAAAAAAGTTGGCCCTTCTATAGAAATGCAACTTTTACCAACTGTCCATGGGCCGTAGTTGAGTTGGTAGAAAGGTTGGGTTCCAACTAGTGGACTCGGGTTCTATGCTAGATCTCCCTCACAGAAATCCAGCTCTTTGGAAAAAAAAATCACTCACACATGCATACACATGCACACACACATGCACACTAGGTATGTTTATATGATAGATAGTTCATATATATACACATATGTGTATGCATAAATATGATTTCAAAACTATAACTATTTATTTAATATTTAGTATTTTAAAACTATTTATCATATTTATGTGTATACATAAATATGATAAATAAATATAATTATTCATTTATTATTTAGTATTTTTTCATAAAGACAACGACTTTATGTCTATTTTTTCATAAAGACAACGACTTTATATCTACTTTTTCATAAAGACAACGACTTTATATCTATTTATAAATAATTTAAAATGGCATCAACCGCCTTTAAATGTATTATTTGATAGAGACATATATTTTTAAATATTCTATTGTGTATGTATGTAGATGTAAGGATTAAGGATTAGGAACCCAAAAAAAACACTTGGATTCATGCAATATGTTAATCTTTGTTTACACAAATGGAAAGATGCCCAAGTTAAAGTCCATACTTTATGTGCGACTTTTGTGTGTATAGAGTGGAAAGGGTACTTTGTGGTGTCTATTGCTTGATTCTCTCGCTATGTCTTTCTCCTTTACAAAGTTATGCATATCTCTTGCTTCCTTCACATAGGCTATGCTTTGTCATTCTTTTTTTCCTATGTCTTTCTCCTTTACAAAGTTATGCATCTCTCTTGCTTCCTTCACATAGGCTATGCTTTGTCATTCTTTTTTTCCTATGTCTATATTTGTGCATGTATAAAGCTTTATGATTATAGAAACTTTCTTAAATTTAATGGTTTTTTAGTCTCTTTATGTATATGTATATGTATATGTAGAGAGAGAGAGAGAGAGAGAGAGAGAGAGAGAGAGAGATTTACATAAAGGGCTGGTACCAATAAAGGGCTGCATGAATGATGAGATAAGAGAATCTATATACAAACTATGACATTTTTGATTCATGGATTGTATATTGATTTCTTTAATGGAGATTAAATAAGCCTCCATCTAGAAAATAGCTGCTATTGATACCATTGAAGCTCGGTTCCCCTCTACTATTTTGAGCACACAAATGCACTTATTATGCACTTGGTTGAAGCCTTGTGCATTTTTAAAAACAACTTCCTCGTTGGATATTTCAGAGTTAGTCTAGTGTCTTTTGTGGTGTGAACACCCCTTATTTAGGTTTAGGGTCAAAAGACAAAGGCTTTGGTGCCTATAAAAGCATCTACTTGGTTCCTTCATTCACATAATGAGTAGCATTCAACTTGTGTAATCTCTCTCTCTCTCTCTCTCTCTCTCTCTCTCTCTCTCTCTCTCTCTTTTACACACTCCACTATTATGATGATATTTCATTCTCCATAGCTTCATGTGTGATCTTGTGTATGCCAACATGGTATCAGAGCTTGGATTGCTGCTTTTATTATCATCCTGTTTTTTCTACGTGTGAAGCCTTGTGGTTTCATGCTACAACACCATCTTCTTCAAAAATTGAAGAATAAAAGAAAAACCCCCCAAAAATGAGTAAATGCTCACATAAGATGAAGAGTGGACTAAGGACCAAAGAAAAGAATTAAAAAACTGAATTTTGACACCTCAATGTGGGGATCTCCCCTCATGAAGTAGGCGCCTTTTTCTCATCATTACCCCTAATTTTTAATCAATAAAATGAGATATTTTCATCTCTCCTCTCTCCTATTTCAAAACTAGATCCAAAAAGTAAGCTGAACTGACCCAAAAATAGTCAAAAATTGACTAAACCGATCTGAAAATTTCTAGAATCAGTTTGCTTGGTTAGAGGCTCACTTTTTCCTATAAATAAAAGCCTCCCCCTTTGTCAAAGCTTAATGGTGTTTATGCAATGTTACTTTTCTCCTGTCCTGAGCCATCTACATTGAATTTTTTAATAATTCAATTGTAGTTCGTGGCCCACTATGTTTTCCTTCGAGATAATTTTTATTTAAAAAAATGAAAGAAAGAAAAAAAAAAGTTAGCCCTTCTATAGAAATGCAACTTTTACCAACTCAACTACACGTCCATGGGCCGTAGTTGAGTTCTATATAAGGGATCTTTTTCCCAGGATTCTGTTGGGTTCACTAGACTATAAGCAGCCCCAGAATCAGTTGGATCTTAAGGGAAAGAGTTGTCCTCTAAATTTGCGAGATGAGGACATCTCGCGTTTTTTAAGTGGGATAGGATGTAAGATTCCTCCTCCAGCTTTTGAGGTGTGTAGGTGTAAGAACCTCCCCTTCTGATCTTATAATTATTCCCCTCTCTGAAATAAAAGAAAGATCCTATTATGGCCTGGAGGAAGAGAGATGTCTAGAGGGAGGTAATTCAAAATTGATATATTTTTGGATATAAAAATCCTCCTAGTGTCTAAAATGGTTTCCCTTGAAACATAAATTCCAAAAGAACTTTCCAATGTGCAAATGGAATTAATTGAAAATAGGTAAAAAGGACCTTAGCCTAAGGGTCCATATTTTCAGAAATTTTTGGATTATGGTCCAATTAAGGTTCATGTGGACCAATAAGATTAATCCAAATGTAGGGAGGAGATAAATTGAAAAATAAAAGAAAAACCCCCAAAAATGAGTAAATGCTCACATAAGATGAAGAGTTGACTGAATACAAGGTTTATTAGTTAAAATATAAGAGATATTTAGAGAAAATGATACATTTTTAACACCTCAGTGTGGGGATCTCCCCTCATGAAGGAGGCGCCTATTTCACATGTGTGGAGGAGTTTTAAACTCAAAAATAATGAGATATTTTCATCTCTCCTCTCTCCTATTTCAACTAGATCCAAAAAGAAGCTAAACTGACCCAAAAATGGTCAAAAATTGACCAAACTGATCTGGAAAATTCTAGAATCAGTTTGCTTGGTTAGAGGCTCACTTTTTCCTATAAATAGAAGCCTCTCCCTTTTTGTAAAAGCTTAATGGTGTTTATGCGATGTTACTCTATTCCTTCCCAGAGCCATTTACATTGAATTTTCTTGATAATTCAATTGTTTTTGGCTTAATAGAACCCTCAATCCCTCAAGCCAAAGGAAAGCTTACAACTCCATGTAAGCTAAATTTTCTTACTTTTTAATTTTAAATCTATGGTTTTCTTGATTTTCTTGTTTTATAGTTGATTGAAGTAAATTCTAATGCTATGCCTTGATGAAAAGGCCACCCCCTTCTCTTCTTTACAATTCAGTCTTTCTTAATCTTAGAAAGATTAGTTAAATGATTAATTAAACTTTTTTTATTATTTACTCTCTTGATTTCTAAAATTTGAGTAGATTAGAGTCATATACATCTAGATTGGGTTAAATTAAGTTGAAATTAGAATGAGAAAAATGAGAAATGGTCAGCCATACAAAGGAGGTTATGGCAAAATTTTCTAAATTTTGTGGAAAAGAAAGTTTATTTTTATGTTATTCTAAAAGAGTAATTCCCACCGTTTGTGCATTCTAAAAGAAATATTCTAATTACTCCATGTACATATTCACCTATGAATATGCATGGATATCACTGATATTAATTATTAAAATTAATTTCTATGAATAGAAAGATGCATAATGGAATTTTTTTTAAATTATAAAAGTGTTATTCTCATTAAAATTGATTTTTATGCATAGAAAGATGCATAAAGGATTTATTTTTATTTCAAAAGTGTTATTCTCATTAAAAGTGATTTTATGCATAGAAAGATGCATAAAGGATTTATTTTTATTTCAAAAGTGTTATTCTCATTAAAGTTGATTTCTATGCATAAAAGGATTTTTATAAAAGGGTTATTCCCATTGAAGTTGATTTTTATGCATAAGTAGATGCATAAAGAATCTTTATATCAAAATTAGAATTCTCTCAAATTCTATGTTTAAATTCTGTGAATAGAGGTGATGAGATGTGAGGTAAATAAATGTGATGAGATGTGATGTGAATCAGATGGATGTGAATGAATGGATGGATAGATGTGATGTGAATAGAGGTGATGAGATGTGAGGTAAATAGATGTGATGAGATGTGATGTGAATCAGATGGATAGATGTAAATGAATGGATAGATGTGAATGAATGGATGGATAGATGTGATGTGAATAGAGGTGATGAGATGTGAGGTAAATAGATGTGATGTGAATCAGATGGATCACTCACGAGGGGTACTCCTAGCTCATATGTTGCTTGTGGCATACTTGGTAGAGGTCTTAGGTCATCCTTACTATATAATGAAATTTGGATGACAGGTAGGTGAGCCAAACATCTAACCCCATGGAAACTATCAATGAAGTCACCTATGATGGCCCAAAATGAACAAGTATGTGGAAATAAAATCTCATAGAGTGATGGGGCTAAGGAATCATAACTTTCCATCATCCATTGCTCTACCTCTTGCTTTTGGACATTCCTCACTTGATGGGGTCCACCAACTGAATTAAGAACACTCTGATCATCATGCCGTTGTGGGGTTACTCCTACAAGGAATTGAAGAAGTCTAGTCCCATACATTCTAAACTAGGTTCTATACTCCCAACAAAGGTAGGATGCAACTGTGAGCACAGGACGCTGACAATCACGACATGGTTCAAGGGGGTTGAATTATACACAAAAATAGGTCAAAAAATGCACTCTCACAAAAAACCTCACCCAAGGATGCATAAAAATATCGCAAGTGGGTTTGGAAGTAAGGAATACTTAACTCCCCTTGAAAGTGCCATTCTACTTGGCATCCAAAATGGGTACATTGGTGTCGCACCAAGAGAAATCCATTTCTCAAGACCTGAATAGACAACATTTAGACATCCTAGAAAGAGTCAATTCTCCGGAGGTTAAACATTCTCTTTGTAATTGTTAGTTTTATGATCCTTTTTTATGTCTTTAAAAAAAATAAAATTAATGTTTGTTGTGTGGGATAGTTTGTGTGTATATTTTTTTATAAGTATGTACAAAGGTAATGTTGGAAGGTTGGCAATTTTGAGCTTGTGATCTATATCTAGAGGGTGCCTTGGATTGTCCCATAAAGCACCATATATAGGGTGTGGTGGCACCTTGTCATAGTCATCTCCTTCGACCAGTGTTTTGGGAGGCAGCCTAGTGGAGGGATGTTGCAATGCCTGTTGGGTGTCTGTGGAGCTCGATGGTGATGCATCTCCTACATGCGTTAGTCTTCTACTGCGCATTCTGACATGGTATCAGAGCTCGGGCGTGTGTAGTCCTGGGCAGCTCAGGCGTGTGTGGTCCTAGGCAACCCCCTCACGCCTCGATGGCTTGCGGAGCTCAAATCGAGGGAGGGTTGGCGATTTTGAGCTTGTGATCTATGGCTAGAGCGTGCCTTGGATTATCCCATAAGTGGAAGCATGGGAAGTTGAAGCGCCGTGTATAGGGTGTGGTGGCACCTTGTCATAGTCATCTCCTCCGGTCGGTGTTTTGGGAGGCAGCTCACCGAGAGATGGGAGCCCAGCGGAGGGATGCTGTAGTGCGCGGGGGTGTTCGTGGAGCTCAATGGTGATGCGTCTCCTACCACTGTGCATTCTTACGTGCATTCTGACAGGTAAAACTCCACATTTTGTGGTGTCAGCATTTTTCAACAAACTTCCTCGCATATGAGCATGAAGAATTATCGGCGAGAGGGAGTAAAGATTCTAGGGGGCATAGATATAGAAGTTGATAGAAATGCCTTCCTTCCTATCTCATGTCATCCCTAGACTTCATGTAGCTTTGTGTATTCCTTTTGTAGCCATCCTTTCCACCTTCTGTCCATGTGGGATTCTTGCTTAGGAGTACACCTGGCCGTGCTGATGGTAGTTGGTAGTCGAGGATTAAAGGTGGCAAGGGACTTTCATAGGCACAGATTGGACTGTGAAGTTCTTGGAAAGGTAGTGGAATTGATGCAAGAACTCCTTTCCTTGGGTGGTGGGATTTCTAGAGGTATTTATCTAGATGGAGCCTAGCTCAATGTTGAGGCACTTGTAGATGTTTTGCTAGAGCTGAAGGTTTGGTCTAACTCCCCCCTTCCAAAGGTGCATTCCATCATGTTGGCAAACCTAGGAATCAAAATCTTTTTAGAGACTGACGAGGAAGGTTTGGTTTTGATTTGGTTTTTCAATCTTTGGTAGTGTGAGTGGGCAAGATTTGAGGGTTGACCCATAGACCTTGCTTTTGTTGTTGAGGTTATGGGCTTCCTTTTTGGCACCCAAATCCACGTGGTACCCTTATACTAGCCTTGAGCTTGAAGAAGACAAGTTGGAATCCATCAAGAGAGGTAACATGTGGTTTGGATCGCAGTGCCTCTTGGGTTTCTTGTCAATGGGTTGGCGAGTGTTTCTCACCAATTTTCCTCTCAGGAGGAATGACAAGACAACGATTTAAGGTAATAGACCAGTCACGCAATGCCGTGGGAGGCGTGTAGCCACTTACCAGAGCTTTTGGATTCGAACACCATCTCTAGAGTGGTCATGGGGACACTCAGAATGCCACTCCACTTTAGAACTCCACACACTCTCACTCTACTCTCGCTCTGCTGCATCACTCTCACTCTCTCTCTAGTGCACAACATGTTTATTAAAATAGAGGCATAGCACTCTTATTTAACATATTACAGAGAGTAACACAGAGACATAATGAATGGCAACATTTCTCTTTGTTTATTGGTTTACATCTAGAATCATTGTAGGATCATTATTACAGAGACATTAGGGAGAAATGGACTATAAAATGGGTCCTTTACTAATCAAAATATTAGTGCTAATCAAGATATCCACCAATGGGAAGGGGGGGAGTGCACATCCTATCCACTAGCTTTAGCTATAAAATATAGGGTAGTTATTACATTTCTTAGCCTTGTCCCCCTATCTTCCACCTCTCTCTAGAGGTCACACCAAATTTCAAGGCAAGGGTCAAATCTCCTTTTTGAAATGACATGGGCCAACATTTTTAAATAAAAAAGCGCAGCTTGGCCAGAAAAAAACCCAAAAATTTAAAAGTTTGGTTTTCCCTCCAAAAAGGTGTTTTTACCTCAAAAAAGGCTACCTAATCATATTCTATGGTAGGAAACCCAATTTTCAAGCTCATTTCAACTCCCTAAGCTCTTAATCTCTCTCTAATCCTCTTCCACAAGCTTCTTTAATCTTCTATTATTGCATAATCATCTCTAAAGATATTGTACCCTCCCTAATCTCATCTTGCTCTCTCTTGCTCACCCATACCAAACTTTAATCTTCTATTTCTTCATAATCCTCTATTTCTTTTATCATTTCTTGAGCTGTTGTGCCCTCTCTTTTCCTCACTCTTCTTCACCCATACATCTCATTATGCCTACCTCTAGTAAGAGACCAAGTGATTCCATCTTTCAATACCTTCTCTACAACACTATAGATGATGAAGGTGAGTAGATCGGGAATCCATTTAGGGTGAAAGATTGGGTTTATATGCAGCTAAGTGCCACAGGTCCACATCAAGTTCTTAACCATAGTGTTTTGGAACACCATTGGAAGGGAAGGATTCTTCATTTCAAGAAAGATAAGAATGGAGAAATCAAGGCAATAATACAACATGTCTACATGGCTGTAGACATGTATCTTCCTCCTTCTATGGAGAGGAATAGGCTCCCTTGCAATTGTAAGTATGTGGTTGTAATTTTATTAGAAATGGTTTTTTTTTTAAAACTTATTATGGTATGTGGGTTGCAGACATTTTCCCATCAAGCTATATTGAAGAACAACCTTTGAGAAGCCTCACTGGTGTATTTAGTGCTTTTCATAGTATAATAGGTGAGCTTATGTTTCCAGGTGAGAATCATAGAACCCTCTTCAACAAAAATATATTCTTTTACACACACTCTTACAAAGTCCCTTCTTGGCCTACAGAATATGATAGCCTTGAGGATATCCCTATGGACTCTTTACATAGTGTAGAGTGGCCAGTTCCCGGATAGGTGGAGTGTTAATGCTTTCAAAAACAAGATGTATTCTGACATACACTCCTCCTTAAAATTCTCTAAGGCCTCTAAGCCTGTGGGGCTTGGATGGTTTTTCCCAATCCATGTATTTGTATTTATGTTCTCTAAGCTTTCTCCACAACCCACGCCAACAATGTTCATTTGCAAGAAATTGCAAATTGAACAAATTAACAATGTCTTGGGTATTGGATGGAATATTGTGGAGGGGTTTCACAAAGGTGACATCTACTCATGTAAAGTGGTGCCTTCAAGTGTGATCTTTCAATACTTGAAGACTCGTCAGAGCTTATCCATTCAATTTTTCTATGAACGATGGATGAAGAAGAATGGGGAGTGGGTTCCCTTGTAATCAAGTGAGGGTGTGGATACACCCATAGATTTATCTATGACTCTTCCTGAAGGTTCAATTGAGGTGGTGAATGCAAGCAATGAATGGAGCTTAGGAGATGTTCGGGAGCATTTGCTCATTTTGGGATTTCAAGATGTCCAAGAAGCAAGCATTTGCTCATTTTGGGATTTCAAGATGTCCAAGAAGCAAGCATCAAGATTGGCCGACGAAAGGTGAGCTTTGATATTTGTAAATTTGCGTTGCTTTGTGTTTTTTGAATATGTTGTTTTATTTATTACACTTGACTTTCCTTGTTTAGATTGGAAGACGTTTTGAGAAGAGCTTAAAGGTTTGCAAAGACTAGAGTAACGGTGGATGCAAATTTCAACTTCAGAATTAGTGTCACAAGTCGTCGAGGGACCGTGTGTCTTTTTTTTTGTAATTAAGATGGTTTTGTATAAAATGATGGTCCCTTGTGAATGACCACTTGTGTTATGTCTTGTCGATTTGATTTATATCTCTTTCAGCACTCATCTCTCCATTTCTAGCATTTGTCACTCCCTTCCAGCATGGACCCAAACATGGCATACGAGAGGTTTCTCAAGTTCTTGAAGAGGACCGAGTGGCTTGATAGAGAGGAACTTTTCTTTATCTTCTCCCGCGAGATTAACTTTGGAACAACCATCCTCTTGGCACATAGGTACTCTTGACTACATGGAGGAGTACATGAGGCCCTAGACTGTCAAGCTACCATAGGAGGATGGTGATTGGGTGCCATGCAATCTCCTATGATATATCAACAAGAATGACACGAATTCCCTCAGGAGGTTGCAAAAATTCCAAGATATTATGCTCCTTGATGGTCACTACAAGTAGATGCTTGCACTTCTGAGGGGGAAGATTGGCCTTGATTTCCTCTCTTGGGTTGCCACCTTCATATACCTTTTGTGGTGAGCAAGACTCTGATGAAGAGGTGGAGGTGGAGGATGTCTCAATTGGAGGCATGGTACAAGGCAAGGAGGAGGATCCTAAACCTGAGGTCCTCAACCAGCTTGTTGAGGTCGTTATGGCCAAAGATCTCCTCCTCGAAATTGAGGCACCTCAATCTAGTGAAGCATCCTCGTCAAAGGCATGGTACAAGGCAAGGAGGAGGATCCTAAACCTAAGGTCCTCAACCAGCTTGTTGAGGCTGTTATGGCCAAAGATCTCCTCCTCCAAATTGAGGCACCTCAATCTGGTGAAGCATCCTCGTCAAAGGCATTGGTGCCATACTCTGGAGAGACAAGTGCCTCAAGCACAACAGAGGGTGGAGAAGAGGTGGGGGAGGGTCCTATAGAGGGTACCCTAGATGTACCGGATGTTGTGGAAAGGAGGCTACATATGAGATGACGGAGCTTGAGCTTAATAAGCTCAGCTCTGTGGTGATTGAAGGGGAGGAATTCCTCTTTTTACATAACCTAGAAAAGGTCTACAAGCTCAACCAAGCCAAGTGCCTCTCCTTGTTACCTGTGAATGATGAATTTTCCATCAACAACAAGGGCTCGGCGGAGGCTTTGCTACAAGGGCTTGTTCCAGTGCAGGATGGTGTGCATGAGTCGGTGATGATCCTGAAATCAGCAATTGCAGAGGATGATCAAAGCATTGTGACTGAGGAGGAGTTTAGAAAAGCTCAAGAACAATTGTGGCCGACCAAAGAGTCTGAGGACGCTACATTAGTGTTGTTGGAGGAACACAAGTCCTCCATTGACATTTGCAAGCTTGAGGTGGTTAGCTCTAATTTCAAACACATGGTAAGATAAATTACGTATGAATCTAATAAATATATTTGATAATACTACTAGAATTCCACTAATCCTCTTTCTTGTGTGCAGCATATAGTCTCTGTAGATGCTTGGGCTCAACGTGGCACACATGAGGGTTTTTTCATTGGCAAGCAGAACGCTCACCACCTGTCCAATCAGGGGCCTTTTCAATAGTTCCTAGCTCATAGTACCCGAAAATATATTCACTTATAAAAATCGAGATGGACTCTCCATTGAAGATCAGCAAGATCAACCAACAGATCCATATAAAAGAGTCATAGACTCATCTGTTGAGGACCAGCAAGGTCAATCAACCAGATCCATGCCCGAGTTCAGAAAACAACTCTAACTCCTTGTTCCGTTATCTTCCTCAATGCACGCGTGGGTATCTTCGGGCAACCCAAAGCCCAAGCACCATATGGTCAGCACCCTCTATCCTTCGCAGGTCACCTAGCGCTTCACTCATAGGCTGCTTCCTTGGTCCCTCAACCATCGTACCGGAAGCTCACCATTTAAATCGAGGCTAGTCAAGACCTCGATCGACCTTGCTACGCGAGACATCCTCCATTGACTCTCCGTCAATTGTTGCAACTTTATTACTTAGGTCTCCACGACCTCATTCACAAGACGATCAAAATGCTTCCCCAGCATTCTTGACATAAAACAGTCATTTTAAAAACAAGTCATAAATATAGTTTCTAACGAACTCTCATCTTTCCACACACATTGTTCCATATCATTTCTCGTTATTCCACATTCTTCTACATCAAGTCACATTGTTTATTCCACATCCAGTCATATGTATTCTCATCGTCTTCATCCATTCTCATCCAATCACATCATATTACATCTTATCACATCTCATTCATCACATCACATCACATCACATCCCATCCATTCACATCTATCCCGATTCACACCACATCACATCCCATCCATTCACATCTATCCCAATTCACACCTCATCACATCACATCCATTCACATCTATCCCGATTCACACCTCATCACATCACATCTATTTACATCACATCTTCATCCATTCTCATCCAATCACATCATATTACATCTCATCACATCTCATTCATCACATCACATCCCATCCATTCACATCTATCCCGATTCACACCTCATCACATCACATCCATTCACATCTATCCCGATTCACACCTCATCACATCACATCTATTCACATCACATCTCATCCATTCACATCTATCCCGATTCACATCACATCACATCACATCTCATCCATCCACATCTATCTCGATTCACATCACATTCACTCACATCTCATCTCATCCATTCATATCTATCCCGATTCACGTCACATCATATCACATCATTCACATCACATCTCATCCATCCACACCTATCCACATCATATCTCATCCATCCACATCTATCGACATTATATCTCATTCATACACATCCCATCTCATTCATCCACATACATCCAGTCATTCACATGCACGTCTATTCACATCCATCCATTCATTCACATTCACATCTATCACTTCACATCTCATCACATTCACATCCACATCCCTTTACATCACATCACATCTCATCTGCATCCACATCCACATCCATTCACATCACATCACATCTTATCACATCCACATCCATTTATATCACATCCACATCCATTTATATCACATCCACATCCATTCTTATCACATCCACATCCATTTATATCACATCACATCACATCTTATCACATCCACATCCACATCCATTTACATCACATCACATCTTATCACATCCACATCCACATACATTTACATCACGTCACATCTTATCACATCCACATTCACATCCATTTACATCACATCACATCTTTTCACATATCCTCACATCTCATTCTCATCTCATCATTCACATCCACATCCATTTACACCACCTCTCATCCCATCCACATTCATTTACATCACACCACATCTTATCACATCCACTCACATCTTATCACATCCCATTCACATCTTATTCACATCGCATTCACATTTAATAACATTTTCTATTTTCGATACCAATGGGACTTTTCTAAATTTTTGCTAATTGCTTGGCCTAGTTAGAGGTACTTTTTCTCGATGGATATTTTAATATTCTTTCTCATATTTCTCAAGTGAAATATATTCAATATTCTTCTTTTGAATAAAAGAATTCATGGGATTTACAAAAATCAATTCTACCCATATTTTCCAATAACGCTCAAAATTCCACTTTTGATAAATACTCATAATTTGAATTATACTTAAAATTCCTCTTTTTTCATTTAATTTCTTGGATCTCAAATATCATGGAAATTCCTCTTTTTGCATAAAAATGATTACATTCCAAATGTCATGAGAATTCCTCTTTTATCATAAAATAAATTTATTTAAAATTTCTCTTTTCTTTAATAAAAATATCCATTATTCAAATATGCCAAGAATTTCACTTTTACTATTTAAATGATTGAATTCCAAATGTCATGAGAATTCCTCTTTTATCATAAAATAAATTTATGTGCGCCTCCTTTGACTGTTACAAATGGTGGGTGGCCAAAGAAACACTATTTCTGTGAGAGTAGTAGAAGCGTGAGCTCTCTAGCCCCCATCAACACCCACAAGGCTAATATCCAGCACCATGGAGCAAAAGGTCGATGCGGCCCACAGAGTTGCCAACACTCTCCACCTCACTACAAACTCCTTGACTTCCAAAAACCTTCTACATCACGATATCTTCATCGAACGACCCAATCTCCTCCTCCATGCTCTCGTACCTCCTCAACAAACTCCCTGCATCAACCTCCTTGTCACACTTTTTTTCTAGAACCACACGCTTCCCATACACCCCATCATGGCAAACCTTGTCAATTGGGCCACACTTTTGAAGTAGGTCATGCCACCGACACCAATGCCACTATTGATCTTTATGTTCCCCATGGTCTCTGCCCATACCCATATGACTCCACCACATCCCTCGCTACCCCCGACTACCTTGAAATGCTCGACTGGTTGACAATCTTCTACACCTACAAAACACTTCGCCACCACCGAGCCTTCCCACCTTATACCCCCTATGGTCTCTTAGTCCTCTACCATCATTGTGCTACCTCTGCAACCGGCAAGTCATAGCCACCACCGGCATCATGCAATTCGATGACTCCCACATTGCCTTCCCATACGACATCTCCATCAAAGAGGCATGAGAGGCCAAACACTTCTACTTCTCCAAATGGCCAACCCAAAACCCCAACGAAGGACAACGATGTGATGACAATGGTGGGGATGATACCACAATGAGCCACCCGCCCCATAGGGAACCGATTCCCCCACCTCCCATTCAACTCCTCATCACCCTCCACCCCCACCACATCCCCACTCCTAATCCGGCCCGAGCTCTTAACCCCCGCCCCACCCACCCCACACTGATGCCCACCACCACTCCTTGGAACCCCCCACTCTCCACATCAAAATCCTCTTGGGCACTAGTTTTCCTCTTTTCACATCTTCAACCACCACCTTATCCCTTTTTCCCTCGCCTTCTACAACACCTCCTCATGTTCCCTCTCCACCTCCCTCACCCACACCACCATCACACCCTTCATCCCTCCATTTGGGATTAGGACTACCCATACTCCCCAAAGAGATTCCCTCTCCATAGGCACGTCTAACTCCTTTCCTCAATGCCTCCCTTGGCACGTCCAACTCCTTTCGATGCCTCCATCGGCATCGCTCCCTCTTCCTCAGCTACTCCACCTCTGCCACGCCTTCCCGCCCACCTCCCTTCACCCACCCCACTGGAGGAAGACAAGATCCCACCCCAATCCTCACAAGAGCAGCACAAAGAGGTGGATTCCTCCAACCCACTCAATTGGTGCGATCCCTTGGACTGCATGAAGTTCAAGTAGGCCGTCCGAGTCCTGCCCAACAACTCCAACAACAAGTGCCCATCACCAACCTCATGGGCTGCATGGAGATCCATGTCCTCCGGTGCACTACCTCGATGCCTAGAAGCGCTAGCATCCACACCGCCAATGTGGAGGTTGCCTTAGGCCCCACTCTGATGCTCGGCCCCTCACATTCGACCTCAGAGTTGAGCAGTTGGTTTGGCGACATCCATTCCTCCTCAAGCCCCACATTTGGATGATGGAGTATTTCAAGGCCCCTCGAGCACTCCAGATCTTGCTTACCTCCCCATCTGTCGATGCTGGGCTTGGGACCTATTTCGAACTGAGCAAGAGGAGAACCAAAATTACAATTCAACTTCCTTTGGTCCGCTTCTCCTACATCCCAGAGCCCATGCACGGAAGACATCATGCTTGCTAAGATGAATGCATTCATTATTACCAAATATGATCAGGTTCCCAATCCAACAATCGTGGCCACCATCCATTTTTGCAACCTCATCATCACATTTCTAGAGGCCTTTCCACAGTGGCACCACTACCATGAGGGACCTTAAGCCTCGCCTTCGACCTCAACAAACCACCATGAAGAAGCAGCTCTTTAGCTACTACAAGCGCATTTAGTGGATGTCCGCCTACCGCCTCTAAACATTCAAAGATATGATGGAGATGGCCTTCTTAGAAAGCTACAAAGCTTTTCATAGATCTCCCCCATATCTGAAATTGTGGTACAACTTCATCCGAACATACTCCATCTACTATCACGGATCCTCCTTGAAAGCTTCGAGGAGACAAACCTGAATTAGGGAGGGGGTATGTTAACCACATTGGTTAACATTATTTTTAAGCATGGTTACGCTTCAAGTAAGTCATTTTTATGAACTTCATGTAAAAGATATATGGGATGATCGAGCTTACTTGTGTAATGCCGACCATGAGCATAAGCCTAGGTGTACATAGAGCTAGAAGAACAAATTTTGGGCCCCCAATTGTAGAATGGGCTCACATTATGGACCACTTGTATATACTCTATTATGTGTGTTAGTCACTTTATCTTCTTTGTAGACCTCTTTGTTGTGTGAAGAAGAAGAGGAATTTTTAGCCTCTCACCTTGTGCGTTCTCTTCTAGGGTTTGTGTGAGTGTGTGTGTGCTTACAAGAGCTCAAGCTCTCTTCTCCTCTGCATCTTTTCATGGTATCAGAGCCTGGTTCATGCTAAGGACTGAGCGGTAAGAAAGATAAGCACAAGAAGCGGTACGAGGGTAAGAGATTCATCTACTCTTCCCCCTTTGTTGGCTACTACAGACTTGTTGGGAGCTCTTCGGGAGGCACCGGCAAACGAACTCTGATTCAGGAGATTTCTTCATGGGAGCAAAGGTATAGGGCAACTATTCTGGTCATTGAAGTCAATTGGACAAAATTTCCCGAGCCAAAAATGCATTTCGGGCGCGTTTTGACTTCCATTTTTTAGTTCGCAACGTTCACCAATACTGCGGGTAAGTTTTGATTCTCTGCAGAACTCTATTTTTGGAACTGCAGGAAGGGTTATTGGTTGTGTAGACACTGTGTGTGCTGCAAAAAGGTCTCAAAGTTTCCATTGGGTGTATGTATGCAAAGTAAGGTCACTGGTTGTGACAATTTGGGTGCAGTATAGTACACCGCTTTAGAGAATACAACAATCTGTGCATGTCAAGCAAGAGTGCTGTTGCTGGTAAATTTGTGTTGTGGAAAAAATATAAAATGATGGAATAAACCAGATTCACCTAATTTGGATGAGCAATGGAACACAACTGTCATGGGGTACTTACCAATGATTTGAGCTCGTGTCTCTTGAAGCTTCCAAGCTCGCATGTATGCTCCAAACTCCAAGCTCCACCTCCACACACTGTCACCGTGGAGTTGCTCACACCATCACATAGGCCAATCACACTCTCTCATACAAGCATAAACACACAAGCATGAAAGAGGCACAATGCTAGAATGCTCTCACTCCTCACTCTCTCACAAGTACAAGGGAAGAACTCTCAATAGCACAAAGGGGATTGTGTCTTTTCATTATGAGAAAATACCTTATATATAATTGGCCCTTATTCACACTTGGGCACCCAAAACTTACTAACTAGGCCTTGGGTGGCCAATGTCTCATAATGTATAACCTTTATAGTACCTTTACATGACACTTATTAATGTCCTCAATTAAGGATAATGGTGTTAATCCAAATGAGATTAATATTCCTCCTTTACTGAAGTAAGTTCTGTCCTCGGAACGTGTTACCAAGGTCTGAGGACCTAGTCACCGAATTCATGAGACGATAGAAATTGCAGCGAGTCTGAAGTTTTTTGAGTGTGCACAAGAATGCCAAATGGGACTTCCAGAACCCAGTGTCGATCATGTCTTCAAATGTTATGTGCACATAACCTGGAAGACATCTTAGACGATGGTAATATAGCATTATACCTCTGTCTGATGGCCCTTGGTTCATGTGTCGAACTGTAGATGCTTAGCCTCATAGCCATCATAAGGTTCACTAGGTTGGTCTATCAGAACCACTAATAACTTCATGAACCTAATACTGGCTACAATTGCAAGATCTGGTATTTTTCGCCAAGCTCTGATCCAATCCAGCAGTTGTTGCCTTTGCGCTTGAATACTGGCAAATGTTGCTGGGATAAATATTGGAAAATTATAGCAGATATGAGAATCCCTTTCTTTTACAGCTTGAAACTCCTGCAGTGTCCACCTCCTCTTGATAGGCATGTAGAGTGGATCCACTCATAATGTTGGCGGCGCACTCATGTAAATGCTACTGTATTCAGTTATTGTTAAAAATTCCTTTCTCCAACCATGAAGGTTGCACTCCAAAATCCTACAACTGTGGTGCCTCTTCATCTGTGTGGATGGTGGTGTATCCACCTCTAGTGAATACTGGATGTTTCCTCCTCCATCTTCTGTAACAATAACTGATCATGAAAGTGACCAGGTGAATTTCCAACAAGCCTGAGAGATGGGGGTTTGCCAGCCTTGTGTGTTTTACGACGTTGGCCCACAATGTTCCCTCTCCAACCAATGGCAGTAATTCCTCTAATTCTGGACGAGTGGCCTGGCAGAGAGGGCATGGCACATAATGTTGCCGTGTGAGGGTGACTGCAAAATATGCCTCTGGAATAATCTTGCTGGTAGGATCGAACGGGGTAATCTGCATCAGTGCCTTGAACATAAGCTCTGGCTTTAACAATGGATTGCCTTGTTGTATGAACTCTTCATATTTTGCAGCTTTCACGGAATCCAAAACATTATTGTCAGTGTAAGGTGTTACATTATCCAGTGGAGGCAGATTACGTACCTCCTGAGGTTGCCTTGGTGGTGGAGATGGAACAGGTGCCAATATCTCCTCAGGGGCAAGAGTGTGAGTGGGAAATTCTGATTCTAGTGGGGAGAAGGAAGAGTAGATACATCTAGCTTGAAAAAAGAAGTATTAGGAGGCGTGCTTGGATAGGGATCAAGAAACCTACTGGCGATATTAGTATACACAGAGTAGGTGTTTTTGAAAAAAGAAGATGGACCCTCATCCTGACCGCCGTGACCAAAACAAACTAGGGGGTCGGTGGCTAGGTTTATGAGCTTGGAAAAAGGTTTGAATTTTAGGGATTTCTTTGTTATCCACATCTGGGTAATTTATGTGAGTTGCATCAAAATTATTGCTTACGTTGGTAAGCATAGCCTCTAAATGCTTATGGATATTAGTATATAGCTTAAGGATTCCCACTGGGTGATATAAGGTAGACTCACAAAGATTTAAATGTTGCTGAGTATTATATACTTCTAACTGCTGAGATATCGAGCTCATCTACTGAGGCGGTGGACACTGATGACCCGCCTGGGTGATAGGCCCCACACTTACACCACTGGCATGGTTGGTGAGATCATGGGTGATATGCGGCCAGTGGGATGAACGGCTGTGTGACAGCCATTCTAGAGACTGGCATAGTTATAGCGTTAGCTCATTTAGTTGGGTTCACACTATAGTATGTATTTGGTTAAGTACCTTTTCATATTGTGTACACTTATCTTTGTATATGGTGTGTTGAGTGTTGTGTGAAGAAGAAGAAGATTTTCAGCCTCTCACCTTATGTGTTCTCTTTTAGGGTTTTGTGAGTGTGTGTGTGCTTGCAAGAGCTCAAGCTCTCTTCTCCCCTGCATCTTTTCATAGTATCAGAGCCTAGTTCATACTAAGGGCTGAGCTCTGCAAGCAAGAGAAGCACAGGAAGCGACACAAGGGTAAGACTTCCCTATTTGTGTTGGCGACTACACCCTTGTTTGGGAGCTCTACGGGAGGCACTGGCACAACGATCTCTGATTGAGGAGCTTTCTTCACGGGAGTAAAACTATAGGGCAACTATACTGTCCTATTGGACAAAAAAAATTTGAGCCGAAAACGCGTTACGGGCAAGTTAGGACCTCCATTTTTCGAAAAGCAGGCGATTTCGAGCACTGCGGGTAAGTCATCGACTCTCTGCAGAACTCTGTTTTAAGAACTGCAGGAAGATAGATTGGTTGTGCAGACATTGTGTGTGCTGCAAGGAGGTCAGTAGCTACCATTGGGTGTATGTATGCACATTGAGGTCACTGGTTGTGACATTTGAGTGTAGTACAGTACCACTGCAAAAAATACAATAGTTTGTGTAGGACAAACCAGAGTGCTATTTCTGGCAAATTTGTGTGTCGGGCAAGATGTCAAATGATGGGATAAATCAGATTTTTGCTGAGAAGCTTGATAAGAAAAACTTCAAGCTTGGAGGTTCAGGTTGACAAATTTCCTGTGATGGGAAAGGGTTACTGGGACTACATAGAAGGTGAGCATGAAGAGGCACCGGAGATACCGGAGATCAATTGGACTGCTGCAGATGTGAAAGAGTTCAAGGATTGGAACCAAGGAGCCAAAAAAGTTATGTATTGGCTCTCTATCAGTATACAAGACACCATGATTGAGTACATACAGGATGCCAAGTCCCCCAAGGAGGCATGGGACACCTTGGTAAAACTCTATGAAACAAATACCAAGGCACGAAAGATACAGTTGAAGAATGAACTTCATACTGTGGAGAAAAAGAGTATGTCTGTGAATGACTATGCATTGAAGATCAAGGGTATTGTGGAATCCCTTGCATCTATTGGCATTTCAGTAGATGATGATGATAAGGTGGAAGTCTGTCTACGTGGTCTCGTGCCACAATATAAGGCGTTCAAGACGTCTATTCAGACTCAGGAAAACATTCCCAATTTCACAGATTTGGTGTCTATGTTGATTATAGAAAAGAAGAGCTTGGGTGAAGACCAACAGCCTTCACAAAACAAAAACAGTTCTGAGCAACACGCCTTCTACACAAGTTCAAGAAGAGGACGAGGTAGAGGAGGCCGTGGACGTGGCCAAGGAGGTGGCCGAACAGGTAATTAGAATTATGGCCAATAGCAGCAACAACAACATGCAGGTGGAAGAGGCCAATTCAGAGGCAGGGGGAGTTAAAGAGGTCATGGAAACTAGCAAAGGCAGTATAATGATACACGTGGATGCTTTTATTGTGGTAAGCCTAGACATGTGCAGGAAGATTGTTATAAGAAGTAGGCTGACATGCAAAATGGGAAATTGCAGCAAAACAACTATGCATCCTCGAGCAGAAACAATGAGGATAATGAAAGGTTGTTTGTTATGCAGCATGTCGTTAATGCCATGTCTGAAAATGTTAAAGCAGCACATAAAGATGATGTATGGTATGTTGATTCAGGTGCTTTGAACCACATGACAAGTCATGGGGAGTGGTTCAAGGAGATAAAAAAACTTGAAAGACTAGGTTTTGTGGAAACAGGAGATGACACTGCTCATCTAATTGCCCACGTTGGAGATGTGCCATTGTCTATGCAGGATGGCAAAGTGAAGTACCTTGCAGATGTACTTCATATTCCGAACATAACAAAGAATCTGGTTTCAGTTGGCCAGATGATTGAGCAAGGTTTGCAGGTTCGTTTTAATCCTGATGGTTGTTATGTTGAAGACTTTAAAGATAAGTGCAGGTTGGTTGGTTGCAAAAGGCAACAGAGTGGGCAGAATGTTTACATTGAATGCCTGAAATGAGTGCTGCGATGTTTGCAACAAATGGTTCAGGAATTGTTGCAGACACAGACATTTGGCATAAAAGAATCGGACATGTGAATGTGTAGAGAATGAAGTCTATGCGCAGACTAAAGGAATTGTGACAGGGCTACCAAAATTTAAAGTTGAAGGTATGCAGAAAATATGTGAAGCATGCCAATTTGGAAAGCAAACAAAGCATGTATTTCCACGTGACAGAAATGTCAGCAGAAATGCACTAGATGTTGTGCATTCAGATGTATGGGGTCCTACGAAGACCATGTCTATGAGAGGCTACAGATATTATGTGACATTTATTGATGACCACATAAGGAAAGTGTGGGTATACTTCATGAAGGAGAAGGGTGAGGTGTTCACTCATTTTCAGAATTTCACAGTTATGGTTAAAAAGCAAACAAGGAAATATATAAAGTGCCTAAGGTCAGATGGAGAGAAAGAGTACTTCTCCAATGAGTTCTCTGAATTTTTGAAGAAGAATGGTATTCGGACATAGTTTACATGCAGATACACTCCGCAGCAAAATGGGGTTGCTGTGAGTGAAAAAACAGGCACATTGCTGAGATTGCGCGAGCATTGATAGGAGAGAAGAATATGCCGCATGGCTATTGGGCTGAGGCTATTTTTACAGCAGTTTACATCATGAACAGGACTCCAACTGCAGCAATACATGATGTAACTCCAGAGGAGAGGTTTACTGGCAGGAGACCTGATTTGTCTCATCTGAAAGTCTTTGGATGCATTGCATATGTGCATGTGCCAGATGAGCTGAGAACTAAGCTGGATCCAAAAGCTGAAAAATGTGTGTTTATTGGATATTCCCTTGAGCAAAAGGGATACAGGTGTTATAACCCTACTACACGTGAGTTGAAGGTAAGCAGGGAAGTTGTTTTTGATGAGATGAGCAGCTGGTATGCTGCTGAAAAAGAAGCTGTTGGGGCTGATGTGAGTGAAAATGTGGTTGCACAGAATGCAAGTCAGCAATCACAGTCTTTGAGTGGACCAGGAGAGTCCTCATCTAGTAGTTCAGTTGACCCCATGGAGTGGCAGGCTACATCATAATACCAGTCCTGCAAATGTGATTAGTACATCACATAAAGGCAAAGAGAAAGTGGTTGAGCCCCTTAGTATGCCTGACATTTTTGCAGGGAATTCTCATGTCGATGGAGAGTCTAGTGGCTCAGAGATGAGCCTTGATGAGGATCTTGGGATACAAGCTATGAGAACACTTGGTGTAAAGAAGGCTATGGAAGCCATGAATGCAAAGCTGTGAAGATCTTGGAGAGTGAAGAATCATGTGTAGAGGTTTACCTATGATGGTTATGTGGCACATCACTATGCATACATGGCAAAAGTTGTACAGGTTGTAGAGCCCACATGCATTGATGAGGCTATTGGAAATGTGTGTTGGGAGAAAGCTATGGATGAGGAGATGGATGCACTATATGGAAATGAGACTTGGGATTTAGTGCAATGGCCTGAAGGCAAGAAAGCCATTGGATGCAAGTGGGTGTACAAAGTAAAACATAACAGTGATGGAAGTATAAGCAGGTATAAGGCTAGATTGGTAGCCAAAGGATATGTGCAGACATATGGCATTGATTATGAGGAAACTTTCAGCCCAATTGCCAAGATGGCAACAGTGAGAGTTGTGATAGCAGTGGCTGCGTCAAAGCAATGGTCTTTACATCAGATGGATGTAAAGAATGCAAGCAATGGTCTTTACATCAGATGGATGTAAAGAATGCATTCTTGCATAGGGATTTGCAGGAAGAGGTGTATATGTTGCAGCCACCCGGTTATGAGGATGTGAGTCACCTTGAGCATGTTTGCAGGTTGAAGAAGGCCTTGTATGGCTTAAAACAAGCACCAAGAGCATGGTCTGACAAGATTTTTGAATATCTTGTCACTATTGGCTTTCATGTAGCCAATGCATATTTCTTGTTGTACGTGAGACACAGTGATAGAGGGGTTGTGCTTGTTGTCATCTATGTAGATGACCTGATCATTACGGGG
Source organism: Cibotium barometz (assembly GCF_041138505.1). NCBI lineage: Eukaryota > Viridiplantae > Streptophyta > Polypodiopsida > Cyatheales > Cibotiaceae > Cibotium > Cibotium barometz. The sequence goes on from NC_141072.1 coordinate 43,089,693, forward strand.
GACCATGATGCAGAGATCTTTGATGTAAAGATCTTGTGAGACAGAAGTTTGAGATGAAGGATCTGGGGGAGCTCAGATATTTCTTGGGCATTGAGGTGATTAGGTGACCACATGGTATTGGATTACTGTAGAGACAGTATGGCTTGGACATGTTGTCCAAGTATGGTATGACAGGCTGTAAGCCTATCTCAGTGCCATTGGATCCGAATGGCAAGTTGAGTGTAGATTCAAGAGAGATTTTGGAGGATCCTACTATGTATAGGCGCATAGTAGGAAGCTTGATCTACATGACAATCACCAGGCCAGATTTGAGATATGCTGTTGGGTTGGTGAGTCAGTTTATGCAAGTTCCTCGGAAGCTGCATTTGGATGCATTGAGATGCATACTGAGGTATGTGAGGTCTACTTTGCATTGTGGACTATTTTATGAAACAGGGACAGAGATATGTGTACATGGGTACACAGATGCTAATTGGGCTGGTAGTATCTCAGATAGAAGATCTACTAGTGGCTTCATGTTTTCTTTGGGGAGTGCTGCTGTGACTTGGAGTAGCAAGAAGCAGCCTACGGTTGCTCTATCCAGTACTACAGAGGCCGAGTATAGAGGTGCTGCTATGGCATGTGAGGTAGCTTGGTTGAGAAAGCTACTTGTTACAGCTTTGGGTCTATCTCAGTGGATAGACAAGTTGTCATTTTTAGTGACAACATTAGCAGTATACAATTGGCCAAGAACCCAGTTTTTCATGCTCGCATGAAGCATATAGAGGTCCACTATCATTTTGTCAGAGAGAAGGTATTGGCAAGAGACGTTGACCTTGTTTATGTCAGCACACAGGATCAGGTTGCTGATATCTTCACCAAAGCATTGGGTACAGAGAAGCTCCGCAGATTCAGGGCTTCGCTTGGTGTACATGAGATGGAGTTGAGCTTGAGGGGGGGAGTGTTGAGATATCGAGCTTATCTAGTGAGACGGTGGACACTGATAACCGCCTCGGGTATAGGCCCCACACTTACACCACTGGCATGGTTGGTGAGATCATGGTGGGTGATATGCGGCCAGTGGGATGACAAGCTATGTGACAACCATTCTAGAGACTAGCATAGTTATAGCGCCAGCTCATTTAGTTGGGTTCACACTATAGAGAACCCTAGTATGTATTTGAGTACCTTTTCATATTGTGTACTCTTATCTTTGTATATGGTGTGTTGAGTGTTGTGTGAAGAAGAAGAAGAAGATTTTCAGTCTCTCACCTTGTGTGTTCTCTTTTAGGGTTTTGTGAGTGTGTGTGTGCTTGTTGCAAGAGCTCAAGCTCTCTTCTCCCTTGCATCTTTTCACTAACCACCCGTGATGACTTTTAGGGTTTTGTGAGTGTGTGTGTGCTTGTTGCAAGAGCTCAAGCTCTCTTCTCCCCTGCATCTTTTCACTAACCACCCGTGATGACTTATTACCCATTGATAAGTATTAGCCACAACCTCGTAGTTGGCTGGTGTTGCTCGTATGTCATCTGGAACAAACAGGTCGAGTTTATCGACCTTGCTGTCCAAAATTTCTGAATTTTATAAGACACGACACTACTACATGTTAGCCTAATACCGGCGCTTATACCAACGTCATTCAACGGGGTCTAAAAAAGCCCCGTCATCGGTATAAACGCCGGTATACGCGTCGAAACCACAGGCGTCGGTATAAGCGTCGGGTAACAATACCGGCGTCTATACCGGTGTCTATACCGACGCTCACTGGCGATAATACCGACGGCTATTCCAGCGTCTATACCGATGTATATACCGGGGTGTATACCAGGGTGTATACCGGGCTCTATACCGACGCCAGTACCGGCAGATATACCGATGAATATACCGGTGCACATACCGGGAAATATACCGACGCTGTACCAGAATTTTTTTTTTTGGGTAGAATAGTGTTGCCTATGGCTGTTGCCTGGCTGCCTGCAATGAACAAGATCAACAACAACAAACAAAAAACACCATTCTGTCTAAAATAGAGCACAAAACAACCGTGCTCGTTTTTTTATTTTCCTAATCGACAAACAAGAAATTAAATTAAACATTAATACTCAAGAATGTTTTGATCATATACCATTAGTTTGAAGGTCACCTTACATCATGGTAATGCCTCCCAATTGACGGTCTCTCCTTCTTCTTCAAGCATCTCAAATAAGGCCACAAGGCCATGTTTGTGAGCATACTTCTCCTCTCGCCTACTTGGTGGGCGATTCATGGCCAACTCCTGCACAAACGATTAACAATTATAACTTTTAGAAATCAACATTTAGCCCACATACATACATTTACATAAATAAAATTGCTACAAATACTTACGAATTCATGGCGCATGGTTTCGTGACCACCACTCCCAAGATGAGAAGCCCCTACTGTTTGGAGTCTTGCCCTTGCCGCCTCTCTTTGTTGTTGAAACCTCTCTGGTGTCTCGGTGAGCTCCTGAGCAATGGCTGCCCACTCCCTGTCATCTAGCCAAACAGGTTTCTCTTTCCCCTCTCTAAATGCGTCCCTCGCCTCTGACCTACGATGCCCCATCAAAATGCGAGATGTATACTGTATCCACTCATTAGAGACGACATTCATAGGGTCAGATGGCTGAAACTCTTGCTTTATCTTTGTATTTATATAATTTTTCTTCCCCTTATCTTGCTGATCCCATTTAGTCATGACAGAGTCGTGAAACTGTATAGTGCACAATTGTCGAATGCGTGTCTTCATTGCCTTCCCTGCACTATTCATTATTGGTGCCCCATCCCTAATTGTCTATATCTTGCTGTTGTCATGGTCATGTGCACCCCAGGGAGTGGAAGGTGACCCTATGGGTGTGCTATCAACAGATGAGAGCGAAGGACAACGCTCACGTAGTGGTGGTGTCACAGCATCTGTGGCACTACCACCACAATAACCTCCCCCTGAAGACCTACTACGTGAGCGCCGTCTATGTGAAGAGGTGGTAGATCGAGCTGTAAGAGGAGTGGAAGGCTGTGTGGTATGAGGTGTGGGAGCTGCTGTCGTACCCACGGGTGTGGGAACTGGCGTCGGGAAGCCAGATGGTGAGGCAGATGTCCCTGCTCCAGAACCCCAATAACTCTGAGCCATGGCTCTCTGCTCTGGAGTCATGGACGAAAGAAAACCATATAACTGCTGGGGACTCATGCCCTGTGGTGTAGGATTAAATGAGAAATCAGGACTGTAGTCGTAGGGCGGTGAGTCACCCATGGCCTGTTGGACAAAAAACCATATAACAAACTTGTGCGAAATGAAAATTACACGGTAAACAATGAAAGAACCATATGACAAACATTAACAATGATAAACAATGAAAGAACCATATGACAAACATTAACAATGATAAACAACATTGGTAAAACTATATCAACTTGCTCCTACAGTAGTGATTATGATGGTAAACATTAACAATGGTAAACAATGAAAGGACCTTCAATGTCATAAAACTATTACAAATATGTCATAACTATTTGCATAATCATTAAGATACATCATTTTAAAAATCATTATCTATTCTATCATCCTCATTAAGATCAGTAGCCCCAAAGAGATCTATGTCTATGTACATTTCAGCATCCTCATCATTAAAAGTCCCTTGATGAAGGATGTCTTCATCATCTATGTCTTCTTCCTCAACATGTTTTTCAGCTTCCTTGGTTTGCACCTCTTCATTTGGATCTTGCTCTAGTTGCTCCTCTTCATTTGCTTGCTCCTCTTCATTGTTGATATCGGCTTGTTCTTGCTGCTCTCCACCACCCTGTGCATCCACATCACCTTGTTGTAGCTCAAATTCTTCAAAAATTTGCTTACTGCGGGGGGCGACTTGAACCACAAATAGCCAGCGTGAGTCTTTTGGATCCGCTTTAAAGACAACCTGCTCACAATGCTCTGGGCGCACAAAAGTATCTTGCTGATCGGTCCATACCTTTGTGGAGTCCACTTGGATGAGGCCACTCTTGTCTCTACGTACAGTTGCATGTGGCCCATTCATGATTACCTTGAACCACTTCACATCAAAGATAAACAACTCAAAACTTCTGAAGCCAACCTTTAATATATCTTGAATGGTTCCAAAGTAATCAAGCATTCCAGTAATTGTGTTATCATCACTTGCACTTGCACGACTTTCTTGAACAAACTGTGCTGTGACACCACAATCAAAGGTTGCTCTTCTTTGGTCTATTCGTTCTACTCAAAAATGACGTCCATGTGACCAAAACGCCCCATATTTGTGATACTACAAATAGCACAAAAAGATTGTTGATGGAGAATCAAACACTGAGACATGTAGAGAAATAAAAGAGAGACATGTAGAACTTATGCATAAGTCTTATGCATACGCTCTATGCATAAGCCATATGCATAAGCTCTATGCATAAGTCTTATGCATAAGCTCTATGCATAAGCCATATGCATAAGTCTTATGCATACGCTCTATGCATAAGCCATTTGCATGTCTTATGCATAAGCTCTATGCATAAGTCTTATGCATAAGCTCTATGCAAGACTTATGCATAAGCTCTATGCTATAAGCCTTATGCACTATGCTAACCCTTAATCCCATCACCCAATGGTGTAATAAACATGATCTTGTTTTACATGGATAAGAGATCTTACCTTGATAACATATATAAACTCTATGAATAAAGAGAATACCTTATGCATAGAAAAACAGAGCATAAGAAATATATGTTATATGTATAAGAGAGAATAAACATTCAAAAAGCTTATGCTTTCCATCCATGCAAGGCACTCTACATCAAAAAAAGCTTTACGCATAAAAACATAACGCATGTGAAGCCTTATGCATAAAAACAAAACAAGATTTATACATAAAACATTATGTATTAAGCTTTATGCATAGATTTTAATTCATACATTCAGCTAGATTCATATAGCTCTATGCATAAACTCTATGTATAGAGCTTGCATAAGCTTACAAGCCCTATGTATAGAGCTTTCATAATCTTACAACCTCTATGTATAAAGCCTATACATAGAGCATATGCATTGAGCTTTTACAAGAAGGCTATGCATAGAGCTTTCAACAAGAAGGCTATGCAAGCTCTATGTACAATGTCCATGCAAGCTTTCAAGAAACCTATGCATAGAGATTTTATAAGCTTGCAAACTCTATGCATAAAGCCTATGCATAGAGCTTATGCATAGAGATTTCACAAGCTCGCAAGCTCTATGAATAGAGCTTATGCATAAAGCTTGCAAGAAGGCTATGCATAGAGATTGCAAGCTTATGATAGGTTTTATGCATAGATATTGAATTAATCCTATGTATAAGCTTACAAGAATCCTAAACTAACCCTAAACCATAAAACAAGGATGCAATAATACGTAGAAAAAAGCATAAACAAGAAAAATCGAAAGAGGATCTACCTCTTTTTTGCGAAGCTGAAGGAGAGGATTGGTGAAAGATTGGTGAAAGAGCTGCAAAACAAAATATTAAACAAAATAATTAGTAAATTAAACACAAGAATAAGAACTAATACAAAACCCTAAAATCTCTATGCATGCATTAGGAGATCTATGCATACATAGAGAGCTCTCAACATGCATAGAGAGCCAAAAAAACACAAAACCCTAAACGTCCTAATTCCTAAATTAAAAAGTAAAAGCAAGAAGGAGAAGAGGAGAAAAGAAGAAAGAAGGAGAAAAGAGGAGAGAGGAAAAAAGAGGAGAGGGAGAGAAAGAGACGTTGCATACCTTCTCTGCAACACTGCGAAAAACAGAGAAAATACGCTCTCGGCTGTAAAAAACTTACGAGCGTCGGTATATGCTCCGGAATATGCGTCGGTATATGCTTCGGAATAACCGTCGGTATGTGCTTCGGTATACGCGTCGGTAAACGAAAATTTGAAAATACCCCGCCCGACTTGTCTCCTCCAACATTACGACGGGCATACCGTTCGACATTTGCGTCGGTATTTTAGCGTCGGTATGCCCTCAAGCTCTTGTAGTGCAACACCAACTACGGAGGTTGAGGACTATTGGATGCAAAGGATAAAAGAAGATATCTTGTGGATTAGTTAATATCATATCCCCCTCAAAATGCCCATAATAATGATTGGGTCAGCATCTCGCTTAGTATTTTGCTTAATAAGGGTTAATTCTCCTAAACTTATATCTTCAGCTCAGTTAATGTCATATTGAAGTAATGAGAGTGTTAGTGTAGACAAAAACAAGGCAAGAGTTTGAGAAGGGGCCCGAGGAGTTATTGGAAATTGTCCCAATTCCGAGGCGCGCCCAAGGAGGGTACGTAAGTCATCTGTGGGCTCCAGCCTTTCCTTTCCTATGTGGCCAGTTGGTGGGCCAATTCTTGTATGCAGATATCAGCATTGCTAAGCTCTGTAGAAATGGATGTTTCTCTGATCATCCGCTCAGCATCCAGCGCTTTGAATCTTCTTATTGCCACTTCTTGTGCTCTTCTGGCAACAGTAGCTTCCCTTTGGTAATTTGAGTTACCTGTTGTGTTGCCAATCTTTGTGTATCCTATAATTGGTTTTCTAGTTGTGATATTGTCTCTTGGCTTCTTTGCACCTCTGTTTGGTTGTTGGTGATGATTGTTTCATTGAGAGCCTTGAGTTTTTCCGCATGTGCTTTGTTAACCTGCTCTCGTTCCTGTTACAGTCCTTGTACTCTTTCTTGTTCTTCTTTGAGGTTGGCTATGAGGAGCTCTATTTATTGTCGAAGCATATCCTCATTACGCTTTGCGCTCTCTTGGTACTCTTGCATTTCCTTGGCATGCCTAGTTGTTAGGCTCTATGTGTGAGTTATCTCCTTTTGTATCTACTCCTTTACTTGCTCCAGCCTTGCATTCAAGTCAACATTCTCATTTATTTTTTATACAATGGTTTCACTCAAAACTAAGTTATTGCTCTCCAATGTGCTGTATCTTGTTTCATGTTCTTCTGAAGCCTGTAAACTCTTTATGATTACTTCTTTATTATGAGTTTCCTTAGCTGCCACCAAAGTATCTTTCACACTTTGTATTCTTGCATTGGCCTCTTCTAGCTGCTTCCATAGTCTGGCATTCCTATCGTGAAGCATGTGTGTTGTCAGCAAATGGCAACGCCATACCTTCTGTTCCTATTCCCAGTTGGTACTAGTGGCAGCACTTATTTTTGGAAGGGGATCATGGAGGAGTGTGTCGAGGCCTTCCAATGTATCCTGGAGGAATTGCTGATAATCCACCTCCTTGAAAGAGCCAACATGCGGGCAGTGGCTCATCTTCATCCAATCTTCTTTGTTTGCTTGGCATGGACGTCTCTGGGGAGTGTGGCCTCTTACTAGATTCTGCTGGCTTCTCCAATTCTTGTTGTGCAATTGATGTCTCCTCGTGTGCTGGTCCTTGATCCTCTTCGTCCACCAGGGTTATGGATGCCATGTTGACATGGATCAGGGCCTTCTACATTTTAGCTTTTGCTTGCCTAGCTTTAGCCTCGTCTTGCGCTTGTTGGATCTTTTCTTTTGTAATTACTTCTGTTGTTTTAAGAGGTGTTCTTGGAAGAGCATCTCCTGGGTTAATGGTCCAAAGTATTTTTTTAGTTTACTCCCATTGACATAGCCCTCCATTTGGATGTCGTCAATTGTCTCTATTCGGGCAGACCCTTGAGGTGTGATTTCTGATACGCGGAATGGTCCTAGACCGCAATATTTCAGTTTCTTTTTCCTAGTGCTTCTCACACCATACATGAGGACAAGGTCCCCCATTTTTAACTCTTTTTGCTTAAGGTTTCTATCAAACCAATGTCTTATGCACAACTTTTCAACCATGAGTCCGTGTGATGATATCAATCGGGTTTCATCTAGTTTTTCTCAGTCAATTAGCCTTTCAACTAATGCATTCTCAGTTAGACGTTCTTGTATAGCAATTCTTAAGCTTGGGAGACGGAAAGGAGTATATCCTATTGCCACCAGTACTCCAAGCTTGATAAGCCTCCGCATCTTATCCTTATTTACGTCCTGAGGGAAGCCATAAGCCAAATACTCTGAGATCTCTTCGCTCCACTCCAGTACCATATCCAATTTGAATAGACAAGCATCATTGAGGTCACGTCGACACCAGTTGTGCTGGTTCTCCATTTGGAACTCTGGACAGGTGGTCGGCCAACACATGTTGTGTTCCCTTCTTTACCGTGGTAGTAAAGTCGAATTCCAACAAAAATAGTAGCCATGTGATTCTTTCTGTGGTGCAAGGTTTATTCACTAGATATAGAAAAGCTTGATGTTCCACAAAAAATATGAATTTGTTAGCCAAGAGATAATGTCAGTATTTCTTGATTTGCATAGACCATGGCCAATCCTTCTCTTTCAATAGTGGTGTAGTTCACCTCTGCATCATTCAATTGACGACTAGCAAAGCAAACTGGATAGTCCAATTTGAATTCACCAGGTTGGGCTAGCATGCAACCAATTGCAAAATTTGACGCATCGATGTGTACGTGGAATATAAGATCCCAATTGGGGGGTCGCAAAATGGGTGCACTTGCCAAGGCTTGCTTCAGACGATCATAAGCCTCTTGACACTCCTTGGTCCATTTAAAGACAATGAGTAGAAGGATCTGGCTATCTCCGCATAAAATGCGATGAAGCGTCGATAATAACCCACATGACCCATAAACCTTTGCACACCTTTGTAGTTGGTGGGCAGTGGTAGTTCCAAGATCAACTTGACCTTGCTATCATCAGTTGATATGCCATTTTTTGAGACTATGTGTCCTAGTATCATACCATGCTTGACCCAGAACTGGCACTTCAAAGGGTTTAGTGATATCCGATATAATCGGCAACGTTCAAACACCTTCCTCAAACAGTTCAAATGATCTTCCCATCGAGAATGTGCACATAGATCATCAATAAACACTTCCAGCCACTTTTGCAACAAGTAGTCCTTAAAAGCTGTGCACATCAATCTTTGAAAGGTTGTCGGGGCATTTGTAAGACTTAGCCTTTTAATACCCCCCCTCAATACCAAATATGAAAAAAATTAGAATAGGTGGTATTGGACATAGGTTGCCTTTATAACATTAGGCGTACAAGGTTAGGAATATAGGTGTGGTTACATTGAGATTTAAAACAATTTCTCAGTGGAGTTAGAGGTTGTTACAAAGTTAGCCTCTGACTCTTTGTTTTAGGACATTTAGAAGTGATATGTCCCGTTTGTTTACACTTGTTACATTTCATTTTGTTGGGATATTTGATTCAACAATTATTTGCCAAATGACCCACCTTTTTGGAATGGACACACCTTACTTTGATCACTTGATGTGAAAAAGCTTGTTCGATATTCGATGAAGTTGTTGCACTTGAAGATTCAGCTCCTCCCTTTGGCCTCTTTTCTTCATCAAGACAAGATTGAATGACTCCTTCAAGGGTGGGATTAGGTATGTTCTTCAGGGTGGTGACTAAGGTGGGGTACACCTTCTTGACTGCTTTTAACAAAACAGCCACTGCATCATCTTCATCCATTCTCGCATTCACTGATGCAAGTTGAGCCATAAGGCCCTTCAAGTGAGAGATAAAGGCTCCAATGCCGTCTACCTCTTTGAGCTCCAAGCTAAAAAAGTCAATTTTAAGTGAGATCTTGGAATTCTTACCACGAGCTCCATAGAGCTTGTCAAGCTCATCCCATTTCTCCTTTGCAGTCGGAAGCTAGTCCACATGGTGAATAAGAGCCTCATCAAGATGGAGCATGATGATGGCTTGTGCCCTCTCATCATCTTCAATATCTTCAGCCTTAGTTTGATCAATAACCTTAGTGCCGGAGATGAATGGCCAAAAGCCTTTGGACATCATCTTATACTTGACAAGAACTTGCCAAGTGTGGAAGCCCTCTCCTGAGAACTTCTTAATTTGGGTATTTTCCTTTGACATTGGGTATTGAAGGGAGATTACAAGAGTAATGGGCTGATTTATGAAGAAGAAAACAAGAAAATTTGTGATGTTTTGGCTTAAGTAGAAAGAGAAAGGCTAATGAGAGTGCAACAACCCTTAATCAAACCAAGGATGTTGCATTAAAAAAAAGGAGATTAAGATGGTGAAGCTTATGGTTTAGCACTTAGGGTTTGTGCCCAACCACTAATTCTGATGGAGATTAGCTTTATTAGTGTCAAAGAACACTTTGTTTGGTGATTAAGATCACCATTAGTGTTTAGAAATACGATTAGTGCTTAAGAGCACATTTTTGGCATCAATTTGCACTTGTATTGGTGATTAGATTCACCATTAGTGTTTAAGAACACACTTAGTGTTTAGAAACACTTTGGAATGGCTCCCCTTTGCTGGATTAGTAGCCTCATTAGTGTTAATCAACACTATTAGTGTTTATGAACACTATGAACAAACTCTTGAGCAAGCTTTCATGGAGAAAAACCAGTAGAGCCACTTGGTTTTTCAACTCCCACGCTTGATTCAGCCCGCCATTAGGGCTGAGATTTGAGATCCTAAGCCCTTAGGTCATGGGCTTCAAAAGCCCTAACTTACCTCAGGCCTATGGTGCCCACAGGCGGCGTATTTGTGTACGATAGTAGGAGCGCAGAAGAAACGGCGCCGGCCTACTCAGAGCTCTGCTCAGAGCTCAATGCCGTGGCCTCCTGAAGGTAAACCTAGCAATTGATGGTATGAAGCTGAGCGCCAGGAGTCTCTTTCAACTTTCCAGTTGAAAGCATGCCGAGATTCATCCTCCTCAAGCTGCTGGAAGGCCTCCACTGGCTGGGGGTAGATGAGATGCACTCTAAAAACCACTTTTTTGACCTATTCTACACCTTGCAAGTTGCCTAGCTCTAGATACCATGATAACATTCGTGGTGCTTATGCTAGATCAAAATGTGTGGAGGAGAGAGAGACCCAAAATACAAGAAAAGATCTTGCTAATTAAGTTGCTCAAAATACAACTAAGCTTCATGCTCATGAAATGCCTTCTAGCTCCACCTTTAAATAGGTGAGCTAGTGGACCATAAGTCCATTCACACACACACACACACTTCTCCTCCCCTTTTACATAACCTTAGTCTTTTAATAACCGCTATGTCGGGATTTGATAACCCCACATCCAGAAGACGATGAAGATGATCAAGAGGGAGCGGGTGGCCAGCAAAGAAGCGTGGCCGCACTTGTCGAAGCAACCCCAGTCACCACCACAACGGTAACTGGGGAGGAGGCCGAAACTGTAAAACGGTTGGGTTGACCAGAGCAGCAGCTTCGGAGTCGGCCGGAACAGCAGCAGAGGAGACACCGGCAGTACTGCATGTTACAGGCTTCATGGTAGATGCTAGAGCAGGCCGATCTGGGGACAGAGTATTGGACAAAGGGAAGTGGCCGGTAGAAGCTAGAGCAGGCTGATCTGGGGACATAGTATTGGACAAAGGGAAGTGGCCGGTAGAAGCCATTTGTCCTGATATGGTAAAGCAGGCGGAGATGTAGATTTTGGAAGGTTTGTTCAGTGGCGCGGAGGATCCAGCTCCAATCCACAACTTGAATTCATGAGGGAGCATGCGGCTATGCTGGAGCGAAGAGTACAAGACCTGCAGTCAGAAGTGTTGCTGCTGCTACGGGAGAATCAGAGAAGTTCGCCCCAACAGAGCGATCAGCTGCAAGCATGATGGTGGGGGGCGGCACTACAGTCTGGACGGGATTGGGTAAGGAAGGAAAGGAGGCTGAAGGAGGAATGAAGAAGGCTGTGCTTCTGGTTAGAAATGTGTGCACAGTTGTTAGCACTATATTTACCGAAGCAACCGCCTTGGTGGGAAGCAGCCAATGACTTTCTCTCCAGAAAGTATTTACAGCATGTGCAGTTCGCCAAGTTGCCGGATATTTGGAATGAACTTGCTTGAGTGGATCCCTCAGCACCACACCCGCTGCAGTGGTTGCAGGAATGGCAGGAGCAGCAGGATCCGCTTGTTCGGACGCCGAGACCTCGCACAGAAGATAGTAGGAGGAGCGTCAAGGCGGTGCAGCTGCTGCGATGTTCATGCAGGCATTTGTGAATTTACTCTCAGACGAGGAAGATTAATTTTTTGGAGTATGTAATGTGGGTTCCCGAGTCCACCCAAGTGTATTGGGCGGCCGCCGTTAAGGACAATTAATGAATAGTCGCAACGTATTGAAACATCAAGCGGTGCTTGTACACCTGCTATTAATTGTAAGAAGCACATGAATAAACCAGTGAGGGTAGAGGGCAAATCAATTCCTCCCCTCTTTATAACTTGTCCCAGTAAACAAGGAAGCGTTGGAGTTTATCTTTGCCATCATCTCACATGCCCACTCTTCAGCTTTGAATCAGAAATAAATTCTTTTAAGAGAGGCAAAAGAGTATTCAATAGAAATGTGGAATATGATGAGATCTTCATATCTATGGATAGTATGGTTAAGCACGAATTCGTATGTCTCTCAAGGCAAGCAATCCGATCTAGTACAAGGACTGAGACTGCTTTTGAATGTGCAGATGAGAGCTACTCTCAAGGATACCAGGGCAAAATTGATGGTTGAAATTAAAGATTTAAAGGCATTTCAAATGGAGAATATCATGGGGATTGACCTATCAAATCTCACAATGAAGCTCCTGTAGTTGAGAAACTCATAGAGATCAAGAAAAAAGAAATGATAGCCTATAACCTTAGAGACAATGAGCTAATACAATATTTTCTTGACCTTGTTGACAACAGTTTTTTATTAATATGAAGTGGCCGAATTCCTATGCATGGAACTAAGTTAAGCTAATACAATATATTCTTGACCTTGTTGAACTACAAGGCATTTTTTGATTAATATCAAGTGGCGGAATTCCTATGCATGGAACTAAGTTAAGCTTCTTGGTTAAAAAATCTTTATGTATCTATTTTCCTTTTAGCTTCTACAAAAAAAGGTGCCTAACAATTTGGTGTTACTTTATTATAGCAACCAATATGACACGATTTTCCCATAATTGGCAAGTGTTACATTTGTCCACAATAGTCTCACAAGTGTAGTCAACGAGGAGGGGAGGTTTTGAGGATTGTTTTAGAGGCAGAAGATAAGTATTTGTATTGCTATGAAAGAATCCAAAGAAGACACCGCTCTCTTTATCCCCCATTGTGAGGTGCAGGCCATTCTCTCTGTGTGTGTGTGTGTGTGTGTGTGTGTGCTAGGATAGATTTAGGGGGGTCGAATCGTTGTATGCACCTCGTTTCGGTCATCCCACTCCACACATGTGCATGCAATGGTGTATAGTGCAATGGCAAGCAACGTCTTTACGTGTCATATTTCATGGGTTGAGAACATGAGACGGATTGTGTGCTTGGATGCACATGGATGTGCTCATTTTACACGCATGGCTCTTTAAGGATGCCCATAATGCACGTGAAATTACCTCCAAGGGAGACACGAGCCTACTACCACTCAAATAAGACAAGGCAACCCTATCCTCGGCCTTTTCTCCTCTCATGCTTGTAGAACACTATTCTCTCTCTTTCTCTCGCACATTTGGGTCTATATTTGAGTACGACCTTATTCTCTCATTATTCTATCTTTGAGCAGAGTTTGTGTGCTTGGATGCACATGGATGTGCTCATTTTTGCATGCATGTGCTCTTTAAGGGTGCCCACAAGGCATTTCCACAATAAGTCTGAGTTTCTGCATCAGGGGTTCTCTGACAGCTGGCGCGCGCACACTGTTCAGACGTAGGGTCTCCTCGCCATCGCCATCGCCATCGCCATCGCCATCGCCATCGCCTAGCTTTTGGAGCTCTACCAGTCTTCAGCGTCGCCATCGCTGCTTCCTGCCAAACCTGCTTTTCGAGCCAGTACACTGATGCCTGCTTTTGGCTTACATCATCCTCCCACTATGAACGCCTCGCTTGCAACAAACCCTCCTCCGCCTCTTCCTCTTCCTCCTCCTCCCATTTCCTCCCTAGATTCAGGCTACTCTGAGCAAAGCTTCTTCTCGCCATCGTTCTACCCTCAGCAAGCGCAGCGCAAGCCATCGTTTCTGCTCCGAGAGTGTGACACACACTCGCAGTGTTGGTCTGATGATTACCATAGTTTTCACCCTTGGCAGACTTCTGATACTGATGATAAGCGTGCGAATCGAACCAAGGGCCTGGATTTCCCCGGATTCTCCAGTCACAGAGAATGGCCATGCCAAGCTCAACATGGAGTCGTTTCCGACAGCTGCACCTCGCCCTGGAATCGTCCATGTCTGTACCACCAACACCCCCCTGTACTGTATTTCACAGCAGCTGAATCCTCTCCATGTCCGCGCAGCAGCACAACAGCATGGCGGTTTCATGAGACATCTACCACGACTAGCCCCGCACTTCCTTACACACCAGGTAGTGCTGAACCTGTGCCTTCTTTTGATGTGCATCCATCTTTCTTCATGCCAATTTACAGGTTGTGTGATGCTGCATTATAACAAGCATCATCATGTTCCATAGTGCATGTTCAAAAGGCCCATGTTTGCATGGCAGAAAAAGATATCACCAGGGTCCGTGTTTGCAAGTATGGCAAAAAAAGATATCATTAGGCAAAGTTTGCATGGCTACAAAGGGATCGGTCCATCTATGCATGGTCCATGCGGAAATAAAGCATCATCATGGTCCAAATTTGCATGCTGTTGCATCAACTTGCATGGCTGAAAAGCTATCACCATGGTCCATATTTGCATGGTTTAAAAAAACATCATGATGGCATGGTCGAAAAAGCATCACCATGATTCATATTGCATGGTTAAAAAAGCATCACCATGATTGGTCCTATAAACACAAGATGCGGTGAGTGCATGCTACAACATGTCAAATTGCTTGCAAGTGCATACAAGCCATGCATCCCACCGGCAATAGGAAATTTAGACGCCTGGAAATATAATCTTAACCCTAGTGAGGATGTAGGCACACGAGCATATAAAGGCAGGTACTAGCTGATTCTTTGGGATGAAGAAGCTATGTGATTTCACCGAGTTGTCCCTTGGGAGGCAAATGGAAGAATCCTGAAGGGTGAAGCACTAAGAGCAGTCTTCTAAGATGTATTCATGTATTCCTGACTTGAGCTTCTACATTGTTGCTCAAGCTAATTCATGTATTTAAGAAAGACACAATGTTTCAACATTGCCACGATTGCGACTTATCTCTCTAACTACTCTTGATTAGCCTTCAAACATTAAAAGGACACCAGTGAAGGGTCACACCCTGTCACATGCGTCGTCGGACACGTCTCTTTTAAAGAGACATCTATTGATCAAAGGACACGTCTCTACGTCCAAAGGACAACTATTCATTCAAGAGTCTCACCTTGTCGTTAGGACTGTGTCTCTTCATTTGTACCTTTTCAGGCTCTATTTAACAAGGCCTTGTGTGTCTCAATGCAACACAACAAAACTTTCCACTTTCTAACTTCTATTTACTCAAGTATTTAAGTATTAAGCTTTTTAATTATGTTTAATAATGTTTAATTAAGTTAAAAGCCTAATAGTGGTAGCAGAGCAAACAAACTCGAACTTGTAGGATGCCCACAACCAAACCCTAAAAATCAGCCAGCCCTAACTCTAAAATCAGCCTTAGGAATGGTTGTAGAGAGAATGACCTTGCCAATTTTACTCCCTTTGCCCAATTTTTCTGATTTTGCCCTTTTCCCCAATTATGTAGTAGTCTCTTTCACAAAAAAAAAAAAAACAAACGATGGACAACTTTGATGTTATCCAGGCAACATTGGGTTGGCAAAAAGGCTTGACTGTCTCCCTTCCAAGCTGAATTTATGGTGAGCTTCCAGGCTGAATCGTCATGTTGAAGAGGCGGGCCCCCTTGTAGAAGAAGCCATGACTTTTCATATTTTTTTTAAAAAGATATACGTTTCATACTAAGGTTTTCACATCTTAGCCTCTACACTATAAGCCACGTAGGCTGCCCAGCCCTCTTCCGACTACTGGCGCCTATGGGCATGTGAACAGCCCGTCGCTACACAAAAAAACAAAAACGTTAGCCACCACCAAATTTCCTTCAACGCCCACAGCTAGATCACTTGAACACATCAAATAAAAAAAGAGAAACGACTTGTCATGCACAGACGGCCGCACGCACCAAAAAAATCCCCCGCTCTTCTTTGCATCAACCACCCTATACAATGATGGTTGCCCCTCTACACTAGCGATGTGTAGATGCTGGTGATTTTTGCTTGCAATGAGTAGTAGGTGCCTTTAACCAAAAAAAGGAAAAAACAGCCTAAACAATGTGGCACTTGGATGTTCAAGAAACTTGCAAATTCATCATCATATGGGCACAACACACTTCCATGTGCGCAAATCTGGATCTATGGTTAAAAAAATAAAAACCGCTCTACTCCCTCTTCATCATCGGCAACAACCAGTCCGAGTGCTCTCGGTTCCAATTGATCTTTCTACCTATACAAGGTGGTCTATAACAGCCTCCCAAGCTTACAACCTACCCCTTTCCAGTTCGCAGTATGCCTCTGCTACAAACATAAACATATTGGGATTGTGGGAGTTAAGAGAAACAAAACTTCTTTTCACCGGACAAAGTGAGATTGCTACTTCGTCAAAGATTTGGCATGTATGGAGGAATTTTAACATGTTGGGGTAAAGGCATTATGCCCACCCTTATAGTGTGTACTAGCCCATAAGTTTTATAGTACATAGTACACTTAGTACTTTTAATGTACTAAGTGCACTATGTGTACTAGAGCAAATATACATGTGTGATAGGGGAGTCACACACTCATACTTTGAGTTGACTTATCCCCACATCTCTCTCTCTCTCTCTCTCTCTCTCTCTCTTCTTCTCTGTGTGTGTCTCCCACATGAAACCCTAACTCTCTCCCTTCATCTGTCGCCCGTCATGCCATTCTGCTCGTCCGCCAGTTCGTGTGCGTGCATGTGCGCCATCTGCCCTGCTCGACTTTCCGCTACCACAGTAGACATCACCAATTGCCTAGCTACATTGCATTGTCGTCTGCCCTCTCAATACCTGCACAGCAGCAGAAGCAGCAGCATCAGTACACGCCCCCCTTTTCTGCAACAGAAATCACTGATTGATCATCGCTTCAGAGGTATTTGCTTCAATTTTTTGAGATTTGTTTGTCCATTTTCATCAATTGAGCAGGTACAGGTTCTAATGGCTCAGATTTGAGCACAATTGGCAACATTGGGTGACATTGGTCACATTCCGGGTCAATTTGCAGGAAATTGGGTGTCAACATTTGGGGCTTGATTTTCTGAAAATTTTGGATTATGGTCCGATTAAGGTTCCTATGGGCCAATAAGATTAATCCAAGTGTTGTAATTGTGCCATTGGGCATTCATACATGCTGTATGATGTGAGCAATCTCACATTCGGGGCAAAATTGCAGGAAATTGGAGTGCAAATCAAAGGGCTTTTGTGCCAATTGGGTTGATTTGCATGCAGGCACTGGCATTTGATGCTTTGGACAATGTGATTTGCATGCAGGCAATGGCATTTGATGCTTTGGACAATGTGTTGATGCCTGTCAAGCACTGAATGTGCCAGTAAATCAAGGGGCTTTTATGTATTGGATGTATATGTGGCCAGGGGGAAGCATTGTGAAAACTCTGGATGCCTTCATGTGCATTTATGGGAGACCGAGTTGGTTCCCCTACCCTCCGATTGTCATAGTGAGAGAAACGTTGTTGTGGTGTGATCTCACCATCATGTTGTCTATGTCAGACTCTTTACTTTTCAGCATACGTGAAGAGAAGACAGCTTGGGGAATGTGGCAAAGATTGCAGGACTTGTATGCCCAGCAAAGTGCCTCAAGCAAAGTGTATTGGTTGAAGAAACTCATAGGTCTTCAAATGAAGGAAGAGGCATCTATGATAGCCCATCTAAATGAGTTTAATGGTGTTGTCAGCCAGGTCATAAATCAAAAGTTGGCAATGGACGATGAGTTCAAAGCCACCTTTGTCTTATGCACTTTGCCAGAGAGTTGGGACACATTCAGGACAGCCACTAGCAATTCAAATGCTATGCTGTCATATGCAGATGTGGAGGGTGCTCTCCTTCAAGAGGAGATGAACAGGAAGAACAACTCTGTTGGAAAGTCCAATGCAATGAATGCACGTGGGAGATCCCAACAAAGGGGTAAAAGCCAAGAACGGGGAAGGAGCAAGTCCCGCTCCAAAAAGGACTTGGAATGCCATTATTGTGGCAAGAAGGGACATCTCAAAAGGCAATGCTACAAATGGAAGAATGATCAAAAGGAAAAGGGCAAAGGAAAAGACAAAGACAAAGATGAAGCCAAAGATGCAAAGCCAAAGGGCAAAAGTAGAGTCAAGATTGAAGAAGTCAATGTGTCACATGCAGGTGACAGTGAGGATGAAGTTCTATTCACATCCTCACTTGATGCCCATTCACTCCTTGCAGGAGATGGTCATGGTATGCACTCGTGGATCATTGATTCAGGTGCCTCCTTTCATGTCACAGGTTGCAGAGACTTGTTTGTCAGGTACACTGCTGGCAATGAAGGAGTAGTTTATTTGGGTGACAACCATGCATGCCAGATTCTTGGCAGAGGTGATGTGAGGCTTGTGTTTTCAGATGGCTCAGAGCTTATACTCCATGATGTCAGGCATGTGCCTGAGATCAAGAAGAACCTGCTTTCTACTGGACAGCTTGATGATGCTGATTATGTTACCACATTTGGTCGTGGAAAGTGGAAGATTAGTAAGGGCTCACTGGTTGTTGCCAGAGGCTCTAAGGTGGACACTCTTTACTTCATGCATGCTAATGTTTGTCACCATGCTAATGTAAATGCAACCGAGCTGCCGGAAATCTCTATGTGGCATAGCCGGTTGGGACACATGAGTGTCAAAGGAATGGAGTAATTGTCTCATTATGGTTACTTGCCTTCTCTAAAGTTTTCAAGTTTTCAGTTTTGTGAGCATTGTATATATGGCAGGCAACTCCAGTGCCCCCACAAGAAAGCTCTTGGACAGAAAGAAGTTAGAGCTTGTGCATACAGATGTATGCGAGATGCCTCAGCTTTCTTTGGGAGGGGCAAAATATTTTGTGTCTTTTATTGATGATGCCACACGCAAGGTTTTGGTTTATCCTCTTCGTTTGAAGAGTGATACATTCTCAGTGTTTGTAAAGTTTGTTGCTCATGTTGAGAATCAAACTGGCAAAACACTGAAGGCTTTGCGTTCCGACAATGGTAGAGAGTATATGTCCAAACAGTTTCAGGACTTTTGTGATGCTAAAGGCATCAAGAGGGAGCTCTCTACTCCTTATGATCCTCCACAAAACGGGACAGCAGAGAGGATGAACAGGACCATTCAGGAGAAGGTCCGTTCTATGTTGTCACATGCTGCGTTACCTCATGGCAAAGGCATTCAAGCATTATCCAGGCATTTACAGCAGTTAACACATGTACCCAAGCATAGATCATTGGCATAAGCATCCTAAGCACTAGGCATCCCAGTCGGCCAGCCCTTTGGTGGCTTAGGTGTGTAGTCAGCCAGGCCAAGACTAGTAGCTGACCATGCCCTTCAGCTGACTCAACATCTACATCAGTCGTGGGCATATTAGCAGCAGCCGACAGCATCTACATCAGCCAACCAGCAGCATAAATCAGTATATATAAAAACGCATCATTCATTTAGTCGATATCTGGCATCTTCTCAGTGTTTCCTTCCTAGGGAACAAGGGGTCAGCAGTTCGTTATTATCATTCAGCATATTCAGCATTCAGCAGCATACAATCAGCATTCAGATCATCCTCCGTCCTCCTACATAGAGGAAAGCCAGCATTCCAAGGGTGGACCTTAGCATTGCAAAAGGAAACATTCTGTCAGCATCAGCATACAACATCTCTCTCTTCCCGAGATAGATATGCATCTAGTATAGGCATAGATCTATTGATAGATCTTCATTGTAACCATTCATTGAATATAGCAGCATTGCATTTGCATTGAAACCATTCTCTATCTCTTAAGTATAATTAAGTGCAGTTTAGTTAAGCCTGAGGTTGTTTTACTACGATCAATCCCTCGCATGTCACAATTCTTACACTTTTGCCACCCTTCTCCATACCAATGCCCATGTGATTTTAGTCTTTTTGCAAGATGCAGAAATTCTTCAAAGCCACCTTTTGCGCCATTGCCGAGACTGAGCATCAACTGATCTTGAGTTTAAAACAGAGGCAGCTTGTGGGTCGGGAATTGCTAGGCTAAGTCAAGCTCAATATGTTAGCAATTAAGAGCCATGAACAAATTTATTAAGCATAGCCTATTTTCTCCTAAGCAGAATGCTTATGTAGCATTTACAATTTGCATAGATGCCTATGATTATTTTCATGCTTGATTTGTTCAGGTATTTTATGTAAGCGTGGATTTTTTTAAAATTGTCTCTGACAAGCTTAAATCTATGCGTGGAATTGCAGGTTTGACTTGCACATTGGCTGAATCTTCTCAGAAACAAACTGTGGTGAACTTAGCAGAGGATGGCGAACTACAGGTACAGGAAGACACACTTACTCAGAAGCCATGTATCCTCAGTCTAGAAGAAGGATGTCAGGGTGATGGTACAACACTTCCGAACACGTCTTTGCATGGCACAAGTGTATCAGCATACAATGTTTCTCATGAGGCAAAGCCTGTTTCTTTTGAGATTGATCAGGGGACAGTTAGCACTTCAGCAATGAAGACCAGCAATGTTCCTTTCATAAATGAAGGTATGGCTGCATCAGATACTGGCATGACCAGTTGTGAAAGTAAAACGCAACATCTGGGTGCACAAACAGCTGATTCATCTTTGCTGAGAGATGAACCAAAATTCCACTCTAAGCCTTCTGTAAACAAGAGACCTGATGCTGAGAATGCTGAATCATCACATGAGGACACTTCTTGTACAGCTAATGACTCCAGTTCAGGAGATCTGCATGCATCAAGAGGGTGCGAGTCTCTTATCGCAAGCATCCATTTTTTGTCCACGGTATTGACAGATAGCCTTTGTACAGAAAATGCTAAAGACTGCATAGATGTGAGTACCTTAGAGACTTCAATATGCTTGCTGTCTTATTGTCTTTTAAAGCGATCCTCTAAAAAATTGGCCAAAACATCCTCCGAGCCTCTCATGAAGTCTCAGCAGAGTATTCAGGTTTGTACTCTTTGATCTATTTGCACCTGCCCAGGTGTTTTTCATCAAGTTGAGGTATCCGCTTTCTCATAAGCTATTGTGCATGTGTGTATGCGCCCCTATGCGCAGGTGGGTGCATGTGTGCATCTTGAGTGAAGTTTTTTGTTACCATTCTCATTTATGTAAGGTGCAGGAACAGTCAGCCGAGGGAAAAGCTCCAGCTGATCAGATGGAATCAGTGAGCACACCGGACAAAGAGAGTGTTTCACCGGCTGAGGCTGTGCTAATAGCCTTGTCACATGGAAAACATGCACAGGATGAAGAAGTGCAGAATTGTATCGAAGAGGCTGTACGTGTATTTGTTCAAGAAGCAATTGAAAAAGCCAGTCAAAGAAGCCCTGGAGTTGCAGGGCAATCTTTTGAAGTTGCAACAAGACATTTCTCTTAAGCGCAGTGAAAGCAATGCTGCAGTGTGTGAATACAAGAGTATACTTCAAGAGGCCCAAAGAGCACTTGATTGTTTCAGGTCAGAGATAAGGAAGACAGAAACTGAGCTAGAAGGCATGAAGCTGACATTAAGCAGACTTAAGAATGCAGGTGTTTTTTCTTATCCATACATGTAAAGCTCCTTAAAGGAATAATAAGCTACAAATCAAATTGCTTTTTTGTGGTTAGGGGCATGATGGCTTTGGAAATCAAGGAAAAATGCATAAAAAAGAAAGTACGAAAATGGAATAGTCTCTTTTTTTCTTTGAATCTAAAATATCAGATTTGGGTAAATATAAAATTAGATTCATCCTTTTCTTTATTGTGACAAATTAAAATCTTAATAAATACCCATCCACTTAGGGAAAAAATGTAGATTCTATTCAAATCAACTCTCTGGATCTCTCTCTCTCTTTATCTTTTTCCCTTCCATTTCCATCATTATGAGACGGATTTTGAACATTCTATTTTTTAAAAGTAATTTTGCAATGCAAAATTTGGAAAATTTGAACTATTTTTAATCCACATGTTTTTAGATTATTTGTGTATCTGCACTGCCATTTTTAAGTTTCCCTTGTTCAATCTTGAATAGTCTTGGCACAACAATCAATAAGAAACAACAAAAAAAAGATAAAGATAAGAAGGATGTTTTTTTTATTTTTGGACTACCTAAGTGATATATCCTTTACTAATTAAACTCTCAAAAGAGTTGGATTAACAAATTTTATTTGTAAGGGGCAAAATGGTTTGTTGAGATATATTAGATAGTTATTTGTGCATATTTCATGGTTTAATTTTTGTTGCAGTTCACATGCCAATGATGTTAGAAGAGAACTTTCATTTTGGAGACATTGCAACAAAAATTTTAACCATCTTGCAAGTCAATTTTGAGCATGTTGTAATTAGAACTAGGATAAATGTTGAACATCAAAGTTGTAGATCTTTTGGAGTAGAACAAGTTTTGTTTTCCAAAACTTGTCTAATTTAGTCATCTTGACATTCTAACAATAGCCAAAATTAGTTTGCAAAAGTCATTTCAAGCTAAAAATGTGACCATTCTACAAGCCACTTTTGAGTTATAAAATGAAATTGAAATTTTAAAAAGGATTGAATGTGATAATTATATATCTTTAATAATTAAAAAATCTTGGATATTTTAAACCTTGTCTAATTTAATCATCTTGATGCTCTAACAACTGTACAAAAGTAAATATCAACCAAAACCTCTTTTATTTTTATATTTTGTGTTTTTTACGTTAAAAATGGTAGAGTAACATTGAGAATAACGATTGAAAAGTATCTCTGACATGATTTAAGGAATCTTAGCATTTATTGTTGTCCGTCTCTTAAATGTTTCAAAAGTATCTCTAAACAATTAAATTTGGAGGTCTCATTTTACTAAAATCTCAGTTAATTAGTGTTTTAATCAAAACCTTAGAGACTTTTTTTTCTCCATTTTGGGCCCTAATGAAATGATATACAGGGCATTATTAGAAGGGTTGGGAAATTGAGGGCCAATGAGAGAAGATAGGAGAGGAGAAGATGGAGTGAACATATCCTTTTATTAGTACACACGTAGTTGATTAACACAGTTATACTTGACAACATACCAATGCACACAGTTGGTTAGTACACAATTAACCTTGGTTTAAACCAAAATATGTCAGCGCACATAGTTAATTAACACGTAGTTAATCTTGACGAAATTATACCAACGTACATAACTGGTTAATGCATAGTTAACCTTGGTTCAAGTCAAAATTGGCATGGTTTGTGAAGTAAACTTGGAGGTCCGAACATGGCTTAGAGGTTCTCATGGACATGGAATACCTCGGACAGACTTAGTTCAATGAGCAAAATTCGAATCCAACGGTACAAATTCGAAATTCACTTTGTTTCTACAAAATAAATTGCAACACTAAGATCAACATGTTAATAAGTTCGTTCAAATCCCTTGTGAATTGCGAATTTGGAATATAAATTTTGTTTTGCCAAGGTTTTGGCAAAATAAGTTAAGACGAGAAAAACATGCATAGATATATATATTATTTGTTAGCTTAATGTAAAACCACGTGATGAAAAATAGACATGTGCATTTGAAAATTTTTAAAAGTTGTGAGCTATCAGTCGAGTGGTGTAGTTACTCTCATACGTGGCAATTATATGCTAAGTGTATGGAGTCAGGTGGTAGTGTCCTCTGGCATATGCAGGCCGGCGTGCCGAAGCATGGAAGATGTTTGGGCGTAAAGAGGGGACGAGGAACCCCGTGGCGATTGGGGAGATTGGTGGCATAGAAAATGAGAAAATGAAACAAAATTGTGATACTAAAGGTGATGCTAGAGATGCGAAGCGAGCACATCTTGATTGGATTACGACCAGATTGAACATCCAATAGCAATCCTCGCAACCCGGTCGATCCAAGGCATGTACTAAAGTTCTTGTTGATTTGATAAGAAGACAAATAAACCTATTCTCAATGTGCAACGTCATAGTTTTTTGTTCTGGAAGGCTGCCAACCAAAGTAGAGCTGAGGAAATGGTTAGAAGAAGATGTTTTCCATGAAAAGGTGGTGTTTGCAGGTTTTTTACTTGGGCAAGGGCTTTTTTAACATGTTGTTTACCAAAGGGTAGGCTGTGTCATATCTCTTTGCAAGAGCACCACTTTTTATGGGACAGAAACTCCTGCATGCATAGCCCTTTGACCCTCTGTTTGATGTCAACAAGAGTATTTAGGAGACTTGCCTGGTTTGGGTCGAGATAGTTGGTCTTCCACCCTGGCTTAGACCTACACTTGAGGAACTAGTTAACTCTCTCGGTTCGACTTATATTTCAAAAGAGTAGGCCTCTAACTGTCAAGCAAATAGTGTTTGTATAACTTGGAACACTGGGATTGCAACCCCAAAATTGATGGAAGTTAACCTGGGAGAACTAGGGAAACTGGTTTGGGCTCTGAAATTTGGTCCATTTCTCAGGGCTTGCTTTAGATACGGGGGTTTTGGCCATATAGCAAGGTTTTGTGGTAGTAGGTCTCAAGTCAGGCCCGTAGGGGAGGAGGAGGCCATTGAAACAGGCAAGGACAACAAAATAAGCAAGGAAGAGATTAAGGAGAACTTAAGAAAGGAGGGGAGAGGGAAAGGACTAGTGGAGATTCAAGGAGGTGATCAAGCCGAAGGGGTTTGGACGAAGGTTCTTGATAAAGGGGTTTGGACGAAGGTTCCTGATAAGGGTAAAGGTAAGGTTAGCATAAGACAAGTTAAAGACGAAGCTAGAAAGGCACAAGCTAAACATGTAGCTAAGGAATCGGGAGTTAGCAAACCTCCAAGTGATCTTAGCCCTCTCTGATGTACTCAAATTCTTTCAGCCCCTTGGGGAGGGTAGACAGTGAGACATCCTCTATAGAAAGATTTAATTGGAAGATTGAGACACCTTGATGAGGAGGTAGACATGGTTCCAGAAACTGCCTTGACACATGAACAATAGAGAGGAAGTTCGAGGTTTTACTTGGAATGTGAAAGGCATTAAAGATAGGAAGAAGAATAAAACCTTTTGGGGACTAGTTAGAGAGTGGGGGTTTTCTATTGGCTATTTAAGAACATAACTTTTTTGGTCTTAAGTCGGTTAGGAAGGATACTTATAATACTGGGCTATGTTGTATGGGGGGTGAGGAGGGAGGGGGCCTATAGTGGGGTGATGACCATTCTTAAACAAAACATTAAACCTTGTATAGTTGTAAATCGTCCTAATGGTAGGGTTCTTGTAGCGGAGATTCAGATTGGGGGGGAGAGATTATGGGTGGTGAATGTTTATGGAGCTCACAACTATAAAGAAAGACGTGGAATGTGGGAATGGATATATAATTTGGATGTTCAAGGCCCTTGCATCTTGATGGGAGATTGCAACATGGTAGAAAAGCACGCAGATAGATGTGGGGAGAACACTATTTTGATTAGTCAGGAAAAAAAGAAATGGGAGGAGTTGAGGGGAAAAATGCGGCTTGCTGATGGGTGGGGTATGGGGGATTGGGGATCTGACCCTGGCCTCACCTATTTTAGCTTGAAATATTATGCTTCCTCTTCCAGAATTGATAGAGTTTTCTTCAACCACAACAAGCTATATGGGTTCCTCACACTCTGAAGGTTGAAATTGACACTTCCAATGTCCTCTTTGATCGTATGCCCTTGAAGTGGAAGTGGCATGTGAAAAATTGGATAGAGGAGAAATTGAACCACTTTTGTACAAGGAAATTGAGGATCAATAACCTATTGCTTAAGGATGATTTGTTTATTGCTTCTATAAAAGAGGCAATTGGCATATTAAGACAGCGAGAGAGGGAACAAAGAAGGGTCATGGAGATCCTTTGCAAATGATATACATGGCATTATCAGAAGGGTTGGGAAATTGAGGGCCAATGAGAGAAGGTAGGAGAGGAGAAGATGGAAAGCCCTCTAAAGGAAAAGATAGGTTGGTAAATTAATTGAGGAAGAGATCGACCTCTATGCTAGATGTCAAACTTGCCTTAAAAAGGAAGAAGACAAGCTTGCCAACATGGACATTGGGGGTTACAGATGGAGAACCTAAAACACCAACATGGACATTGGGGGTTAAAGATGGAGAACCTAAAACACCAAGAAAAAACCTGATAGATATCTATTCAAATTGGTAGATGATAAAGGTAATAGAGAATTGGTGGGATAGATCAAGGATGAAAATGGGCACGAGTTGGGGGAGATTGACCAGGTTGCAAAGAGATGGGTGGAGTTTTTGGGTTCTACTTTAAGCACAAAAGAAGATAGCTCTAAGAGAAGGTTTCTAGCTAAGAACAAGCTGCTGGGTCTGATCAATCCAAGAGTAGATGGCTAGAGAGGGAGGTGGAATTGGATGAATGTTGGCTGGCCCTTCTTAAATTGGGGAAAACAAAGTCCCCTAGCTAGGATGTGCTCTTTGTGGATTTTTTCATTGCTTTTTGGCCTTTATTAAAGGAGTTGGTATGGAATATTTGTAGAGAGGCATTTGATACTCATAATCTAGATAAAGATTTGAAGGAGGGGGTGGTGAAGCTTATTCCCAAGCAGGCTGCATGTAAATGGTTTAATCACTGGAGATCAATAACCTTGTTAACTGTTATTTATAAAATTTTGACCAAAGTCATTGCCTTGAGAATTTCTTATGTTCTACAAGAGGTTATGTCTAGGAAACAATATGGCTTCTTAATAGGTAGGTCTATACATGATAACATATTTGCTGCTATGTTAGGGAATGATGTAGCCCAAAGGACTAATCAGAAATGCATTCTGCTTCAATTGGGATTTGGAAAAAGGATATGATAGGATCCATTAGTCTTTTGTGGTTAGGGTAATGGAGAAATTGGGCTTTGGATTCAAGAAGGCTTCTTGTATCTACACTTTTACTCTTGGGGGACAATCTAAATTACTATTGAATGGCATACTTGTGGGAGGCTTTGAGGTCAAGAGGTCATTGAGATAGGGATCCCCTCTACTTTTTGCTATAATTGCCTCTTGTCTTCTTATTGTGGCCCTTGAAGATGCCTATGAAAAAGGGAGGGTGACTGGACTAAAGCTGAGGTGTGGAGAACAATTGTTAATTCAATGTTTTGCTAATGATTGATTGCTTTTTCCGAGAGTAGATAATGATAATCTGAGACATGCATTATCCATTGTACAGGAATTTGTTGAAGCTTCTCGCTCTAGGTGGTGCAAGATCCATAAATCCAAGATAATTAGTCTAATTGAGGATTATGATTTTGATCTGGAAAGATGGGGATGTGAGGTAATCAGAAGAGGTCAGATAATTAGACATCTTCGAATTCCCTTCCAGGTGGGCCCTAGAGAGATTCACCTAGAAGTTGAAGAAATGGGAAGGGGTAAAGGTTTCCTTTCATGATAGGCTAAACATCTGTAATGCCATTTTAAATGCCTAAATTATGTTCCTGAGTCTAGTGATCAACTTTGGTAAAGGCAGTGGAAACAAATTATTGGACCCGTAAGGGACTTTCTGTGGAGAAACAGGAACAACAGTAGGAGAGTTGCAGCCTGGCTTGCCTGTGACAAATTGAGTATGCCAAAGAATGAAGAAGGCATTGGCATCCTACACCTTCCCACCCATGCTATTATCAGAATAACTCTTTTCCTCCCCAAGAGTCTACATCAGGAAGAGACTTGGACCAAAATGGTGAAGGAATTAGTGGAGGATTCTCAAGTCCTAAAAGG
Source organism: Cibotium barometz (assembly GCF_041138505.1). Lineage (NCBI taxonomy): Eukaryota > Viridiplantae > Streptophyta > Polypodiopsida > Cyatheales > Cibotiaceae > Cibotium > Cibotium barometz. The sequence goes on from NC_141072.1 coordinate 43,117,528, forward strand.
CAGATGGTTGGGGTTAAATTGGTGAGATAAGTTGCTATCCTATGCTCCACTAAAAATTTCAAGCTCTCCCATTTGTAACTTTTATATGGCAGATGGAAGGAAGAACTGAGGTTGATGTTTTAGGATGGATGCCCCAAAGTTACAGGTAACTCATTTTTTAGCTTGGGGCTAGTTGGACCCATAAATATAATCCCCCTCTTGCATATTTGGATATCACCCTAGGCAAAAAACTATACAACAAACGCATGAGAAGACTAGCTGATTGTTGGGATTGTTCACTAGTTGGATGAAAATCGTTGGATCAGATGGTAGTAGAATTTGGATTATTGCCAAGGGAAAGGCAGCTGATGGGTCAGGTGTTGACAGTAGTGTAGAAGGAATGGATCTCCATAGCCGTTGACGAGTCTTGCTGGATAAATGACTGGGTGTGGTATAATGGAGTCAAGTTTAACAAAGGGGCAGCTAAGGCTCTATATTTGGCGTTAAGAAAGAGTGAGGTGAATGTAGAAAGAATATTGCAATAGAATGTGGAAGGTAGGGTAGAATGCTAGTGTCTGGAGGAGGAAGAGGTGGAGAAATATGTGGGAAGCAAGCCTTCTTGTGAAGGCCTAGGTTTTTTTATGGAGGGTGTGCATGTGGGCCCCACCTCTACGTGTCAAGTCATTACAAAGAAACTTCACATCTGGCTGTTGTCCTAGATTTAGAACTGTGTTGGAAGATGGGAGGCATGCCTTCTAGGATTGTCCAACTATTAGAGTAGTATGGGGTAGAATTGGGAAATGGGTATGAAACAATATCGGGGTTCAGGGGTTCTTGGAAGACAGGATCCTTGGTAGGCTGGCTGATGCTGAGAAAGCTATAAATTTAGTACTCAAAATCATTAGATTTTGTAGCTTGTGGGAAATTTGGGTGTCTAGAGTTGTAGAGGGTAGCCCTTGTTAATATAATATATATTTACTGTTTCCAAAAAAAGAAACTTTTTAAAAATTGCTCTACAAAAATAAACTTATATAACAAATACTAAATAAAACTTGACGAAGTAAAATAGAATCCAAAAGTAAGAAAGTGTTACCTTGATGTATTGTTTGGCTACAAAATAAAAAAGTTAAGAAAATATATAATTTAAAACAATTCGTAAATAACTAAAAATGTAATCATTTAGTAAAGATGAGGACTTATGGTACGTAAGTGGAGATAGTAATTGTCGAAATCTCAACGCGGCTCCATGGTAGAAATCATTGGTATAACCTACACATCATGCTAACACAACACATAACAACATGCCTATTCTGCCCGAGTGAGGTGCATAATCAGAAAATCTACCCAAGTCCCAAATCCCTACAGAAGTAATGGCACATCTAAAATCATAGTTTTAAGTTTGCATGAATATCCAGCTAGGGGGCCAGGGAACTCTTTTCCCTAGTACCCGGGACAAAACCTAATCGAATTCCTAATCGGATCCCATCACTATAGTGGTTAGGCGGTTGGCTAACCCACGGGACTGGATGGGGTTAGGCTGGACTGATGGATTCCTAAAATTGAGACTCAATTCTGTTATAATACGATAGATGAATTAAATCTCGGATGAAAATTGTTCTATGGAAAAGAATCAACGGCTCTGCCTCTCAATGAGGAAAAAAGCATTGGTCTCTATGATTCAAGTGCAATCTTTCCCTGATATGAGTATGGGACTTACGGGTTCGGTCAGATCAGTTCAGTTAGTTAAGGCTTTTGACCACGTTAGATAAAAATTATCCTGGAGGAATCACCCGTGCTTTCTGGGCAAGGGAAGTTTTTTCGGGTTCGGTTTTGGAAGAACCGATGGATTAGTCTCTTGTCCGGATATCCATGTGGGCGAGGCCCCGAGTGAGGGACCCTGCCCTGCGCAAGAAGTGCTACTTTCGCTGCTAGCACCCCTGGATTCGTTGCGCGGTGGGGACAGGGATCTCACAGAGATCTCACACATACATATTATCGTATCCCCACAAAACATATGCACATCTCACACTATGAGATGTGTGAACCCACACACATATACACATACATATTATAGTATCCCAACAAAACATATGCACATCTCACACTATGAGTGTATTCACACGTATAGTCACTCATATTCGAATATAAGCTCACAAGTTGGTACATAGGGTAATTAAAATATTATTTCAAGGTGAGTGCTAAGTTTTGTTTCTATGTGTGGGTCCATGACTTGCATGCTCTCGCTTACCATATGTTCTCTCTTCTGAAGGCGGCACAACCGCTCAAGCAACAATGTGGGAAACTAATCCCATATCCACCATGTGGCATATCTGAGAGCTCCTCTCTAGCTATGTGGCACATGGTAGTAATGTAATACCAAGAGGGTAGTGCGGGAGCTGAACTAGTGCATAGGTCAAGTACTAGTATATATGATGGGAATGATTTAAAACCAAAGACCCAATCCCCCTCCTTCCTCCCCCCCTTCCCCAACCTCGTAGCTATATTATGCATATATACACACACATCTCTTCTCTATATTATCTTAAGGAAGAGTTTCACAAAGCTGCCACGTGGCAAGAATTTGGAGGTTCAAGAAGGAGAGGAGGAGGTTTGGGTAGAATTTGAATTTGGAGTCTTAAAAGACGTGCAAAGCACGGGTTGCCCACTAGTATATATAATGGAAATGATTTAAAACTAAAAACACAATCCCCTCCTCCTCTCCCCCCTTTCCCAACCTCACGGCCCTTCAATTTAACTCCCTCCCATTTGCCCACTCCCATTTGCCCATTAAAATATAATACCCCCCCCCCCTCGTACCACTTTTTTCTAAACCCCTCCATTATTCTATGTGCACCCTACCGCCGCTTTGTCTTATCAAAATTAAGCCTGCACCCCCCTTCAAACTTCATTTTTTCTAAAATCCCTCCCTTAAAACTTCATTTTATTTTCTTGATTTTTATTTTTATTTTTCTTATTTACCTGCCTTTTCCATTTGTATTTCTCTTTATCTCTCTCTTTATCCATCGAATTTTCTTTCTATATTTCTAGCTATTTATCTTTGTCTTTTCTATTTTCTCTCTCTCCTTATTGGTTGAGGGGTTCTCTCTATTTTTACTATTATTATAATTATTTCTCTTGTCCTTGAGTGTTTTTAATTACTTCTCTTGTCCTTGAGTGTTTTTAATTTACCTTCCTTTTTTATATTGTGAAGTAGGGCATGTTTTGCTTGCATCACCTTGTTTTTTTTTCTTTATCTCCTTATCTCCTCTCTCTTTCTCCTTGTGACATGGCCATGATACCATCTCTCCGTTCCTCTCTTCCTCCTTGATAGCCCCATCTCTCTCTCTCTCTCTCTCTCTCTCTCTCTCTTAGAATTGGTACTAAAAGTGGATGCCATGGTAGATTTGAACCTAGGTCCTCATTTTAGGAGGCCTGAGTGCTAGAGCTCGTTGGCATCTCTCTCCCCCTCACTCTCACACACAGGTGAGTGAAATGCTCACTTGTTTTTTTTTAAACCAACAAGCGCAGGCTCACTTGTTTTTTCTTTTGGTTTGACCAACGTTATACTTTCATTTTTTTTTAAAAAAAGCAGGGATTTTGAATTAGAAAAAGAAAAGGGACTGACGATTACATAGCAGATACGGGCTGTGCCCTTTCAAAAAGAACCATATTGATCTAGGGGTTACATGATTACAAGGGCATGCACACATGGGTATACAGAACAGTTGCAAGCTCTCAGGGGCCTGTTGGGGTGTGCAGCGTTCTCATCGTCATCCACCTTATTGTAAATATCGGTGATTTCCAGCAGGTGCTCAGTGAGTATTCTGTCCTTCTCGCGGATATCATGGATGTCATGTTCCAACTCTTCATCCCACCTGACATAGAGGATGCTGTCCGTCTTGTGCAGCATGTCCATGTTGTTGCATGCGTGTTTGGTTTTCTTGAGGAAGTCTCTTCTTTTGTGGAGCTCCTTCTTCCTTGCAGAGTTTGCATTCTTCATCTGTAGAAACAGTTCATGTTGCAGCATTGTTAGTATTGGAGGGGATGATTGAAATAACACGGCATTCCTGGCACACCAAATAAACCATAAAAACTCTACTCTAATACAGTTCCAGAGGGGGGTTGAGCATCCAATGGAATCTCCTAAAAGGAGTTGTTTCCACGAGAGGGGTCTCGGGTGGATGCATTCAATGATTTTGTTGAGGATTGATAGGATAGGGTTATTAAATCTGCATTGGAGAAATAGGTGTAGTAGGGACTCCCCCTCCCTTTTGCACCGTGGGCAAAGGCCAGATCCTTTCCCTATTTTGCAAGCTCTCTCCTGTGTCCATAGCCCCCTGTGCAAGATTAACCACAAGAGGCATGCCTTTTTGGGTTGGATTAGAGGGGACCACAGACATTTGAACTTGAAGGTCCATTGGCGTCTGTCGAGGAGCACCTCCCACTTGGCATCAAGCTTGACATGTAGCGGGGGGCTAACAATGTCACCAGAGGTGGGAATGGGTAATGTCCAAGCTGTCCGCCAAACTCAACAGATGGGAGAACACCATCCTATCGTTCGCTGGAAGAATCCTTGCAATCAATCACTACATTATCCCGGCTACCCTTTTCTTCTTGGCATGCTGGAGACCCCCAGATCAGGCACTCAAGTCTATTCAACAGATTTGCAGCACCTTTCTCTGGTCGGGACATCCCATGGGAAAGAAAATCCCCAAAGTTCAATGGTCATACTGCACTCTGGCAAAAGAGAAAGGGGGCCTTGGAATTCATGACATCTCTGAACTGGCTGACAGGCTGGCCAGTAAATGGATCATCAGAGGATTCTTCTCCCCAGAGCAAGATTGGGCGAAGCTTATCACAAGACATCTGCACAGATTCAAACTACTAGGAAAGGCAAAATGGACCAATCTTCCTACGGCAACTATCTTCTTCAGCCCTCATCCGATCAGAGCAGTGGGCAGTGCACTAACGCTATCCTTATGGAAAGCGTGGAACAGGTTTAAAGGTAAGCTCCGCCCTAACCCCCGTCAACATAGGGATGCAGGTCTCAGACAGAATGACTCTGTATGGTGGCCCTGGCTGGAAATCCCTAGAGTTACTGAAGAAAATCTTCACCAAGCCCTGAAACTCCACAAAAAGGGTATCCGAACCTGGGCGGATTTGTGGGACAAAGGGAAACAGGACTGGGCATCCAGGGAGGAAATCAAGACCCGATTTAAGCTGAATAGAGTGGACATAGGGCTGATTGAGCAGAGAATGGCGGAATGGGATATGGACATCACGTGGAAGATTGGTATCTTTACCCCTATCCACCCGAAGGCGATCGTGTGGGCGACGGGAAAAAAACCTGCTCCCCATCCCTAAAGACATTGTTATACTTTCATTTTGCAAATTCATAGCAGTTGTTAGACAGACAGCATGATTCGTGTGGGGGAGGATATAAAATTCGTGCGTCTTGAAAAGCTCTAATCACTTCGAAATTCCAATCAGAATGAAGTTTGAACGTGACGTTTGACGCGGTCGAAAGGGTGACCGGTGGAGTAGCGTAGCTTGCCAGGCCACAAGCGAAACGCACCTTCACAGAGTTCGTACGTTGGTGCATGTGCTGGGAGCGGAATGGCATCGTCTTGAGGCTTGCACTCGTTCCTACGGCGAGAGGGCTACTAATACTAGCTGGCAGAGGGCATGTTCACACGCTCTCTTTGGTCTATCGCATGGCCGTCCAGTTCGCCCTCTGTCACCTGCTTGGCAACTTAGGAAGCATGCATGCGAACCGCTCCAAAGAAACCTTTTAGCACCGAGCTGCGCATATCATTTTTTGTTTTGCCGTTTTGCTTCATGAACGGTTGCGATGATTTTCGTGGTCACTGGTCAGTGGTACTATACTGCATCCTCATTTACCAACAATGTCTGACCCCAACACGCCTCGAGTCTCGACGCTTGTATTATCTGAGCCTTTCAACTTTCCACGTGCTGACAAAAGAACTTGTAGAGTATTCACAGTAGTGCCAGCCTGGAGTCCTGGACAAAAAGGCTGCCCATTGTGCCCAACGCCCAGCGCCTATTTTCAAATGCCCACTGGTGACTGCCGCCTACCCAGCTCCTAGCTTTTGTCCGTCTTCGCTTTGCGTAGAGCCTAGACGGTAGAAATTACAACCGTAGAACCATCCTTTGAACCATAGACAGTACATAGTACGCCTAAGGCTACTAGCTGGAAGTCTTGACTCTTGACTGGTCTTTTTAGTTTCAAATATCTTTTTTCAAGTAGCTATTCAGTATACTAGCCACGGGACTAAATGACACATTATGAATTAGGAGGGATCTAAGGCTGAAAAGAGGCATCGCGATCTTGGCTAATCTAGACTGTCAGATTTGCGTCGAGCAAATGAACAAGGGGTAAACTCAAGGTGAACTAAGGGATATACCATGAGGATTTTTGGGACTTAGAAAATTTTGGAGGGGTTGAGCTCAATGCAAAAGAGGATTTGAAATTGGAACCATTCGTCCAAGGATTCAACATCTAACCACTATGCTATACTTTCCAACAAGTTCTAGAGAGTGTTTTTAAATTTAAATCTTGATATTTTGGTCCCTAGTTCACTTTCTTACCGGAAAATATTTTCCTAGTTCACTTTCTTGCTGGAAAAGGTCTCCCTTGTTCACCTCTCGTGAGTTCACCCCTAATTTACCTCTGAGTTTACCCGCAGTTCAGTAGTAGCTCACTTGAAAATCTAACGGTGTTGATCAAATCTCGATCGCGACGCCTCTTTCCAACCATAGATCCCTCTTGATTCATGATGTGTTACTTAGTCATGTGAAAGTAAATTAGTGTTCACGAAAAACAAAGGTTTAGTGTTAAGTGAATGATAAATTTTGAAATAACTTTCAAATTTTAAAATAACAATTTATAAAATTTACAAATTTTAAAAGATTTTAACTATAATTTTACTTAAAATTTAATTTTTTTAATAAAAATTTGAGATTGAAGGTTTTTTAAATTATTGAAAAAATTGTTTTGTCACGGGCCATTTGGCTGCGAATCTTTAAATGCTAATCTGGAAAATATATCGATGGAAAACCACAGGCTAAGTGGGTGCTAATCTTTAAAATATAGCATTAAGTATGGCCACGAGTCACGAGTATGTGAGTATTATTAATGATGTAGCCGCCACATACAATAACTCCGCTACCTGTTCTGAAATTTGGCGCGGCGGCTGCTTATTTAACGTCGAACGATCATTCAGTGCTTTGAGTCACGCCACCGTTTATTGAAGGCAATTCACTTGGCGTTGGGCGGTTCGTAGTGGCACTGAGCTTCTTCTTCAGGCTTTACCTGATTACACATCCTTCCCTCTCTCCCGCGTCTTCTGTCTCTTCCTCTGCAACAACACGGGTATCCTCAAAAGTCTCCCCATCTTCCCCCAGCTCACTCGCTGGCACTATGAGTCGCTGTCCCTGGTGGCGGGCAAAGCCAGCAATGGGTGGGCGGAGCAGCCTGCCTACCCGGCCGAACGTGGTGTCGCTTACTCATCAGAGAGCTCCTTCTGCAGCTTGCCTTCGTACCTGGCGGCCTTGATGCACACTCCGCAGAGGCTATACCAACGGGTTACCACAGTTTGGACAGCCGAGCATGAGCTTACCGACCTGCAGTCACGTTCAGGCGCTTGTATGCAGAGGAGGCTGGGATGTCTAGATCTGGTGGGTCTCGGAGTTGGCGGAAGGTTAGGGGCTGGCGTCTTTGTGACTGCTGGACTCGCGGCCAGTCGCCATGCCGGACCAGCAGTCATCCTCTCCTTCTTGGCGGCAGGTTTCTCCGCTTTGCTCTCGGCCTTGTGCTACACAGAGTTCGCCGTAGAGCTTCCAGCAGCAGGGGGCGCCTTCAGCTATCTCCGCATCTCCTTGGGTGAGCTTCTTTCCTCAACATTCTTTCGCCTCTCGCAAAAAGCGTCTTACCCAAAACCCAGTACTGTGGAGCTCTCCCTTAGCATTGAGAGGTCTTGTGAGCACGGTGGGATAGTCGCATGCCAGTCTAATTGAACAAAGAGAGCAAGTGACCGAGCGGAATGTCATTTGCTTCGCTTGTAATGTCCGAGTTCCATGTTTACACGATTTTTCCGCCGGAAAGTCTAGTGTCCGGGGAAAGGGCTAACATCCTGTGTATGTTGGCAGGGGAGTTCGCGGCCTACATTACTGGAGCCAACCTGCTTCTGGAGTATGTCATCTCAAATGCTGCAGTGGCTCGCACTTTCACGTCCTATCTCGCCACGGTATTCCGCCACGACGCAGAAAGCTGGCTCATAAAAGTTTCCGGTTTCTTGGAGGGCTACTACGTGCTAGATTTCCCGGCGGCTGGCCTTGTTTTACTTCTCACATTATGCATCTGCTGCAGGTAAAAGCACCTCTACATTTTTATCGAGTTATTCTAATCGTACTATCGTGTGTAGTTTAGTAACTAATTGCCGCATTGGTTCATCTGCAATCAGCACTAAGCGCAGCTCTGGCCTTAACCTAACGATAACACTCCTCCACCTCGCCTTGATTCTCTTCATAGTGGCTGCTGGGTTTGCGAACGGAAAAGTTGGCAATTTAATCAAACCTAGCAAACCCAGTTCCGAAGCAGGATTTATCCCTTTTGGAGTTAACGGCATTTTTGATGGAGCAGCTGTCGTCTATTTTAGTTTCATCGGCTACGATGCGGTGTCGACGATGGCGGAGGAAGTGAAGCATCCTTCTCGAAACATGCCTATTGGGATAGTTGGGTCGGTGGTGCTTATGATGCTTCTATATTGTTCCATGGCAGCAGCCTTAACTATGCTTCTTCCATACGACGAGGTGAGGCATTTTTGGCTGTAATTTTCTTTTCAATGGTAGCATTAGCCAACAAACGAACAAATCAGCGAAAGTGTACTGTTTCCACTAAACGTGCAATTATATGAGAAGTTATATTTGAGCTCAAAAACTGCAAATTTCCAAGGAAGACATGCAGAATTTTTGAGGTCTTAAGATATATCGTAACACTCACATATATACATACAAATACAGTTTTTGTATTTACCTTTGTGTCAACAGATAGATGTTAAAGCGCCGTTCTCATCCGCTTTTAAGACAGTGGTCGGGTGGAGCTGGGCGTCAAATGTAGTTGGTGTTGGAGCATGCCTTGGAATCGTGACTTCTCTTCTAGTGGCAATGTTAGGTCAAGCACGCTACCTCTGCGTTATAGGCCGTTCTCATCTGATCCCGTCGTGGTTTGCCAAGGTTGAAGGTGCTTCGGGGACACCAGTTCGATCCTCTGTAATTCTAGGTGAGAGATTATCATTATTTTGAGCAACGATCTTCCTCTTCATTGTCGTTAGTCGAGCGGTAGGTTGTCGGAACGGTAAAAGGTCCGATCACCGCCAGAACGACGTTTTCCTAACATCTGCGTTCCTGCGTTTTCCTAACATCTGCGTTCCTGCGTTTTCCTAACATCTGCGTTCCTGCAACAGGACTGCTAACGGCCGTTTTTGCGCTCCTGGTCGACTCCTCCGTCCTCATGGATCTCATCTCCATCGGAACCCTCTTCGTATTCTACATGGTTGCAAACGCCCTAATATTCCGGAGGCACGTGACTGGAGGCGTTACAAACCCTCTCCCCACCGCAGCCTTTCTCGTGAGCGTAACTGTCCTTTCAGTGGGCTTCGTTGCCTTCTGGCGAATGGGAGGCGGCCACGCGTACAGAACCGTAGGCCTGGCTCTGTGCGGTGGGGGCTTGCTCGTGTCCACGTCAGGATTTCGGGCGTTTGTGCCTATTGTAAACAGGCCGAAGATGAGCTGGCAAGCCCCTTTCATGCCCTGGCTAGCCGTGCTGTCCGTATTTCTGAATGTATTTTTGGCTGGATCCCTGAAGATGCAGGCCTACGGCAGGTTTGGGGCCTGGTCTCTGCTAGCCTTACTTTTCTATGTGGGCTATGGAGTGCACTCCGCCCACGATGCTGAAGAAGAGTCTCTGCGTCAACCATCTATCAAAGATACTTCAATTCTGGCATATCCGGCGGAACAATTTTGAACCCTCTATGCTGCCGCTCTCTACATGTATCATGTATGTAAAAGGCTGCTTAAGCTACGGTAACCTTCAATATATCACACACAATGCAAACCAGGATTTTTTTTTTTTGGGTGTAAAGATTGGAATTGTATTATAAAATGGAAAAAGTACATAAATCTTTTTAACCGAAGAAGCTTAATTTCAATAACTACATTCTCAGAAACTAGAAGGCTCCATTCTTTATCTTAGACGGAAAATTGTAAACCTTGGGGGGAAGCGCGCGATGCAATGAAGCTCAGTGAGGTCGAAAAAGAGATGAGAAAGAGCTAGAAGATAAGAGCTTCTAGACGTTGAGAAGAAGAATGAAAATGGTATGGGCGCCAAAAGGAATATTGGAGATAGTTTGTTCAAACTTCAAAATTTTTGGCATTAACTACATGCCATCTTTTTTCAAATCTTTTGACAGATTTTGTCAGTATAACAGATCCTAAGGACCACCACAATCCGTCTGAATATGGAGATTTTGATTGAATTCGAGAAAAAAAACTCGAAATGAACTCTACTACCTTCAACGTAGAGGAGACAAGAATACCATATTCTTGTGCACTTGGCACACTCTTTGGCTCTTTTCTTAATCACGGGATTAGTAAAGGACCCTTTTTTAGGTGTTTTTGGTCCTAATGGCAAAGGATCTCTATGACCCTTCTTTGTTCCCTCTCTTTCCAAGCTGTCTCAATCTGTCAATTAAATCTTTCTACAGAGGATGTCTCACTATCTACCCTCCCCTTGAAAGAATTCGAGTACATCAAACGATTGACATCACTAGAAGGTTTGCTAACTTTGATTCCTTAGCTTGTGCCTTTTTGGCTTTGTCTTTAACTTGTCTTAAGCTAGCCTTACCCTTTACCCTTATCAAGAACCTTCATCCAAACCCCTTCGGCTTGATCACCTCCTTGAATCCCTACTAGTCCTTTCCCTCTCCTCCTTGTTCAAGTTCTCCTTAATCTCTTCCTTGCTTATTTTGTTGTCCTCGCTTGTTTCAACGGCCTCCTCCTCCCTCTTGGAACTTGACTAGAGACCCACTACCAGAAAACCTTGCTATATGGCCAAAACCCCCGCATCTGAAGCAAGCCTCAAGAAATGGACCAAATTTTAGAGCCCAATCCAGTTTCCCTAGTTCTCCCATGTTATCTTCCATCGACGTGGGGTTGCAATCCAATGTTCCAAGTTACACAAACACTATTTGCTTGATGGTCAAAGGCCTCATCTTTTGAAATATATGTCGGACCGAGAGAGCTGACTAGTTCAGGTCTAAGCCAAGGTGGAAGACCAACTATCTCAACCCAACCCAAGCAAGTCTCCTAAAGACTCTCGTTTGACATCAAACAAAGGGTCAAAGGGCAATGCATGAATGAGTTTCTGGCCCATAAATAGTGGTGCTCTTGCAAAGAGATCTGACACAGCCTACCTTTGGTAAACAACACGTTAAAAAAGCCCTTGCCCAAGTAAAAAACCTACGACACCACCTTTTCATGGAAAACATCTTATAACAATTTTTCTAGTTGTACTTTGGTTGGCAACCTACCAAAACAAAAAACTACAACGTTGCACATTGAGAACAGGTTTATTTGCCTTCTCATCAGATCAACAAGAACTTTGGTACATGCCTTGGATCGATCGGGTGTTGCAAGGATTGTCATTGGATGTTCAATCTAGCCATGATCCAATCAAGATGCACTCACTTTGCATCTCTAGCATCACCTTCAATATGACGACTATGTTTCATTTCCTCATCTTCCATGCCTTCAATCTCCTCAATCACCACGGGGTTCCTTGTCCCCTCCTTACATCCAAACATCTTCCATGCTTCAAGCACATCGGCCTGCATGTCAAAGGACACTACCACCTGACCCTGCACACTCAACATGCAATTGCCATGCGAGTAACTACACCACTCATTGATAGCTCACAACTTTTAAAAAATTTCAAATGCACATCTATTTTTCATCATGTCATGGTTTCATATTAAGCTTACAAATAATACAAAGATCTGTACATGTTTTTCTCGTCTCAACTTATTTTACCAAAACCTTGGCAAAACAAAATTTATATTCCAAATTTGCACTTCATAATGGATTTGAACTAACTTACTAACATCTTGCTCTTAGTGTTGCAATTTATTTTGTAAAAACAATGTAAATTTCGAATGTATACCATTGGATTCAAGTTTTACTCATTAAACCGAGTTTGTTCAAGGTATTCCATGTCCATGAGAACCACTGAGCCATTGTTCAAACCTTCAAGTTTACTTCACAAACCATGCCAATTTTGACTTATAACAAGGTTAACTGTACATTAACCAATTATGTACACTACTATAATTTCATCAAGATTAACTGTGTTAATTGACTACACATTGACAGATGTTGGTTTATACCAAGATTATGTGCCAACCAACTATGTGCATTGGTATGTTATGTTTAACTGTGTTAATCAACCATGTGCACTAATATTAAGGGGATATGTTAGTCATAACCTCTTCAATCAAATAAAGCCACCTATGAGATCATTGTTTACACCTATGCGAGCATTGCTTACACATGGAAACAATCAATGTATTTAATCACCGTGTACACTACTATTTACAAATGAGGACGATTTCTTCTCGTCCTGGAAGACTATCAAGAGAGTATGATTTTTTTGATATTTTATTACTCAATTTTTGTTTGAAAAAGCTTATAAGAGCAAAAGTACCGTTGTAACCTATTTTTCTAAGCAATAAAAACTATAAATACTTAAGCAAGATGCTTTTGTAACACGCTTGGGAAGACGATTAGTACCCAATCTAGTCAAATATATGAGCCTTGGTGTCCCATACCACTAAGACCACAATGTATAAGCACTTGATGTCCCATACCATCAAGTGAGCATGAAGCTCATTTGTGACACACAAGTGGCTCTTTTCCTCTCCTTGAGAAACAAAATCTCAAGCATATGGATGACTACGCACGTGTTTGTACTAGACGAACCATGCACAATCTGTTCCAAAGTTCAACATGTTATAATTTTAGGAACTATATCAAGTTCCTTGGCCTCAAATACTCAATTTAGAGTATTTATCAAACTAATCCGATAAGGTCTCAAATACTCAATTTAGAGTATTTGTCAAACTAATCCGATAAGGTCTCAAATACCAAGGAACTATATCAAGTTCCTTGGCCTCAAATACTCAATTTAGAGTATTTGTCAAACTAATCCGATAAGGTCTCAAAGGTCCATTACATCAATTGGTAAGTAAGCCCATCTATCAAGATCTTAAAGACCAGCCACAGAATGTAGCTTTCGAACAAAATCTCTCCAAGGTACTCCCATCCTATCGGACAATAGGAACAAATACATACTCCACAGGTAGGTAGAGTAGCTCCGTACTCTATTACACATGTTGAACAATTTGGCATAACATCATCAACATCTAGGTTCATGTATGTTCGATAAACAAACTCAAGGATTACTACTACGGATCTCACTCTATGATCACTACAAATCTTAGAGCAGTTGATCTCTACAGACCATGCATGAGCGCATGCATCTCTGCGGACTAAGCCTAATATACTTTGGTTGTTAAGTAGCACAACATTGGTCCTCATCCAAGAGATTGTTTCATGAATCTAGAACCATACAAGCATTGTCAGACTTTCTGGCTTAACTTTGTTAAGTGTAACATTCACGAAGGCTCAACGGGCTAGGCTACAACATAATTGCTACCATGAGTGGCTATGCACGCATGAAATGACTGGAAATCTACATTTCCACTTGGGATTCCGATTTACACCAGAATTTTTTACCATGTCGCTTGTGTGCCGCTTCCTAGTAAGATGCACAATGTTGTGCTTGTGATGTGGTTGCGCACTTGTGCTTTGACTTTAGGAGTGTGTTTACGCACACACACACAAAATTGTACACGAATAGCTGACCTTGGAAGCGCTAGCTTTATGCGTGGGAACTCCCCTTGAACACTTAACATGCATGATATGACTGGAAAGCTACATTTCCACTTGGGATTCCGATTTACACCAGAATTTTTTACCATCTCGCTTGTGTGCTGCTTCCTAGTAAGATGCACAATGTTGTGCTTATGATGTGATTGTGCACTTGCGCTTTGACTTTAGGAGTGTGTTTACACACACACACAAAATTGTGCACGAATAGCCGACCTTGGAAGCGCTAGCTTTATGCGTGGGAACTCCAAAAAAAAAAAAAAAAATTTAAGGTTCTACGATCTTATCATGGTCGTAAGGCGCTGGTCAGCGCCTGCTATGTTTATCCTGTGGCGTTCGTCGCCTCCTTGCTCTGCAACGAACGCTGATTGCCAAGCCTTGCCACGGTGATGGCCACCTCGTATGCCTCACACTACGCGAGCTCGTGTGGCCGTCTTGGATGGTGGAGGGTGCCTCTACGACGACCACTATGGCTCTCTTTTTGTTGAAATGTGCAGCTTGTTGATAGCTGTTGTGTGCTGAAACTGCCAATGCACAAAACACATACATACACATAGCTTCTCCTAGCATGCACGCCTTCAATGGGCTAATTTTGTGGTTGAAGGGCTGCAAATCAGTTCCTTTTTCAACAACACACACAAGTATCCCTTAAATTTGACATTGCAGGATGAGAGAAAGAACCATTGAAACAAACAAAAATGAGCTTATCTCTTCCAAAGTCGTTTCACACGTGAGAAGCGAGAGAAAGAGACAACGCATCGACGAATTGCTCTGATACCAATGAACATTACATTGCCGTAATCGCCGCCATAGCACAAGAGGGCAAGGAGCTCTAGTCACCACCTAGCCATAGAGGAAAATGTGGATAACACCACACTCCCAGCACTTATACAGGCCTACCCAGCCGCCCACGCCCAAGTGCTCCGACTTGGGCACCCTCACCCCTAGACCCCAGATGCACCCGCCGTCCACACTTTGGCATATGCAATCCGCATTCGGTCGATCTCCCACATGCTATTACAAGCTACGTGACACTAGACAGGAAATCTTAATAGCTCTCAAGATAAATGCTCGAGACTAGATCTCATCTAAGACTCATCTAGGCCAAAGTTCTCCTTTTCCTTTACTCGCTTAGTTAGCCCCTTCAATCTAACTTGTTGTCCATTCCTCCCTTTCCTCCTCCCTCTCTCTATATCAAACTCAATGACAAATGGCTTATCAACTAGCATAGAAGCTAGTGGAAATTCAAGTTTCATCATATATGGTCTAAAAGACATTAGGAGAAATGTGGGCTCATTTTTGGGCCTTTTAGTTTTAGAGAGAGACTGTCGCTCAACCAATGAGGAAGAGGCTTCCGTAACGGAGAAATTCGACATTTTAAAGCAAGAATTCAAGTCTTCCGTAACAAACAAAGAAATTCGACATTTTAAAGCAAGAATTCAAGTAAATAGAGTAAAATTATGCTAAAAATGCATCTTAAAATAACATTTACTCAACTTAAAATAATAATAAAGTAATACTACCGAATCTTTACACGTAAGCTAAAAGATAGTGGTAAGTTACTGATTCGGTAGTATTACTTTATTATTATTTTAAGTTGTGTAAATGTTTCCCCCTAAGACTAGCTCTGATCTTCTTCGTCTCCAACATAGTCGTTCTTTCTTTTTCTAAGTCTCCTCCAAATTAAGCTCTCATCTTCTTCTTCCGTGTGTCTTTTGCTACACAAAATGGTAACCTGTAGAAAGCCTCGTACTAGTATTTTAGCTATTACTGTATTTAATAGTTATAATACGGATGATGGGACATGGATACCATCTACAATTACAATGGGAGCTAGGTACTTTTACAGAGAAGGAAGAGAAAGAGGAGAAATGTTGAGATGAATTTGTGGAGTCATTCAAGGAACAAGTTAAAGAGTTCAAGGCATGTGAATCTAGCAAGCGTGTGACAGAGGTACTAATACAACATGTTTTCCAGCATGTAGACTCGAGGGTGTGAAAATTTCCTTCTGGCCTTCCACGATATCGTCCCAACTGTGAGTAGTATCTCAGTCAAATCATCTTTTGTTTTAAAGTGTTTGATTGTTATTATTATGCAGTTGTTTATCCATTCAATCATCTCTCCTTATTGTTTTAAAAGTGTCTAATTGTTATTTTAAAAATGTCTAATCTTTTGGTTTTATGCAGATATTTATCCATCCAATAAGATAGATTGGCCAGTGGAGAGTATATGTGGGATTTTTTATGCTTTCCATGAATATGTAGGAGAACAAATTTACAAAGGAAGAACTCATAGAGATCTTGCAGACCACGGCATACTTTTCTATGATATATGCAGTACTTTGAACCAAACACGTCTTCTGGATGGGGTCGTTTGACTCCATTACCCCTCCCATTATTTGGAAGCAAAGATTGGCCATTGCCAACTTCACAAACTAGTGAAAGTTATAAGATATCAGGTTGTATCACGACATACAAAAGTCTCTTAAGGCATTTGTTACAATAAAGAATGCCAAGCTTACTATTTTTATGCCTATCGAAGTGTTTGTTGACTTTTTCTTTGATGAAGAAATAAGAAATGCTTCAACAATGTTTATTTGCAAGTCAAGTAAGGCACTTGACTTTTTGGATAATGGTTGGGACAGGAGAAAGACAAAAGGCATCATTTCTGTTTTGTGAAGAAGTCAATGGTTTGCAAGTACATTATTGGCTCTCAAAACTTCATTGCAACTTTTCACTTCACCAGATATCATTATGTTAATAGCAACCTTGTTCCATGAGATCAAGATTTGGAGTCAGATCCCGAAAATACCCCTCTAGTAATGGAGATATATTTGGAAGGGCAATTGCTTACAATGCTGAACACACTATCTAAAACATCTCTTTCTCAAATTAGAGAAGACCTTACATACGAGGAGATTGAACAATTGCCAAAAGATTATACATTTACAATGGATACTAAAAAGGTAAACCATTTATATTTACATTCACCACTTAGTATGCTATGTAGAACATTATGTAAGATACCACTAATAAAACCCTTTTTTTATAGGTGCCACCAATGAGAAAAGAGAAAATGACTTTCTACAAAGAATATGTCTCTCATACTATTCACTTGATTAATCGTTGAATGATGATAATCAAAACATTGTAACTCCAAAAGCAATTTAATATATGAAAGATGTTTTTCTTACAAAACAATGTCAGGTCTCTTACAAAATTAATGTTGATGTTACAAATGTAAGCAACTCGTCAAGATTGATCTCTCCTATGTTCTAAAGCTCCAGTACCTATAGGAAACTTAGGTATGATATAGAAGCCAGCTTGTAACTCAGTACTTTGGTAATCTGTAATCCCCCATGAATCCCGGTATGTAACTCAGTACTTTGGTAAATTGTAACTCCCCCATGATTCCATGTATCAGGAGCTTGGCCAAAGCTAAATCTCCGACTCTTGTAACCTGTATTGTCTTTTTTCAGTAATGAAAATGCCTTTTATTGAAAAAAAAAAAAGTCTAATGATGCTAACGTCGATCAGAAGACTCTGGGGCACAAAAGTGACGCGATGATTGAGAACTAGACTGTGCTTGGGACTGAGGTGGCCTTCGATTTTGGTGCTAATGATGCTAACGTCGATCAGAAGACTTTGGGACACAAAACTGATGCCATGATTGAGAACTAGACTGTGTTTAGGATTGAGGTGGCCTTCGATTTTGGTCCTCTTCCAGGCTTTCCATTTCTTCCTACACTCTTTCTTCTCTTCCCCTCTCCACCTACATCTCGACCTGCCTCCTGGATTCCACCCATTCATCCACCTAAACTTGCAGCCTGTCATAATCATTTAAGGCAGCCATATATGCTTCAAATTATCTTTGCTGCTCCTTGTCTCACTGACATACTCTCTCTGCAGCTTCCCTTACAAATTCGTCTACCCTCTTGATCTCTTCTTCTGCACGATCATGGACAACCAAAATAATTCTTTGTACAACTTTGGTCTTGAATTGTTTTACATGCAAGGGACCATATTTGTTCAGAATTATTTCCTGTACACAAAGAAAATCTTTGTTAGGAACATTATAGCTACGTTAGAGTATGCAAGTCTACGTTAGGAACATCACTTACATTAGGAATATCAAAAAATTATTACTAAAAGGTAGGCATTTAGGGCCATTTTTCCATCCACAACTGACATCTCCGAGCTGGACTGGCACCCTTATCCTACGATATTGCATGTTTTGTACAAGGTTCGGCTCCATTAAGAGATGTTCCAATGCATATACAAATTTTTGAGCACATCTGAGAGGTCAAAAAACAAGCATCAGCTTATCCTATTTAAATAAATCTACATGCTTGTGGAAGAGGGAAATGTCAATAGGGACTTACCCTCTAACGCGGCCATGATATTGTTAAACGGAGTTTGCAAAATAACAAGTGTTTTGCTCAATGTCGTACAAAAGCAATCTCCAGTGTTGTCGGCTGGAAAAAAACAAAGAGGACATAGGTGTTATTAAAGAAAACACATATAGATTACCAAATATTTGATGTTAATTTAAAACTTAACATGAGACTTACTCTTCATGGTAAGCCGTGTGAGTGAAAACAAGTCTTGCCAAATCCAGGTTCACTGGTTCAAACCAAGACATAAGACTCAAAAATGATGAGCTATCATTTTATAATGCCGCGGAAATGAGAGGATCCATAGTGTATGTACAGTTTTGGACCTCTTCTGGTAGTAGTAATATACAATACCTAAAGGAAACAATGAAAAGAACAAAGAAATAGTCCACTGGTACTTACAGCTCAGTCATGTATCATACTATATACATCATTCATTATATATACTATACATACTATAGTAAAATATTGAGAATGTTATCTGTGATTTCCATTACGTCATTCATCAAAACATGTAAATCATATCCATCCTCCAAAGGCTTGACAAGTCTTTGGCCCCGAAGTGAAAATGCCGCTCTAACCGACGTAGCAGCCTCCAAAACTCTCAATTCTTGGATATTCACTGCTTCAATTAGATTTAATTCCCTCTCTAACTGGTCTGCATCTTCTTCTTCTACAACAATTTCAACTTCACAAACAACAGAGGGCTGTGGTGGCTGTGCTGCAGTAGCCTCCGATTGTGGTTGTGCCTCCGATTCTAGTTGTGTGTGAGGTTCTGCCTAAGGGGCATCATCATCACTGGGGTGTTCTAGTCTTAACCTACTTTGCGAATGGGTGTCCCTATCGTGAGGAGCACGGGAGCTCTTAGATGGCCTTGTACGAGGATGGAGGGGGAGAACTATAAGGATACACCCCATTCAGGGATCGCTTAAAGAAACAGGACCAAGCATCTGGTTGTATCTGTATCGCAATTGACGAAGGGTATCAAAATCCCTCAGCATTATTGTCAGCCTCCTATAGGCACATGAGCGACGAGAAAGTAAGCATCTTCAAAAAACTTGATGATCCAGTCCTCAGTGATTTCTTGAAGACATAATAATGCAAAAGCTTGCCACCACATGCCAATACTCCATTGCTCATAAATTTCACACACAATCCTCTGGAAAGGGAGCCTGGATATTGTAGGCTGCATGTGTCGCTCAATGCAAAATTTCCCTGTGAGCTTGATACCTCCTTGTTCTGCCTTGCACGCAATGACTCAGTAGGTCTTTCAACCCTCCGATTAGTTGCCTTGGTACGAGCCATCTAAATAAATAAACAAAGCGTGATGAGAAACGCATTTAAAAAAGTCAGTACCAAAGCGATATAACACAAATAGGACTCCAGAGGGCTTCGAATCACTTGGTACTGACCCCACAAAAAACATTATGATAATGGGGTCAGAACCAAGCGATATGAAACAAACAAGAGTTCAGAGGGCTTAGAATTGCTTGGTACTGACCCCATAACCAACTTTACCACAGTGGGGTTGGTACCAAAAGCAATGTAAAGCAGACTGGATTCCGCAGCCCTTTGAATCGCTTCGTACTGACCCCATGGAAAACATTATGAACTGTGGGGTGGTCGGTACCAAACGATATAAAGCAAACAGGATTCCGGAGGCCTTTGAATCGCTTTGGTACTAACCCCATGAGCAACGTTATCATAGTGGGGTCAGTACCAAGCGATAGAAAACAAACAGGACTCCAGAGGGCTTCGAAATGCTTGGTATTGATCCCACAAAAAACATTATGACAATAGGGTCGGTACCAAGTGATATAAAGCAGACAGGATTCCAGAGGCCTTTGAATCACTTGGTACTGACCCCATGACCAACATTATCATAGTGGGGTCGGTACCAAGCGATATAAAACAAACAGGACTCCAGAGGGCTTCAAATTGCTTAGTACTTACCCCCATGAAAAACATTATGACAATGGGGTCGGAACCAAGTGATATGAAACAAACATTATGACAATGGGGTCGGAACCAAGTGATATGAAACAAACAAGAGTCCAGAGAGCTTAGAATCGCTTGGTACTAACCCCATGACCAACGTTATCACAGTGGGGTCGATACCAAGCGATATAAAGCAGACAAGATTCCGGAGGCCTTTGAATCACTTGGCACTAACCCCATGGAAAACATTATGACAATGGGTCACCACCAAGCGATATAAACAAACATGACTCCAGAGGGCTTCAAATCGCTTGGTACTGACCCCACAAAAAACATTATGACAATGGGGTCGGAACCAAGAGATATGAAACAAACAAGAGTCTAGAGGGCTTAGAATCACTTTGTACTTACCCAATGACCAACGTTATCATAGTGGAGTCGGTAGTACCAAGTGATATAAAGCAGATAGGATTTCGGAGGCCTTTGAATCACTTAATACTAACCCCATGGGAAACATTATGACAATGGGATCGCCACCAAAAGCGATATAAAGCATACAGGACTCCGGAGGCCTTTGAATTGCTTGGTACTTACCCCAAACCAACATTATCACAGTGGGGTCGGTACCAAGTAAATATAAAACAAACAAGACTCTAGAGGGCTTCGAATGACCCCACAAAAAACATTATGACAATAGGGTCAGTACCAAGCGATATAAAGTAGACAAGATTTCGGAGGCCTTTGAATCACTTGGTACTGACCCCATGACCAACATTATCATAGTGGGGTCGGTACCAAGCGATATAAAACAAACAGGACTCCAGAGAGCTTCAAATCGCTTGGTAATGACCCCACAAAAAACATTATGATAATGGGATCGGAACCAAGCAATATGAAACAAACAAGAGTCCAAAAGGGCTTAGAATCGCTTGGTACTGACCCCATGACCAACGTTATCACAGTGGGGTCGGTACTAAGCGATATAAAGCAGACAGGATTCTGGAGGCCTTTGAATCGCTTTGGTACTCACCCCATGACTAACGTTATCACAGTGGGGTCGGTACCAAGTGATATAAAACAAACAGGACTCCAAAGGACTTCGAATCGCTTGGTACTGACCCCACGAAAAACATTATGACAATGGGATTGGAACCAAGCGATATGCAACAAACAATAGTCCAGAGGGCTTAGAATTGCTTGGTACTGACCCCATAACCAACATTATCACAATGGCAAGTGATATAAATCAGACAGGATTCCGGAGGCCTTTGAATCACTTGGTACTAACCCCATGGAAAGCATTATGGCAATGGGGTTGCCACCGAGCGATATAAACAAACAGGACTCTAGAGGGCTTCAAAACGCTTGGTACTGATCCCATGGAAAGCATTATGACAATGGCATCGATACCAAGTGATATAAAGCAGACAGGATTCTGGGGGCCTTTGAATCGCTTGGTACTGACCCTACGAAAAACATTATCCCCTTATGGGGTCGGAACCAAGCGATATGCACAGACAAAAACCCACAGGTCAGAACCAGCCTTTGGTTTGAGGGATTGAGGGTTCTACTCTTGTTTGGATCAAGAGTGGCCACCAATTCTTTTGGAGAGAATTTAGTCAAAAACAATTGAATTATCAAATGAAGTCAATGTAATTGGCTCTGGGAAGGAGTAGAGTAACAGTGCATAAACACTATTAACCTTTTACAAAGGGGGAGGCTTCTATTTATAGGAAAAAGTGAGCCTCTAACCAAACAAACTGATTCTAGAAATTTTTAGATCAGTTTGGTCAATTTTTGACCATTTTTAGGTCAGTTTAGCTCTTTTTGAATCTAGTTGAAACAAGAGAGAGGAGAGATGAAAATATCTCATTATTTTTTAGTTTAAAACTCCTCCACACATGTGAAATAGGCACCTCCTTCATGAGGGGAGATCCCCACACTGAGGTGTCAAAAATGCATCATTTCCTCTAAATATCTCTTCTTTTTTAAAACTAATAAACCTCGTCCTTAGTCAACTCTTCATCTTATGTGAGCATTTACTCATTTTGGGGGGATTTTCTTTTATTCTTCAATTTATCTCCTCCCTACATTTGGTTTAATCTTATAGGTCCATAGGAACCTTAATTGGAGCATAATTCAAAAATTTCTGAAAATCTGGACCCTTAGGCTAAGGTCCTTTATACCTTTTTTTTAAAAATCCCAATTTCACATTGGAAAGTTCTTTTTGAATTTCTGTTTCAAGGGAAATCATTTTAGACACTAGGAGGATTTTGATATCCAAAAATATCACAATTTTGAATTACCTCCCTCTAGACATTTTCTCTCTCCAAGCCAAAAATAGATAGAAACAAGATTTGTTATTATTCTGAAAAGGGGATTGATTATAGGGGAAGAAACTGGACATCTTGAGGGGCTGGGGAGGAATCTTACATCCTACCCCACTTAAAAAAACGCGAGATGTCCTTATCTCGTAGGTGGAGTATGATCTCTTTCTTCTTCTTCTTCTTCAATCACTTCCAGTGTTACTGCCTTGGAAGTGGGCGGCCGATTTGGGAACATCTCTCTTTAACTTCCCCTATTATGAGGCGGAGGTCTTGCATTACTTTGGATTGAAACTGCGGGTTGGTTAGTGGGATTTCCTTGATTTTGGCGAAAAGAAACCTAATTACTCTAGAAGGAAGGAGCTAGAGTCTGGAATCTTGATCCTTGATTTCCCTTCCCCGAAAACCTTGATCCAAAAGGAGTTGGGCAATCCATACTGTGATGTCCAAATCCTTGACAATTACAGCATTTCACTCCCTTATTCAAGGGTGGAACTTCCGAAGTTGAATTCCAGGGGATTGAGTTTCGGGAAAAGGACATTTCTTCTATTCTGGAATGTCCCATATCCTGGGCTTGCCCCTGATATCTTTTAGGTGGCGGAAGGATGGAATCACCTTCTGGAATTAAAAACCTTTTGAAAGGTGATGGTGCTAGCTTCGGTGGGACTTTGACATCAAAAGCCCTGGCGAAATCCTTCGCCATCCGCACTGCTTCAGCCATGGAAACTGGCTTGGCATTCTTCACCAAGATATTCAAAGGTTCATTCAGTCCCCGAATGAACCTGGCCATTAGCTATTCTTCATCCCCAGTGGTGGCGAGTATTTGAGGAGGAGAGCAAACGCTTGGTGATATAATTCAATAGTTCTGCTCCCTTGGGTTGACTCTAAGAATTCGTTCATCTTTGTTTCCAAAAAGCCGGGAGGACATAACCTCGTCCTTAGGTAAATTTTGAGATCATTCCATGTCTGGGTATTTCGATCCAGACGGTTTGTCTCGCAGTGGTTTCTCCATGCCACTCTGGCTGTTTCTACTATCTTCAGCCTTGCAAGAGCTATTTTGATCTTCTCATTGTACCCGGTGAGACAGGGTACATCTATTTAGCGAGCCAAGAGCAATGAGCACAGAGCAGTGAGTTGAAATAAAGTCCTTGTGAAAGTGAGCAAGTAGGGGCATGGTATGATGTTAAGCGAGCATGTAATGTTAAAGAGAAGAGTGAAACCATAGTGCAACTCTATAATGAATAGAACAAAGAAGACTAAAAAAGTTTAAAAATGACTATTGCAAATAAAGCATTTTCAAATGAATGGTGCGGATATAAAAAATCACTACAAAACTCATACTACTTGGCTCGCTAAAAAGACATTGAATTGGTCATTGAGCTACTAATAGAAACAAACTATTGTTGCAACCACATGGAAACCACAGCGACGAGAGAGCATAGAAATCTAGCCATTAAAATGCACACCAATTTTAATAGCCATACCACTGACACAACAATATAATACTCTTTAGAAACCATAACCATAGGATTTAAAATTTTTATAATCCAAATAAAAATTATCCAACAATCAGCTACATGCTATTGTAAAAAACATTCACAAGCATAACATCCATCAAAACATTACTTCCACAACAGTCCCAAAAAAATGATTGTCTCAATTAAAAAAAAGACTCTCTAATGGCATTCCGATGTAGACATGTGATCCTCATAACTGCAAGAGACACAAAGAAAAGAAAATAAGCTTTATCAATACAAAATTATTCTCTACTAACATATTTATCTTTTCAACATGCATACCTTTGCTGAGTATGGTTCTAACAGGTGATCATAGATCCGCTCATCCTTGTCTAACATTATGACATTACGATCCATAAATGCTGCCACTAGCCCAAGAGTTGCAGTGCCAGCAAACAAATCCAAAATCATGTCCCCAGGACGGCTGAAGACGGAGACGATGTATTTGCTAAGCCGCTGACCTCTCTGACAACCGCCCTGCCATGGTCTACCCTTTCTCTTCACCAGATCCTTCGATGGCACTCTTGAAAACTCACACAAACCATTAACCATATGCCATAAAGATCACCGAAAATCATTTTAAATTCTATCTTGATTTGAATGCATACATACATGTCAAAGATAAGATCTTGCCCTACATCAAGATCATCACCTGGTGCCAAATCCCTTAGCTGATCCCCATGCATCACAAAGCTTGTAGCAGGAGATGTTGAGCGAACAAAAACAGCCAATATTAGACAAGTGACCTACAAGCAAAGACACATTGGTTGTTCATGCATTTTCACCTTAAATGGGACAGAGAAGATTTGCACAAATGACAGCCCCAAAGAGAACAACACCAATATCTGGGTAGTAATCACTTGCCCCATCTTCTTCCCAATAGGTGGAGTACACCTCACAACCTGTCCATGATAAATGCCAAACCCAATGCTCTGTGCAACCTGCTCAATGGTCACTCCTTCTTCCATAGTGTAAAGGCATGTAAAGAAGCCTCGATCCGAGAGACAAGAATCAACAACTTTAAAAGTAGAGTCATACATGCCATCCCCAATCTTATTCCAATATGGAACCTTGTTTGCAACACAACCTCCAATGATGATATTTGAGGGGAAGTCTGCAAATATCAACTCCACACAGTAATCGGACCCTCTACTCTTGACATTCCCTACTGTGCAAATAACATTCATGGCGTTAAGCACTTGCTTTCCCAATGAGGATGCATCCTCCATGTTCACAAAAGTAGCTGTAAGGTCCTCAATACTAACATTGAAGACAGGTTTTTGACATTTAACACACATAGTCTTAATCAAAACAATTGGATCACGATAGAGATGAGGTAGGAAGCTCACATACCTGGAGCTTGCAATGTCTTGGTTATGATGTCAGTTGGTTGTATCCCGCTTGCACTACTATTGGATGTCTGTTGTTGACTCTGCTCCCTATTTGCCTCCATTGCTCGATTCAACTCCAATGCACGATTCACTATTTCCCTCCCTAAATTTACTGGCATACGAAAAGAAGCCGATACAATCGATGTTGCATGTGATGTGGATGTGGCCTCATTATGATCAATTTGCTGGCTATGAAGCTTCAATATAGACTTATGTTGGCGATACAGATCAAGCTCCTCCTCAGGCACATGGTTTCTTTCAAGGTCCAACCACCACGGGCAGAAACGAGACTCCATGCTTGCCATGGCCTGTTCAATGACAAACATGGGTAAACACAACTCACCCTCAATATGAACATGTTTCTCAATCATGGGTTCAATATGACAAATTCAATCACTTACTCTTCCAAGCTTCAAATCGGCATACATATAAGATTGATTATCAAGACAAAGCCACACACTAGCAAGAGGGGGTAAAATATCCAATTGGTTCTCCTCAATTTCAGAAAGCAACCATCTGCAAGCCAAAGCCCAAATGATAAAACAACACACAGAAAGAAGTATGCATGTTTTTTAACAAGGAATATCTGGGTTATGTTGTAGGAAAACCTGTAAATGACTCGCCGTGCAGCACTTTGTAGGCCTGGTTGATGGTGGTCAATATCATGGCTAAATTTTATGCCTCCTTCGTGCGCTTTGAAAGCCCTTTTGAAGTACTTTCTTCTACATAGAACAACAAAAGAGGTGAATCGGCTCTCACCTGGCAACCTGACTCGATCGGCATTTTTAATATCATTTTGGATTCTCAAACCCAGCTCCGTGATCTGAAGCCAGTAGGAGTACATGTGCAGCCATTCCCTAACCTTTGTCTTATCATTTGGCATACCCTCAAGTGATCGCACTGTAGCCTGAGAGTTGTCCAATAGCTTGACAATGTGAGCCTTATCTGTGTCTCTGATGCATGCAGAACCTATCATATTGAGCTTTTCCTCTGTGGCCACATGATTGGTTGACGCGTGCCATGGGAGGGAGAGCATCGCACACCAAAAGGCCTCACCGTTGGAGGGATCAGCAATCCTTGCATATTTTGATGTTTTTCCTCTGTAGAGAACTTCTATCTTTCGAGTCACATTCTCCCTAGCAGACTCGGCAAGTGGTCCATTTGATGCCTCATCAATTTTTTGCTCCATCTTGTCCTTGAACAAGAGCCAAGTCATAATCTGGATTGGCAAATGAAGCCAACTGGGCCTTCCTCTGGCAGACGCACTGCATCTCTCTCTCAACCCACAACTTGTCCTCATTGTCCAAATGTGCCATGAGAGTTGTTAGGTCGGACTCTCCTAATCTTCTTAGTTGAAATAGACGATCACCAAATGTGGTTGGCACAAATGCATAATCATGCGTCCTACAAAACAAAGAAAAAATATGTTAATATTCTTGAGTACAAACAACTTACTTGACATAGAAGGAGACTCTGATAACAAATTAACTTACTTGTTCAACCTGGACAATGAAAACATAAGCTCACCCACATCCCTCCGCTCGAACACATAAAATTTACAGAGAACACAACAATGCATGGACAAATCCCCTTGAAACCCTGTAATAAAACACAAAATTAGGAAGGACAAAGAAGCATAAGAAACTATAACATCCCAATGAGAACTCACCTGTAGAAATGTAGTCCATCCAAGCATTGTGTTGATTATTACTATCAAGAATATGCACCATTTTTTGGCTCAAGTACGGGGTCAAGTGCAAGAGATTCCTCAAATTGTTGATTCACAGTCCTCCAGTGCTCATCCCAAGATTCCTCCCTCTCTTGTGTCAATGGTGTCTCCTCCCCTTCCAAGTCCATAATTGATACTATGAAAGCTCCCATGCTCTCAATGTACCCACCTAGTTTTTTAAAGCTTCGAGTAAGACTTATCTGTTGAGGGAGAAACCTTTCGGATTGCCTCCGTCTGGATCATCCTACAGAGAGGAACACGTGGAGGTGGAGACCTAAATTTGACTCCTATCCTATCTAAGAAGGCTTGTGGAGTAGATGTCTCAAGAATCTTCCCAAAAATATCAACCTTATTTTTTTTATGCTTGCTTCCTTCAGTTTGGGTTGTGACAACTGTTTCTTCTTGATCCTCTAGTGGATGTGTGTTCTCTTCCCCCTCTATCTCTCTCCCAGTATCCTTAGTATTCTCACCTTCATCCTCATTATCACCACCTTGAGTATTCTCACCCTCATTTTGATCACCTTTATTTTCCTCAATTGCCCCCACTACATTTTGTCCATCCTCCTCATTTCTTTCATCACTATGTAGATGCTGCCTATCCATATCCACCTCCAGGTTAGTGTCATCTATGATATGTACCGCCTGCTCCATAGTAGGGTTTGAGGAGCCGGCCTGCTCCAAAGTGCTGGAAAAATCAGCTTGTCTTCTTGTGTGTCTCGATGAGCTCTCACCTGGGCCAACCTGCACACTCTTTTTCCGCTTAGCAAGAGGTAAGTCATCCATTTTTGCACAACAAGAACCTTTCAAGCAAGATGCTCTAGTGAAATGACTCAAACTCATTTGAAAACCAGATAGCCATGCAAAAATACAAGAATAAATCTTCAAATAGTATTCTACTCGTATTGTATAATTAATTGATTATTTTAACAGCAAATTCAGTACTATGACACAAACTTCAAAAAAAGGTGGCACATTCACTAAAAAGATTAAATTCAGTACTGCAACACAATCATCAAAGGTGGCACATTCACTGTCCAACAAAACGGCCAACTCATTAATGAACAGAATATCTTTGAGATTATCATATGGAGTGCTTTGGCCCAAATTCCAAGGCATTCAATGCCGTATTGAATATTTTAAAAAAATCTTCATTGGAAAATATTTATGGAGCCCTTTTCAGGTGTTCTATTCAAGGCATTCAAATTTATTGGAAAATATATAAAGATTCGGTAGCCCAAATCTCAAGGCATTCAATATTGAGTACTAATAAACTTTAGAAGTGATATTTCGCAATCCAACACTTTTTTAAGGACAAACTTTTTTCTTTTTGTGCTATTGTTCTTTAGATGCACATGTTTGCTGGTCTCCTCTCTCGATTGTGTGAGCTGTTTCTCAACCAAGAAGACATCAAATATGAGTTTTTTGAGCTTCTTGTATATACACAAAGTCTATGCATAATATAGACAGTAGTAAGAGAGACAGTCTATGCATAATATAGACAGTAGTAAGAGAGAGTCTATGCAATGTGTTTGAGACAGTAGTAAGAGAGAGAGTCTATGCAATGTGTTTGAGACAGCACCATATAGATAGCATGTTCTTACACTACTCTCTCTAAATTTATGCCGTCCCCGGGGGTATCCAAGGGGGCCCGATGCCCTTGGATCCCCCCGAAGCTTGAAACGAACTCAAAATCCTGATGATTTTTTCAATGGTCAGCAGCAAAACATCCTATTATTTTGTGTGCTGAGCGCACAAATTCATTCAAGAAAAATAGCAAGAAGTAATGCCGCACATCTCATACTGTGTGTGGAGTGTAGCGGCGGCAGCAAAACATCCTATTATTTTGTGTGTTGAGTGCACAAATTCATTCAGGTAAAGTAGCACAAATTCATGGATGATACCTTTCTGCGTCTCTTTGTTGGGGAGAAAGATTGGAGTGGGGAGAGGGCCCTGCGCATGAGATCAGCATTTCTTTGCTGGGGAGACGTATGATGCTTCATGATCGCTTCTCTGCGTGTGTGTTCAAGGGAAGATGCTTCTGTGCCAACTATTAAAAGCCTTAGGTAATTGCTTCATAAGAAGTAGCCGACTACTAAAAACCCTAAGTTAGGCACTGGACAAATTTTTTTAATCCTAACACTAATGAATTTCAACACTAAAATTTAAGGGTTTGGTCAATATTTTTCTAATTTTTTTAAATCTAGCTAGCACAGTTATGCTATGGCATCCAACTGGTAGAGTTTTTGAAATCTAACAGGAGATTATGAAAAAGCGCAAGAACTAACACAAAGCAAATATGTGTGTGTGTGTGTGTGTGTGTGTGTGTGTGTGTGTGTATACATACACACACACACACACACAAACATATATACATATATACAACATGTACTCTTTTTGATACCCTTCATTATGACTATTTTTGCAATAAATATTTTTATTTGCTTCTACCCATAGTCTTAAAATGAGCCTGGTAAAATTGTATTATGGCTGGTATATGCTATTAATTAGAGCAAGAACATCTTGTATTAAAATATTTTTGGCTAATATTCAATGTAAATTCCTTAATTGTTGTTGTGATTGCATTATGCAGGGAGGCTCGTGTTTTCCTCCATTCTACAATGGGTGCATGCATCCGAGTCCCCTTCTCGAATGGCAAATGTCTTGTGTCAATCAACATGATCCAGGGGAAGCTTGGAACTATTGGTGGGATAAATGTGGAGACCTTACTTGAAATTGGAGGAGAGTATGAGCCCATTTGTCCTTTACACTTGTATGCAGGGATTGGAGACGAGGTATATTTTATCTTGGAGCATTCATTGTCCTCTGTATATATTGCCAAATCAGAGAATTATTTTGAGACCCCAGAACAAGGCCCCTCAACTATATTTCCACCCGGTTCTCGAAAGAGTACTCCAATGTAAGTGGCATTAACTTTGACTTTGACATTTTTTGTTTTGCATTATGAATTGAATTAGAGAGCATTGTGCTTTGCAATGACTTGGACACTGAAGAGATAGAAGAAATCAATGTCCAGGCACATGGGTCATTGCTGCAAGAGGAGGTAGAGGTCTCTCCTGTGAAGGGACGGAGCAAAAATACGAGGGCAACATTTGGACAAAGCCACAAACGCAAACTAGGGCCAATAAAACTTTTGTTCTTAGGAAGAGCTTCTGGGGGGGAACCTTCCAGTGCATGAATGAGCACTGCTCCTTTAGGAAACATATGAATCAACCAAACAAACTCCATTGGAATGGGCAGCTGATAAAATCTCCAAAAGATGGGAATTTAGCAATTGGGAGCATCGGGAACCTTGAGTGTTTTTTCTACAAGTATGTGCCATGTGTCTTAAAGAATGTCCTGCTTGTGTCTATTATTTTATGCCAAAAGAATCAATGCACAGCAGACTATTTATTCATTTTGGCAAACATACACACATAGTTTCCAAGGGAATGTGCCGAGCATCGATACGAAATATCAAGGCCTTTGTAGCACGTGCAGTGGGCATCAACCACAACGCTGGACCCAGAAAGGTACAAATGATTGTGGCAAGGAAGGTGGTTCTAAGAGCGTTCACTGATGATGACAAGGCACAAGGAGAATTCATGACAGAGAGGGAGCTGCAGGAGATAACGCAATAGTTGCAAAGTTTGATAAATGTCAAAAAGTACGTAGGAAGTGCAATTTAGCAAAGAATAGTATGCAATTATTATCTTTAATACACTAAGTATGCTTTATGAATGCAAGGTGAAGCAGATGGTAATGCAAACACGAAAAACAACACGGCCTTTGGGTGGCCTCTGGGTGGCCTCTGGGTGAAGGATATGAAGCCATTCTTAATCTAAAAAGAACATACCATTTTGAGTTCTTCCATGGTTCTCGATTTCCATTGCAAGCCACCACTACTACTGAGCGTTGCTTTATCTTTAAGATGTCTACTATTGGACCTGGTTCTGGGATTGACATTGTTCGGCTCCAAAGGTGACTCCGTTGGCAGCTAAATCTGGTTCAGAGCAGTCTTGGACTGTCACTTCAGAAAATGTGGGAGATACTCTTGAAGTTCTGAAGAAGTTTTGTCTGCAGCAAGTTGAAAAGATTAGGGAATATCAAAATAGAGCTTTTGTGGAAGAGCAGTTGCAGAAGGCTAATGATCAATTTAGACATATGCTTATAGAAAAAGCTCAAGAAGTTGAATTGTTGCAAAATCAGATTAAAACTCTGAATGCTGACATGGCTGAGTTGAAAGTTGCTTCAGCCAAGGAGATCTCTGAACAGACTAGTCAGTTGGTTAAGAATAGATTGTCTCTAAAGTTGTTTGAAGAATGGACAACATCTTTGAAGGATAGTGTAGAGTCAAAGATGCAAAGACTTCTTGAAAGACAGGTGGAGCTTGAAATAAAGAATAGGATGCTTCTAAATAGATTGGAACCCTTAGAACAGATGGAGCAAATATTAAGTGAGCATGAAGAACTGTCTGTAGGAGGTGTTCTAGTCTCTGAAGCAGATGTGGGGAGAATCAAATCAGAAATGATTCAACAGGGATCAGTGATATGGAAAGAGATCAGAGAAAGAATTGGGCAGTTTGTTTTCAAGCTTATCAGAACCTCAAAGGCGTTGTGAACACAATGGAGCAAGAGGTGAATTTGAAGCACATTGCTCAATTGGAGGTTGAGGTGGTACAGCTTGTAGCTGAAAGGTCCAAATTTCAGAGCAAGGTGGATGAAACAGAAGATATGCTGGAATATAAGACGCCGAGTGGTTTTGCTCTGAAAAGCACAATCAGGCCAGAGGAATCTCATATGATGGGGATAGAAAGTCCAAGTTCTAATCCTTTTAAGCTTGTTAAGTTAAAATCGTCTGCAGGGAAGCTAAAGAAGATTAGAGCCCTTTTTCAGACACATGAAGAAGGAGTAGGTGCTGCTAAAGGACAAACATCTGGAGCTGTTCAGACAAAGAGCTCTGATGAGCACGTGGGCTTGCTGATGGGTATAGATAAAGCTTTACTAGATGATGAAGACCCTGAGGCGGTGATCAACATTGCAAAGGAGGTTCAAATGGATGTGGAAGCACAGCAGGAGCAGGTCTTAGAGATTCAGACTGACCAACTGTCAGGCTTAGTGATGCTCGGAATGTTTCCACAGTGTTTTTCAACACTACTACTAGAAAAAAACAGACAAACGCTAGGCATTTTCTTTTTAGGGAAATTTTATTTTGTTCTAGACACGCTCTTTACATGATTAGAGGTCTACTGCTACAGAACTCAGATTTTGCTGATCAGGGATTGATGGGTTCGGGTCAAATTTTTGGAAAAAATTTAGTCACTAGGCTGTGCCAAGTGTTAAGGCTTTATTATATAATTCTTAGACCTTAGTCAAAGGGCTTGGGGGTTAGTTACGTGTGGATGTACCCTTTGGGATCTGAACTGAGTAGTTATTACCCTGACACTTATATCTAGGGATTAGAGAAGAATGGAACGTTGATTCTGATTGCTAATGAATGAAGGAGAAGTTTTACTATGTCTTTGCGCAGTGTTTTATTATGTCTTTCTTGATGTTTGTGCAATCATTATGCTATCGTGATGAATCAGAGTCTATGCTCTCTGCTCTGAATGGTGTTGAGGATGTATTATTTATTAATGCCTTGTACAGAACCTTTTAGAGGGCCATGTACACCAAATGCAGCCTTTGAAATTCCTCGTCGATATGGAAATTGTTTCACCTCCTTGTTTGTCTCGCTCGTGCCTTTTGCAAGCTCCTTTTCTAGAAAAAACTCAAGAGGAATACCAATGTCATATCTTGCTCTAATAAGCTTGCAGGCTTCTTTCACTTGTAACTTGGTATCTTTAGCAATGGGCCAAATACAAGGGACATCCTCTAGTGGATGTAATATTGTCTTTGTAATTTTCCAAGTGTGCCTTACATCTGTATTACAAAAATAGCAATACTTCTCCTTTTTCTAGGAGGATAGTCGACAATCACTCCAAAAACAAGGACTGACATCACCCCCTCGCAACTTTGAGCTACACTTTTTCCCCGATGCCCAGTGGTTGCACTCAACTCGATTCACTGTTGGTATCCTCTGCAAGGCCCACTTTGTATCATGCACATCACTTTCAAGGCTCTCTAAAACTTTGCATTGCTCATCGACCTCTATTGCAAGCTCTAACCTCTCTCTTGTCACATAGTTAAACTCAGGCCTATGGCTAGAGTTGCCAAAGTTTTCTTCTGTCGAGTCGTGTAGTGGCCTTTTGGCTCGAATAGTTTTATTCTCACCCTTGAATTTTACCCTATTTGAAAACATAGGGGTCCTCGCCACTGCATCATCCACTGCTCGTGAGGTAGCTATTGGATGGACTTGCTTTCTGTCAGAGAAAGAGCTCTCTCAACCAAAAGCTCCAATGTAGGCCCACAACCTGTGTATTTTCCTTCCAAGAAAGCCAGTTGTCTGGCACATTGGAAGTAAGCATTGATTAGATCTGTCACACAAGCATCATAAAGACTAATCTTTTGCCTATATCCCTCCCCTGCCAACCAGCTTGCATGCTTGGTCTCTGACATATTTGTCCTTGGGACAAGAGCATTGACAATAGACTCTCCATCCTACAAGAGAGTGGTAGAAATTGATTAAAAACAATGTAGTGCACATAAGTAGGAGGCACACAATAATACAATGAATAATCTCTTACAAACATTACCTTTAAAATGAAATGACCCCATCGACTAACCCTATAGTGCCACCAACTCAACCAGCTAACAAGCTTAGGGATGTTTCTATCAGCTGCCTTGCCAATTGCCCACCATGCTCGTATCCTGCGAAATTGCTGAAGGGCACTTTCTTTGTTTGGGGCAGTCCTCCACTTCTCACACATCTCCCTGTGCTTTTCTTGATGTGGGCTATAGATGTACCTCTGCGTGTGGACACGAAGGTTGTCTTCCCAATGCCATAAACATGACCTTTCCCTTTCAATCATCTCCTTGCCGCCGTCTCGTTGAAGACACTTCTCACTGCATTCCAGTTAGCGCTAGCCTCATCCGCCATAAACCCAAAAAAAATTGCTACCTTCCCTGTGTGCTCCACCATTACCAAATTCATGTTTTCCCAAAACATGACTTGAGCATCCTCATCCTCTTCTCTAAATTCACAAGTTGCTATTGTCAACAGCTCACCAATCTTGCATGCCGCAAATGGAAACAGAGTTATATTAAAGACACAAAACAAGCAATGCTCTCTACCGCTTGTAACTTACATGTGGTCATAAACATGTACTCCCATTGTATGCCATCTAGTATCCACTCGTCGATGCACATGATCAAAGCAGACCCATGCTTGATGAAGATCCCCATTACCATCCTTGTCCTAGTGTTGATTAACACTAATGAGGCTTCTAATCCAACAAAGGGGAGTCATTCCAAAGTGTTTTCAAACACTAAGAGTGTTCTTAAACACTAGTGGTGAATCTAATCACCAATGCAAGTGGCATTAGACACTAGAAATGTGTTCTTAAGTACTAATCGTATTTTTTAAACACTAATTGTGATCTTAATCACCATTTCTCCTTTGTAGTCGGAAGCTGGTCCACATGGTGAATGAGAGCCTCATCAAGATGAAGCATGATGATGGCTTGTGCCCTCTCATCATCTTCAATATCTTCAGCCTTAGTTCGATCAATAACCTTAGTGGCGGAGATAAATGTCCAAAAACCTTCAAAGTGTGCTTATAAGCACACTTTGAAAAGCTTTGTGCACTTGAAGATGATGTTGATGATGGAGCTTGATGAGAATGAGGCTTATGAATACCTCATGGTGTATGGCCACCGCTTCAAACTCAAAAATAGGATCAGCAACAAGCCCTCACAAGAGCACTTAGGTGATTAGAGCAATGAGTGAACACCTCACCCTTCTCCTTCATGAAGTATACCCACACTTTCCTTATGTGGTCATCAATAAATATCACATAATACCTGTAGCCTCTCATAGACATGGTCTTCGTAGGACCCCATACATCTGAATGCACAACATCTAGTGCATTTCTTACACAGGCGCATGTTATTTTTTTTCCATAGAAAATTTTAAAACAATTTTTAAAAAATAACTATGGATCGGGATTTTCCATTGATGCATTCGATTGTCGCCTGTGATTTCACAGACGAGTAATACATAATCATCTATTTTAATACACGATTGATGACTCTAAAATCCAACGATAACGTTGAGTACGTATGTAAGGCCTTCAAGGAATATTGTAGGTGAAAAAAATTAAGCTTCTTGTGTGATATGCACAGACCATGTGGGATGGTATGTCATGTATTATTTGCTTGCTATATCAATAAAGCATGAAGATTCACACACGCACACACATGATCTTATTTCTCATCATCTATTTATTAATTATTATAATAAGAGTATATGGACTTACACTTGTCTCTTTGGTACAGTGCTGGAGAATCCTATCAAAATGGTTTGTCAATCGGAGTTCTGAGTTAAAAGTTAGGACAGTTCAGGCAAACTGCATCTAAAACAGTAAAATAGGTTCTTTGTGCGAGCAAACAGGTAGTTGTCTTTGAGTCGTAAAGCAAAATTTGATTGTCAAAGATTTTCGTGAAAGTTTTAAGACGGATGATTGCTGTACAAGCTACAATTAGATACAAAACTTGCCGTGCAAGTTGCGTCATAACGCGGTGCTTTTTCTTATTAATATTTTTGTCTTTTATGGACCTCTAAGTTTACTTACGTGCATGAGACACGGGTCTCCACTTTTAGAGTTCTAATTTTGGTTCACGTTCTATTCTTTACATGATCACTTTATGCTCGTCGTCTGGTGCATGCCTATTTTTGGCTACGTTTCTCATATCTTGTACATGCTACGATCTTATCTTGTACATGTTCTCACAACCCGACATGGCAAACACCATACTTGTTACGTATTCCCCTCTCGGGGCAGCGTTCTATTCCTCTTTTCCAATCTAAAATGGTTTCCCCTAAAACAAAAGTTCAAAATGAACTTTCCAATGTGCATTAGGAATCAATTAAAAATGATGTAAGGGACCTTAGCCTAAGGGTCTAGATTTTCAGAAATATTTGGATTATGGTCCAATTAAGGTTCCTATGGGCCAATAGGATTAATCCAAGTGTGGGGATGAGATAAATCCAAAGAATAAAAGAAAATACCCAAAAATGAGTAAATGCTCACATAAGATGAAGAGTTGACTGAGTACAAGGTTTATTAGTTAAAAACTATGAGATATTACTAAAAAAATGAGATATTTTGGATATAATGATACATTTTTGACACCTTGGTAAGGAGGGGGGAGACTTTGATGTAGGCGCCTATTTCACACATGTGGATGAGTTTTTAATTCAAAAAAATTGTGATATTTTTCTCTCTCCTCTCTCCTGGATCAAACCAAATAAAAAAGGGAGCAAAACTGGTCCACATCTTGTCCAAATTTAGCCAAACTAAAGCTAGAAAATTCTAGAACTTAGTTCGACTCAGTTAGTGGCCTTCGTCACCTATAAATAGACCCTCATTCTTTTGTACTCTCATCTTTGAGCTATACCATGCCAGTATTACATTAAAATAATGATATTTTCTATTATCCCTTAAAAATCCTCTACTTTTAGAGAGATTGGAGCTTCTCTCTCTCTCTCTCTTCAACAATCCTTGGAGCTTTCTTCTCAACATACTAAACCAATTGATTGGTTGGGGGCTTCCTTCTAAGATAAAGAAGCAAGCAAAATCAAGAGGTAAGATGCAATTTCATGGTTTTCTTTAATATTCTAAATGATTTCACTTCTCAACCCCTCTCAAGCTTGAGAAGTTTCAAATGAATTGTTTTTCAATGCAAATTAAGCTTTCTATAAGAATTCCAATGATTAATCACAAAAAGTTTATATTTATACTTAATTAGGATGCTTTTTATGTATATCTCTCTCTCCCCAAAAGAATGGTCATTCCTATGACTACTTCTTATTCAAATTGCAAAGGATCCTAGAGGGTGCTGACCATACGGTGCTTGGGCTCTCGGTCACCGAAGATACCCACGCATGTGTCAAGGAAGAAAAATAGAACAAGGTGTTAGAGTTGTTTTCTGAACTTGGGCATGGATCTAGTTGATTGACCTTGGTGGTCCTCAACGGATGAGTCCATGGATCTTTTATATGGATCTTTTAGTTGATCTTGCTGATCTTCAATAGAGAGTCCATTTGGATTTTTTTTAAGTGAATATATTTTCGGGTACTATGAGCTAGGAACTATTGAAAAGGCCCCTGAGTGGACAGGTGGTGAGCGTTCTTGTTGCCAATGATGCCATAGGTACACCGATGAAGGAATGATTGGAAATTAGAATTCAAACGAATATTTTGGAGGATTATGATCAATGATACTATGGTTTCATTAAAAGATTATTTTAAAGATAGCTGAATTTGTGAAAAAGGCGATTTCATATTGGGGGTGTGTAAGTGGTATGACTATCTTGAAGTTTGCATGAAGCGCCAGCTAGGGGGCGTGGGAACTCTTTTCCTTCCTGGTACCCGGGACAAAACATAACCAAATTCCTAAATGGATCCTTTCACTACAGTGGTGGGGCAGTGGGCTAACCCATGGGTATGGATGGTAGGCTGGACTGATGGATCCCTAAAATGAGACTCAATTCTGTTATGGTACGATAGATGAAGTAAATCCTAGATAGTCCTTATTCTATGGAAAAGAATCAACGGCTCTGCCTCTCGATGAGGAAAAAAGTGTTGGTCTCTATGATCTAAGTGCAAGTCTTTTTTGATCTGACCATGTGACTTACGGGCTCGGTCGGATCAGTTTGGTTAGTTAAGGCTCTTGACTACGCTAGAATAAAAATATCATGGAGGAATCGCCCGTGTTTTTTGGGCAAGGGAAGTTTTTCTGGGTTTGGTTTTGGAAAAACCAAGGGATTAGTCTCTTGTCTAGATATCCATGGGCAAGGCCCTGCTGAGTGAGAGGCTCTGCCCTACGCAAACAGTGCTAATTCCACTGCTAGCACCCCCAAATTTGTTGCACAGAGGGGGCAGGGATCTTTCATTTTCTCCCAATTCCAAGTAGTAAAGATAATTTTACAAATTTACTCAGAGAAAAAAAAGGCGCTGGCAATTTTGTGAATTTCTGCAGCTCTCGACGGCAATTTGAAGAGCTGAGTTGATGGGCTGATGCGTGGGAAGGTTAGTTATGTGTGTCTAATAGCTTGTTGCCTAATGTTAAGTCTGGAGGGAGATCAAACCCCTCCACCAACTGGGGGTCCAGAAAGATGTTGAAAAGAGACTAAAAATTGTGATTAACTCCTAATCTATAATTAGTAGAGTGATTAGCCTAAGCTTGGCTCTAATACCATGTTAAATTTACAGCAATGTGATGAGCTATGGTGGATCAAATGCAAGAATCAACATAATTAGCATGTGATTAAGATGAGATTAGTGAACAATTAATCTAATACGATAATGTAGGCATGGGTACTCAGAAATGAGCAATTTCTCATTAGGCCCAATGTCTCAATTTATAGGTTGTACATCCACAAGATACCAAGCATCTAATCCCACTGATTTCTCCTTGATTTGTGCCACCTCACAAGATACCAAGCATCTAATCCCACTGATTTCTCCTTGATTTGTGCCACCTCCCCTACATTTGGGGGCA
Source organism: Cibotium barometz (assembly GCF_041138505.1). Taxonomy (NCBI): domain Eukaryota; kingdom Viridiplantae; phylum Streptophyta; class Polypodiopsida; order Cyatheales; family Cibotiaceae; genus Cibotium; species Cibotium barometz. The sequence goes on from NC_141072.1 coordinate 43,156,479, forward strand.
CCTTTTCCTAGAATCTTTCCACACCCCTATATTCACTCATGCTACCCTCATCATAATCAGTAGATACCTCTCACCTTTTCAACTGTAACCCACTCAATTACAAACTCCCTTTTATAGTCTCTTGCTAAGGGCTTGTTCCCGCACACACCCATTCACTTGCATATTTCAACATAAAGTGGCTTGACTAATGGTGGAGAGAATGAAGAAAATGGAGATCAACAATTTTGGGCCACAAGAGGAATGAATGGATAAGATTGTGATTAGAGGCCCAAATGATGTGATTAATCCTAATGCAACTGAAAAGGATTAACTAAGCTTAAAAATGAGAGGCTTATGAGAGGAGAGGGGTGGCTCTGATACCATGGCAAAAAGCACAGTACCTCAAGCTATGGCTATGGAAGTTGTGACCTAAAGAAGTGATGAAAAATCCTAATCTAAAGTGGATGATGCCTAAGTGCACTCATAATCATGAGAAAATGAACTAATTAAGCTTTAGACTCAAGTTCATTTAGGCTACAAGATTGATACTTTTACTCATAGGACGTATGAGATGTCAAAGGGGACCAACGGTCAGAGGGGTCGAAGAGCACTAGCGGTCGGAGGGCACCGGGGGTGATGGCATTTGGAGTCATCGAAGGGCACCGACGGTCGGAGCCATAGAAGGGCACCAGGGGTCGGAGTGGTTGGAGCACACCGACGGTCAGAGTGGTCGGAGCAATCAGAGGGCACCAAGATTCGGAGTGGTCGGAGCACACCGCGGCGGTGATGGCAGTCGAAGCGCACCGGCTGTAAGATTCCTCCCTAGCCTCTCAAGATGTCCAGCATCTTCCCCCTGTTCTAGATTTTTGAAACAATTCAAATTAAGGTTTCGAGGGGCCAATCAAATTCATCCAAATGTGTGGAGAAGATAAATAGAAGAAATAAAGAAAATTCCCTCAAAAATGAGTAAATACTCACATAAGATGAAGAGTGGACTAAGGACCAGAGGAAAAACTAAAAAAATAGATTTTTGACACCTCACAATGGGGCTTCCCCCCTCATGAATGAGGCACCTACTTCACATGTGTAATGGAGTTTTAAATCTTAAAAAATTGAGATATTTCATCTCTCCTCTCTCATAATTCAAGTCTAGTTCTAAAAAGTAAGCTAAACTGACCTAAAAATGGTCAAAAATTGACCAAACTGAATTGAAAAATTCTAGAATCAATTTGCTTGGTTAGGAGCTTACTTTTTCCTATAAATAGAAGCCTCCCCCTTTGTTGAAAAATAATAGTATTTATGCACTGTTACTCTACTCCTCCCAAGAGCCAAGAACTGTGAATTTCTTAATAATTTACTAGTTTTTGACCTTTCCCTCTTCTAAAGATTGGTGGCCACTCTTGTTACAAACAAGAGTAGAACCCTCAAACCATCAAGCCAAAGGAAAGCTCCCAAGAATTTATGTAGGTTAGAAATCTTATATTTTTCTTTATTCTTTTTATGCTTTCTAATTTTTGTGTTGTTTGAAGTGATAAATGGATGCTATGCCTTGTGGAAAGGCTTTCCCCCTCTCTCATTCTTAAAATCAGCCCTTCTTTATCTTAGTTAAGTGAACTAATAGTTGGAATTAAACTTTCATATTATTTCTCATTTAAAAGTGAAAATTATTTAGTTTAGAATGCTTAAAACCAATTGAGGTTAATTGTTAAGTAAAAATAAGTAGGAAAATTTGAAAAATGGTCAGCCATACAAAGGAGGTTATGGCAAAATTTTTTAAAAAATTGAAAATAAGTATTATCTTTTATTATTCTAAAAGAGTAATCCCTATCGTTTCTATATTCTAAAAGTGTGCATAGAAGATGCATATTGATTATTTTTTTAATGCATAAAAGAATTTTTTTTTATTATGAAAGTGTTACTTTCATCAAAATGGATTTTATGCATAAAAGAATAACTTTTTTTAATTATGAAAGTGTTACTTTCATCAAAATTGATTTTATGTATAAAAGAAGTTTTTTTATTATAAAAGTGTTACTTTTATCATTATTGATTTTTATGCAGAAAAGTATGCATGAAAGAATAAATTTTTTATTATAAAAGTGTTACTTTCATCATTATTGATTTTTATGCATAAAAAGGGATGCATAGAAGATTTTTTTTTAAAATTTTCATTATTGATTTTTATGCATAAAATATTTTTTTTAATTATAAAAGTGTTACTTTTATCATTATTGATTTTTATGCATAATAGTATGCATGAAAGAATATTTTTTATTATAAAAGCGTTACTTTTATCATTATTGATTTTTATGCATAAAGGGATGCATAAAAGATTTTTTTTAATTATTAAAGTGTTACTTTTATCATTATTGATTTTTATGCATAAAAGTATGCATGAAAGAATATATTTTTTATTTATAAAAGTGTTACTTTCATAATTATTGATTTTTATGCATAAAAGATTTTTTTTAATTGTAAAAGTGTTACTTTGACTAATATAAAGATTAGTTCAGTATCTTGACCTCGTAAGAAAAATTTGTTAAGAAAATAAAAATGGTGGATTCGTCCCTGCTTTCCAGGCATGGAAAATTTTCTCGGTTTCGGTTTTCGGAATGACCACCAGCCTAGTCTCGTCTCGGACATTCGAGGGCGAGGCCCCAAGTGTGAGAAACCCTGCCGTGCACAAGAGGAAGCTACTTCCTCTGTTACCATACGAGAATCTGGTGCGCATAGGGGACAGTGGGATCTCATAGTTTGTATCAGAGCACTGTTGTAAAATTTACGTAACAGCAACAGAAACTGCTTAAAATTTTAAAGTAAATCTGGGAAATAATGTTTTCACCTATCAATATTATGTTGAATAAACTTCAAAAAATAATAATTAAAAACTTATAAATTGAATTGGAAATTATAAATAGAAGTTCCATACTTATCCGGTATTCTCGACCTCACCCACAAGACATGACTGCGTTCGCCTCCTTTGAGCATCTCATCTCTTCCGCTTTGACCTCGAACAACAAGCCGAGCAAGACTCGCAAGCCATTTTGAGGATTTATATTTTCCTGACCCAGTGGAGAGACGACAACATAAGTGGTTTGCAGGGCAGTATGTCCACGCCTCTTGTGACTGGCGTGCAATGTTAAGGCAGAACCTCTCATTGGCAATGATTCTGTTAAAGCTGAAAATGGTGCATGGTGTCATTCTATATCATTCGACGCCTCAAAATTTCGAACTTTCATGCCAAGTATACAGACTCCTTAGTTGCTTTATTCCTAAGGAGAAGATAATAGCTCCCTTGTCGGCAGTAAGTGAATGTTTGTATCAAGGCATGGCTATGGCCCACCAGTACCGTCGTCTTATGCATCTCTCGAGGAGATTTTGAATTCTGGAGCCAAGCTGCTCTATGTACATATTGCAACTTTTATATAAATAAAGAAATGTTTTCTGGAGAAAAATTCCCTATTTTATATATGATTGTTTATGGGCGATCTAATAAAGAAAAAATTGTTATCGGACATATCATAGATCTCCAATAAGATCATTGTCTTGTTTAAGAAATTGTTTTTCGAACCTCTTAAGTCTTAGGATCTCATGGATGATATCAAAATAAAAAATTTAATAATATATAAATTTTTGGCAAAATCATGAGACGAGGAAACCGTGGTCGTCAGCCAGTCCCTCTCTCTGAAGATGACAAGCTTGACCCTGATGTTCGCAAGGCTCTTCATAGGACAGCCCACGACCCTTCAAAGGAGAAGGGGAGAACCTGGGCGAGGCTGTGGATAAATGGGTGGAAGCTATAGAAGAATATTTTGACGTCACAGGCTACAACAATGAGCGGAGCAAAATGGCTCTTGTTGCCAGGCTAAAAATAGTGGAAACAGCCAAGGTAGCATGGAGGAACCACTGTGACACCAACCGTCTGGACAGAAATACTCAGTCCTGGACCGACCTTAAAACCTATTTGGGAAAGAGATTTTGTCCCCTTGGATTTTTGGAAATCAAAATGAACGAATTCTTAGAGCTAAAGCAGGGGAGCAAAACCATCGAGGAATATCACCAGGCCTTTGCTCTTCTACTCAAATATTCACCACCTCTTGATGAAGAGCAACTCATGGCTAAGTTCATTCGGGGAATGAACGAACCCTTGGACACACTGGTCCATGGCTGAAGCTGTTAGAATGGCGACGGACTTTGCCAAAGCCTTCATCATAAAAGTCCTGCCAAAGCGAGCTCCCTCATCCTTCAAGAGATTTCAGACATCGGGAAGTTCTTCCAACTTTTTGCCTCCAAAGAGACACCAAGGTTCTAACGAGAATGTGGAGACGGGAAGCTCAGAAATGAAGGAAGTCCTTTCCCCCGAAGTTCATTCTCCGGAACTCTGGCTCTCTCCAGAATGCAAAGATAAGACCTTCGAAGCGAGAACAAATGCTTCGGATGTCAAGGACTTGGGCACCAGCTCAAGGATTGCCCCTCTCCTTCTATGGGCCAAGGAAGCCAGGGTCCTAGAGTTCCGAGACAGACTCCTTCTTATCAGTCCAATCAGGGTCCCCCGCGCCAAAATCAGGGAAATCCTAGGAGAACTCAAGCTGAGCCGTCTGTCTCTATCCAGAGTAGCCTCAGAACTCCTTCCTAGAACTGGGGCAACTAAAGAGAAAGAGTTTCGCCTCAGACTGCAACAGCCAGAGCAGTCAAAATTGCAGAAGTAGTGGAAGAGGAAAGAGGACAGATTTATGCTGCAATTGAAAACCAAGGGCTAAATCATCAATTCTCCATCATCAATACTCTAGCTGAGTATCAGTGTAAGCCTTTTAACCTTTTGATTGATTCAGCACTAGTTTCTAGAATTTTCCAGGTTCAGTTTGGCTAAATTTGGACAAGATTTGTGGCTCTCTTTTGATTTGGTTTGATCCAGGAGAGAGGAGAGATAAAAATATCACAATATTTTTGAGTTTAAAACTCCACCACACATGTGAAATAGGTGCCTCCTTGAAGATCCCCCTTCTCCTTACCAAGGTGTCAAAATTGAATCATTATACCCAAAATATCTCTTTTTTTTAAGTAATATTCATAGTTTTTTACTAGTAAACCTTGTACTCATTCAACTCTTCAGCTTAAGTGGGCATTTACTCATTTTTGGGTATTTTTCTTTTATAAAGTGGATTTATCTTCTCCCCACACTTGGATTGATCCTATTGGCCCATAGGAACCTTAATTGGACCATAATCCAAATTTTTTTAAAAATCTAGACCCTTAGGCTAAGGTCCTTTATACTTATTTTCAATTAATTCCAAATGCACATTGGTAAGTTCTTTTTGAATTTCTATTTCAGGGGAAACCATTTTAAACACTAGGAGGATTTTTATATCCAAAAATATCTCAATTTTGGATCACCTCTCTCTAGACATTTTCTCTCTCCAGGTCAAAATAGGGTAAAATAGAATCTTTCTTTTTTTTCAAAGAGGGGAATAATTACAAGATCAGAATGGGAGGTTCTTACACCTGCACACCTCAAAAGCCGCAGGGAGGAATCTTACATCCTACCCCACTTAAAAAACCCCACTTAAAAAATGCGAGATGTCCTCATCTTGCAAAATCAAAGGACAACTCTTTTCCTTAAGATCCAACTGATTCTGGGGTTCCTTATAGTCTGATGAACTCAACAAAATCTTGGGATAAAGATCCCTTATATAGAACTCATCATCAGATAACAATTCACTCAGATCATATCATTCAAGTCCTTATCACAAGAATGGTCCATTAGACCAAAATTTTCATCTGAACAATCCTCCATGGGAATTTTCAATTTTACAGATTTAAAATTTGACATCCCTTAACTTGATCCACTGGGCCAAGTGTTAACAGTAGCAATCTATCAGCATAATCCACTAATCTCGTAGTGATTTGCTAAAGTCATTATCGTCATTCCAGTTATGAACATCATCACAGGGACTCGTCCCATTCATCCTCATTGTGGTTTTGCTCAGCTTATTACATTTCAACCAAAATTCAGGAATCATCATTTTTCAATCAAAATCCAATTCAACTCATCAACTCTCAACCAGAATTTTAAAATCATATCAACCACATTCGAATTCATCATCTGGATACATTTATGCTTATAATTTCAAGTCTTAGATTTACTCGTATATACTGCCAGTAAAGAGCTGCAGTTATACCCTCGATATATATGGGTAGTCACGGTCCTTGGAACTATAAGGTAAATACCATCATGTCTAGGCCTCAAGCAAGTCAAGGATTCCATGCAATTGCGGTACTTCCATGTGAAGACCGAATTACTAATTTATGAATTTCAGTCTGAATATCAATTTGTATGAAATTTATCACACAATTATAACCTTTTACTGTTACTTCATAAATTTTTGACATTTTTGGCTTTTCAGTTTATCCACTTTAGTCCATTTGCTCTAATACCAGCTGAAAGATCCCTGCCCCCTCTACGAAACGGATTCGAGGGTGCTAGCAGCAGAAGTAGCACTTCTTGCATGGGGTAGGATCCCTCACTCAGGGCCTCGCCCATGGATATCCGGACAAGAGACTAATCCCTTGGTTCTTCGAACTTGGAAAAACTTCCCCCTACTGGAAAGCTGGGCGATTCCTCCAAGATATTTGTACTCTAACATAGTCAGGGTCATTACTGACCAAACTGATCGGACCAAACCTGTGAGTCACTTGGTCAGATCAAGGAAGAAACTTGCACTTGGATCATAGAAACCAACGCATTTTTTCCCCATCGAGAGGCACAACCGTTGATTCTTTTTCCATAGAACAATTACTATCTGGGATTTACTTGATCTATCGTACTATAACAAAATTGAGTCTCATTTTATGGATCAATCAGTCTAGCCTAACCCCATCCAGTCCCATGGGTTAGCCAACCACTATAATGATAGGATCTAATTAGGAATTTGGTTAGGTTTTGTCCCGGGTACAAGGGAAAAGAGTTCCCAGGTCCCCTAGCTAGATATTCATGCAAATTTAACTCCAGTCACACCACTTACACACCCAATATGAAATTTCCTTTTTCACAGATTCAGTTATCTTTAAAACAATTATTTAATGAAACCATAGTATCACTGATCATAATCCTCCAAAATATCCGGTTGAATCCTAATTTCCAATCATTCCTTCATCGGTGTACCTATGGCATCATTGGCAACCAGAACGCTCACCACCTGTCTCTCAGCAGGGGCCTTTTCGATAGTTCCTAGCTCATAGTACCCAACAATATATTCACTTATAAAAATCAAGATGGAATCTCTATTGAAGATCAGCAAGATCAACCAACAGATCCATATAGAAAAGCCATAGACTCATCCGTTGAGGACCAGCAAGGTCAATCAACCAGATCCATGCCCGGTTTCAGAAAACAACTCTTACTCCTTATTCCAATATCTTCCCCAATGCACGCGTGGGTATCGTTGGGGGCCCAAAGCCTGAGCACCGTATGGTCAGTACCCTCTAGGATTCTTTGCAGGTGACCTAGCGCTTCACTCATAGGCCGCTTCCTTGGTCCCTCATCCACCGTACCGGAAGCTCACCATTTTAATCGAACCAAGGCTGGTCAAGACCTTGGCCAACCTTGCTACACGAGATGTCCTCTGTTGACTCTCCGTCTCAGCTGTTGCAACTTTATCAGTTAGGTCTCCACGACCTCATTCTCAAGACAGTCAAAATGCTTCCCCAACATTATTGACATAAAACAGTCATTTGAAAACAGGTCATAAATACAGTTTCTACAATGAACTCTCATCTTTCACATTGTTCCATATTTGTCCACATTACTTAATCCATATCCAATTCATATGTATTCCTATTCTCATCCAATCGCATCATTTTTCATCTCATCACATCTTTCCTCATTTATCCTCATCACATATTATCCACTCGCATCTACCCATATTCACATCCCATCACACCTCATTCATTTACACATCACATATCATTCATTCACATCTATCTCAATTTACATCACATTTCATCACATTCATTTCACATCTCATCTCATTCATTCTTATCCTGATTCACGTCACATCGCATCTCATCCATTCACATCCCATATCATTCATTTACATCCGATTCACATGACATGACATCTCATTCATTCACATCCTGATTCACATCACATTACATCTCATCCATTCACTCACATCGACATCACATCCTTTTACACATCCATTCTTCCACATACACATCCACATGCATTCTTCCACATCCACATCCATTCTTCCACATGCACATCCACATCCATTCTTCCACATACACATCCACATCGATTCTTTCACATACACATCCACATCGATTCTTTCACATACACATCCTCATCCAATATTTCACATACACATCCACATCCATTCTTTCACACATCCACATCAATTTCCATTACATCACATCTTATTTTCATCTTATCACATCCATTCACTCCTATCACCTCCATTTCACATGCTATTCCCATATAGTAGCTTTTTCTAGTTTGATTCCGATAATGGGACTTTTTTTAAATTTCTACCAATTGCTTGGCCTAATTAAAGGTTCCTTTTCTCGAATGACTATTTCTATATTCCTTCTCAATTGCTCAATTGAATTATATTCAATATTCCTCTTTTGAATAAAAGAATTCATGGGATTTATAGAAATCAATTCTACCCATATTTCCACTTTTGATAAATAATCATAAATTGAACTATACTAAAAATTCCTCTTCTTTCCATTTAATTTCTTAGAGCTCAAATACCATGGAAATTCTTCTTTTTTGCATTTAATGATTTGTTCCTGATTTTGAACAAGCAGTAGTGGTACAAGAGGCACATGCAGGGTTGTATGGAGGTCATTTCTCAGGGGAAATAACAGGAAAGAAGATTTTACAATCAGGTCTATGGTGACCAACAGTTTTGAAGGATGCTCACACATATGCCAAGGAATGTTTGGTTTGTCAGCAAGTGGGCCAACCCAATTTAGCTGATCTTTTGAAGATGCAATAGGAGGATTTTTATATCTAAAGATATCTCAATTTTGGATTATCTCTCTCTAGATATTTTCTCTCTCTAGGCCAAAATAGGGTAAAACAAGATCTTTTTTCTATTTCAGAGAGGGGAATAATTACAAGAACAGAAGGGGAGGTTCTTACACCTTTAAACCTCAAAAGCTGGAGGGAGGAATCTTACAGAAAAAAAGCTAGCCCAAGAGGTTTTTGGATGCTCTGAACATGCTGGTGATCTCAGATTTGTGAAATTCCTCAAGGAGAAGTGGCATCAAGCTCTGCATCAAATCTGCATACGTGACTTTGATAAAACAGAGATTAAGCATTCAATGTTTGGTCAAATCTTTTTTTTCTTGGCTTAATCCTGTACTAGACTAATAGCTATTGATGCTCTTGAAAGGATCTGAGCTCATTTGAACTCTAAGGCACCAGATATGGCCTCCTCGCACACTCCATTTTTTGCACACAAAACATGGGATTATTTCACTAATCAATGATTAATTAGCACTAATCACTATTATTTGTTATAATTGAGGGTTCAAATTTACCATTGGGTATCTGATACTGTAAGATTCCTCCTCAGCTTGAATAATGAATAAGCTTTTACCTCAATCCCCTGTAATCATTCGTTGTTCATGTTTTTTAATTATAAAAGTGTTACTTTCATCAATATTTATTTTTATGCATAAAATGATGCATAAAAGAATTTTTTTATTATAAAAGTGTTACTTTCATCAATATTGATTTTTATGCATAAAATGATGCATAAAAGAAATTTTTTTATTATAAAAGTGTTACTTTCAACAATATTGATTTTTATGCATAAAAGAATTTTTTATTATAAAAGTGTTTCTTTCATCAATATTGATTTTTATGCATAAAATGATGCATAAAAGAATTTTTTTCATTATAAAAGTGTTACTTTCATCAATATTGATTTTTATGCATAAAATGATACATAAAAGAAGTTTTTATTATAAAAATGTTACTTTCATCAAAATTGATTTTTTTTAATGCATAAATAGATGCATAAAAGGATTTTTCTTTTATATAAAAGTGTTATTTCCATAAAAGTTAGATTTTATGCATAAATAGATGTATACAGAATTTTTATATCAAAATAAGAGTTCTCTTTAATCCTATGTTTAAATCCCATGAATATTGGAAAATGAATAAGTAAATACTCAGTGAAGGAAAATTATACCGTTTCATATTCTCTAGGATGGTAATGAGAAAATTCAAAAAAACTATCGAAGTCAGAATTTTAGATAAATGATTAATTTATTCCTCATAGGAATTCGTGACTAGTTTTGAATTCAGTTAAGCAAAATACTCAATGAATGAAATTCAGTAAAGTAGTAATTGAAATATTACCCTTCGAGAAAGATAGTTCAAGGAGAACCTTTCCAGACTCAAACCCTGAATCAGACTATGACCAAGACATAACTTTTTCGTCAGTTTTAAGAAAAGATGATGTGACTAGTTTAGGAAAATTCACTCAAATCACCCACCGAATCTGAAATCAAGTTAAGACCCTTAATTCTGATATAAGGATCAAGGTTACAGAATTCAAAAAATTCTATTAGAATTTTAGACCTGCGATCTAGAAGTATTGGGATACAGAATTAAGATATACTCATTGTATTCAAAAGAAAATCAAAACTAAAAACTTGCATAGAAACCCTGTTTTCTTAAAGGACTGTCTTATGCCAGAATTCTGGAGGGAGCATTTGGTATATGTGTTTTTCTAAGGGAAGTTTGGTTGCAACAGCGGGGAGTGTTCAAAGGACGGCTCACGCAGCAAAAAACTGCCCAGGTCTTGACCAGCCTGGGTATGGTGAAAAATGGTGTGCTTTCAGTATGATGGGCGAGGGCCGATGAAGCGGTCCCTGAGTGAAATGCCAGGACACCTAAGGAGGATCCTAGAGGGTTCTGACCAGGCGATGCACGAGCTCGCAGTGCTTAGGACACGCATGCGTATGTTGTGGAAGATATATATATCTATGATGACGAGAAACTTATTGTAATCTGTTTTACTGGATCTCGTTTTGCTGACCTACTGATCTCAACGGAGAGTCTAGAGTGATACTGTTTTGTGAGAAACAAGGATTTAATGGAAATTTTAAGTTATGACATTTGTAACCAATAATTGTTTGTGTCAATGGATTGTTTTATAAGTTAAAGTTTAAAGAGGAGTGTGTACGTATCTGTATTCTAAAGCAAAAGTTAAGAAAGGCATTCAATTATGGGTGGGTGAGTACTTGTATGGTTCTACCAATTCTAGTGGTTGGGCGGTGGCTAACCCATGGGCGCCCGATAGGGTTAGGCTGGAATCAGTAGAGTTTTAATAATAAAATTGATCAATAGGAATACGCTTAGAACTCGAGTAGTTAATTAAAAGCCTGAAGACTTCTCTAATGAATAGATCAACGGCTGTGCCTGATTCAATTAGGAAAAAAGCATTGATTCATTCAAGTTAAGTCTGTAATAGTTTCCCTTCTATTTGGTTTAATCAGATGAAGGTTAGTTCAGTATCTTGACCTCGTTAGAAAAAATTTGTTAAGAAAATAAAAATAGTGGAATCGTCCCCGTTTTCTGGGCATGGAAAATTTTCCCAGTTTCGGTTTTCAGGAATGACCACTAGCTTAGTCTCGTGCCCGAGCATTCAAGGGTGAGGCCCTGAGTGGGAAACCCTGCCCCACGCAAGAGGGAGCTACTTCCGCTGTTGCTGCCAGCAATCGGGAATCCGGTGCGCAGAGGGGATAGTGGGATCCCACAAGTCCAAGACTCATGTTGAGTCTACTTGGGCCCAAAGGAGAGGAACAATACTCAATAGGACTACAGGAGAGTTGAGTGAGCAGTTCAACGAGCAGAGATCTTGCTGATGCATTGTATTGTATTGCTATTACTCAAGAATGACACATGGGTTGGTCCTCGTCTTATTGGTCTTTGTCTTACTTTTGTTTATTCTATATATCTCTGTCTATTCAATATTCAATCTTGTATTAAGCGTAGTCTTGTCTGGATGCAGATTACTATGCGAATTCTAGACAAACTTAGGAACTAACCTGCTTTGCAGTCATGATCAATCTCCATGCGTTTAGGCAAACAAGTAGCTCAACGTCCTAACGTCCTAACGTCCTAACATTGGCTTTTTGCATTGGGCATAACTGCATTAGTCACTCTCCTGGTCTTCTGGAGCTGACTAGGTAGTCCGGAACCATGTAAGTGCTGGGTCTAGACTAGACTTTGATAGTTTTGGCAATCCTACTGTGGGGAACTAGTACATGAGGTAGGGGAGTAGGAAGATAGAGGTTAGTTTTAGGTTAGTCTTGCACCGTGAGTCAGCAGAGTAAAGCTAGTTGAAATAGATCTAGAAGAGAAGTGCACACACATTGGTGTCAGGAATATTCATAAGAGAGTCATAAGAGTACAATGGAGTATGCATGGAGAATGAAGGTAGCTCAAACAGAGCAATGTGGCACTGTCCTCGCAAGTAGGCCGAAGTTGCATAACAACATGAAGGACAACTGCATCATCCAAGAAGATTCTGACAAAGGACATTAGGAGACCTTTGGACATCTTTTGGGCCTTGTGAGGATTCCTAATTTTTAGGGATTAAGGCTAATTTTGTGCTTTCTTAAGGAGATAGGGTAAATAAAACATGGCTACTTGGAGCCTATAATTTGAGCTTTCTAGCCCATAACTCCTCTACAAAAATAGGGTCTAATGTTGTCATTCTCTCTCCTCTTCTCTTTCTAGCAAGCTCGTAACTAAGGGGGGGCCCAAAATGGACAATTTGTTTTTCTTCCCATTTTACAAGTTTTATACTTTGAAACTGACCCCAGACCCATATATATGTAAAACATTCAATTTTAAACCTTGATTTCTCCCTAAAACCCACACTATCTCATCATTTAATTCCTCTACCTTTTTCTCCTTCATTTAATGCCTCCACTTCCCCACCAAATCAACCAAATAAGAGATCTCTTATCACTTTTTCCACATCATCAATCTCGAGGGGGGGCGAAAATAGTGAATTTTTTTTCTCTCATTTTTGAACTTTACTTTTTTGCTTTAAAAGTTATCCCAAACCCATATATATGTCAAAAAGTAAATTTTCAATCTCTTTTCCCCCCCAAAATTGAACCAACTCTCTCTCTCTCTCTCTCTCTACTCATCTCTCTACTGTGAGCTTGGCCTGCATAGCCTCACTCTATCCCTCTCTCTACGATCTCTCATCTACTCTCAACTCTCTCTTTCTCTCTCTACTATGAGCTAATGGCCTGCAAACTCTCTCTCTCTCTCTCTCTCTCTCTCTCTCTCTCTCTCTCCTATGATTGTGTCCTCCCTCTCTCTAATTTCAACTCCTTGGAAGGTTATGGCATGCACTCACTCCCTCTAATCTCAACTTCTATCCCTCTCTCTCTCTCTCTCTCTCATGTGAGTGCGTCCTCCCTCTCTCTAATCTCAACTCCTTGGAAGGTTATGGCATGCACTCACTCCCTCTAATCTCAACTCCTATCCCTATCTCTCTCTCTCATGTGAGTGCATCCTCTCTCTCTCGAATCTCAACTCCTTGGAAGGTTATGGCATGCACTCACTCCCTCTAATCTCAACTCCTATCCCCTCTCTCTCTCTCTCTCTCTCTCTCTCTCTCTCTCTCTCTCTCTCTCTACTGGGATCTTAGGGCCTCCCTCTTCTTTTCCACTCTCAAACTCCTTCTAAGTATGGCATTGCATGAAATCACTAACAAATGTGCCATTGAATTGATGCAAGGTGGATTTGCATGTGCGGGTGTTGGAAGAGTATGCAACTTTGGGCAAGGTTCATCTCATAGAACATGAGAGGAATGTACGTAGACAAGGGGGTCACACTAATGTGGATCTATGGGTTGATGGGCATCTATACCCAGCTGATCCAAGATCGCATTACCCACCCACTTTCAAAGACTTACCATCATTTATTCAGTATGTGGGAGATGGTGAGAATGAGATGCTTGGCCACTCCAAGAGATTAGCAACAACTGACGCTGGTAGAGTCTTCTACTTGTCATCATAGTTGTATACTCTCCTAGTAGTTAACTTTGATAGTGTACACCAAGGCCTACTTCGGGCTCAAGGGAATCTTGAGGGTGTAAATCAAGAGAGAACAACATGTGTGGAAAAGCTTACGTAGACCATCTCCCACATGAAAAGCACTCTTATTTTGGAACCAGGGAGCGTAAGAGGCCAATTGATCACATCGAAACACTTGCTGTTTGGGGGGGCCTCGTAAAGCAGAGAATTTAAGCAACGCGGTATGGCTCCTCTTTCTTATTCTCTAGCACTTCCAATGTAAATCATGTGTGCACTTGTGTAATGTCAATATAATATTATTGGCTTTAGAGTATTCCTTCAAGATGCAACAGGTTCTGATCAAACCGAGGATTGTAATGAGCTCTTGCGCTCTTTCACAAATGAGGGAGCATGTGCTTAAAATGATTAGGGATCCCCGTTTGCAAGAAGATATGTATGGCTATTTTCAATGAAATCATACAAGAGGTTTCCCGAAGTATTAGCAGTGTTGATGTTGTTAATGCATGCGATGAGGTAGGCATTAGCCAGAAGGGCTATAAAGCTCTTCATCAATTGCTAGGAGTCTAGCAAATGAGAGTAAGTAATGAAGATGTAAAATGCAGGATTGGGGATTACTACCACATCAACGATACACTTTCCATTATAGCATGGGGAAAGAAGAAGACTGCAGGATTGGAGATTACTACCACATCAACGATACACTTTCCATTGTAGGATGGGGAAAGAAGAAGACTGCGGATGGTAATGTTTCATTTGAATTCAATGAGTTCAACAAGATTTTTGTTGAAATGTGAAAGCTAGAAAAGGAAATGATATTGTTCTATGGGTTGCCTTTTGGATGTAAGTAGGTTTCGTAACCTTGTACGCATTAGGTCTGTGCTCATTTACATGGAATGACTTAACATTTTGTTTGATTTCCGTGTTTTATAGGTTCCAAGGTCTCCTTCGTGCTGAAGTTGGTGGATGAGTGCCAGATTGTGAAGGGAAGAAGGCTAGAGAGAATCAGTGTCACACTCATGAACCACACTATGGCAGTAGCCTTTAAGTTTCCATCTACTACCACTCCTGTGCAGAAGGGCCCGATGATGAGGGAGAGAGCACAATTGATTTTCAAGAGCAAGGGAATGATAATATTTCACACACTAAACCATCCTTCGGTGTTCAATTAGAGAAAGATATATGGTGGTTAGGAGTATTTGAGGTTCCAAAGGAGACACACGAGGTGCTATCATGGGTCTTTGAGAGGTTGCCTTGGGTTAGTGATGTGATAAAGTCATAAATAGGGGGTGAGAAGCTGGATGTTGATGGCCTAGGGAGCTTTGACGTTGATTGGCATCTTGGCAAGGATCTGAAGGTAATAAAATGTATGCTGGGTTGCACTCAAGGTGCAAATACAGCTCACCCATGCCCTTGGTGCATGCATGGATTGAAACAAAAAACCAAGAAGAAATGCAGGGGGACGGCCAATGGTGAAGAGGAATGCGAGGAAATAGGAAATTGCAAGGGAAAGTGGGATGGTGGTGTCCTTTCATCACCTATGTTGGCTCCTCCAAATAGGGACTTAAGGGATAATAGCTGGAACCCCATAATTCCTTTCCCTCTTAGGAATGTTCACTTTTGTACTTTGCATGCTTTCATGCGTATCTTTGACCGCCTCTTAAAGTGTCACATAGACTATGCATTCACTATGCCTAGTAAAACTCAATAGGATGAGGCGATTGCTAGAGTGGAGAAGATTTTAAATGACATTGGTTGCCATGGGGGCAACATGGAGATACGAGTTAATCAAAAGACCTCTGGAGTTTCACGTATGGTCACTTAAAAGGTTTCAATGAGTGGAGGCAAGGCGAGAAGGTTTCTCCAGAAGCCTTTTAATAAATGGGACAAGGTTCAGAGAAATGCAGACAAGCAACATATTAAGGAAGGTGAAAATGTTCTTGTAAAGAGATGGGAGCTATGGAAAGACCTTTGTGCTTGTACTACTTTGGACTGCTTGGATGCAATCATTGTTGTTCTGCGTGAGCAAGTGTGGGCAAATTTCAATAAGATAGTGTGGTTGATGAGTCAAAGCAGCTCAACAGACGAAAATTGTAAACAATTTCAAGCAGTGTTGAAAAGCTTCATTGAAGCCGTGGTCCACACATGGGGTGAATTGAATATTGTGCATTACATGGTAATATAATAATTTTAAAGGTTTTGCAAAATAGATTTTTTCTTTTCTAATGCACTTTTCTTGAATGGTGGTTTTGTTTGGTATCTTCAACACATCTTGTACTCTCATGGTGCACATTTCATGAACGCCTATGGCTTGCTTGACATGTGGAGCACCCCAAGAATGGATAAAAGTCATTACCATCCAAGGGGAGTTTATTTCAAGAATACAAGACATGGAGGTGGCAAGACTCGATCAAACTATCTCAAAGAAATGTTTGATTGGTTCTTCCGTTATACCTTCGGAAGAAACCTTTCAAGGGAGAGGGCTCAAATGTCCAAATTGCCAAAATGAAAAGTAAGGGTCCGAAAACAGTAAGGTGGAGGGCAAGCACAGGACCTGCATGTCATGCAGCATGGAGGGTTACACGTAGGAGAGTTAGTAAAGTATGGGTCCCTGTAGACTTGAATGAGGCCTAGGGTTGATGTGTAGCTGATCTATGGGGATATTATCTATTGGCTGTAATTAAGTGTTATAATTGAGAATGTAAATGGTTCTTTTTTGCCTAATATGGAACCATGTTATCTTTTGTGTTTAAAAACACATTTTTTTGGTGCGTGACATTTCTCTAAAAAATAGGGTTTTGTGTAATGATTACGTTGGCCACTATAAATGGTTCTTTTTTGCCTAATATGGAACCATGTTATCTTTTTTGCCTAATATGGAACCATGTTATCTTTTTTGCCTAATATGGAACCATGTTATCTTTCGTGTTTAAAAACACATTTTTTTGGTGCGTGACATTTCTCTAAAAACTAGGGTTTTGTGTAATGATTACGTTGGCCACTATAAATGAGCACCCTCTCTCTTTTTGTCCATTGTGTACAAGCACTTTGAGAGCACACAAGCACTCAACTCCTCTTGGGCATAATCACTACTTTCGAACTCGCATGATACTTATTCTCTATCGAGGTCCCCATTCAACGTGATGAGGATGCCCTCTCAGCCTAGGAGCTAGAAGTCAAGATGGTGTTGCAGTTTGCTAGGAACATTGTAGAGCACCAACAGTTTATGGTGCAAATTCTATTGTGGTTTTTGGAGTCCCCCTTTGTTTCGAGGAACGTGAAGTCTTGCATCATTACCAATTTTGCTAGATTGATATACTTCCCAAGTTTTATTGGTAGCAAGGAGGATTTGTAATACCTTTGAATATAGTTTTTTGATGACTTGAATTGTATCCCAAAGATTTACGTTGCTTTGTAATATACTTGAAGAATTCTCAAGATGTTGATTTTTGAAATATGACATGCTTTGTATTCCACATATTTGAGTGTTTTAATGCTTTGTGATAAGTGTTCCAGAAGGGTGCGAAAATTCACTATGTAATTTGGCCGGAAAGGCTAATTTTGCACCCTTCTAGACCAGTAAACTATTTCCTCGATTTTATCAATAGTTTCCAGTGAACGCTTATTCGAATGATGCCCCATGCATTTAGCATGCGTACGATGTGTTTGCACACGTGAGTGACCTCTTAAAATTAGGTTTTTTTTAGGGTTATTGCAATGATGGTATTTTCTTGTATAAACAAAGGTCGGCCTCTATTTTTACCCATTCCTCACAAGTGAGAGCCTTCCCATCCTTACCCTCTGAAAGATCCTTGTCCCCACCGCGCAATGAATTCAGGGATGCTAGCAACGGAAGTAGCACTTCTTGCATGAGGCAGGATCCCTCACTTGGGGCCTCACCCACGGATATCCAAACAAGAGACTAATCCCTCGATTTTTCCAAAATCGAACCCGAAAAAACTTCCCTCACTTGGAAAGCACGGACGATTCCTCTAGGATATTTTTTTCTCTAACGTAGTCAAGAGCCTTAACTAACAGAATTGATCTGACCAAACGCGTAAGTATCATAGTCAGATCAAGTTAAAGACTTGCACTTGGATCATAGAGACCAACGCTTTTTTTCTCATTGAGAGGCATAGCCGTTGATTCTTTTCCAGAGAACAATTTTTATCCGCGATTTACTTCATCTATCGTAGCATAACAGAATTGAGTCTCATTTTAGGGACCTATCAGTCCATCATCCTAACCCCATCCAGTCCCATGGGTTAGCCAACCACACCCAACGACTGTAGTGATGGGATCCAATTAGGAATTTGATTAGGTTTTGTCCCGGGTACCAGGGAAAAGAGTTCTCAGGCCCCCTAGCTTGATATTCATGCAAACTTAAAACTAGTCACACCACTTACACACCTAATATGAAATTGCCTTTTTCACAGATTCAGCTGTCTTGAAAACAATCATTTAATGAAATCACAGAGTCACTGATCATAATCCTCAAAATCTTTGGTTGAATCCTAATTTCCAATCATTCCTTTATCGATGTACCTATGGCATCATTGGCAACCAAAATGCTCACCACCTGTCCACTCAGGGACTTTTTCGATAGTTCCTAGCTCATAGTACCTGGCAATATATTCACTTATAAAAATCTAGATGGACTCTTTGTTGAAGATCAGCAAGATCAACCAACAGATCCATATAAAAGAACCATGGACTCATCCGTTGAGGACTAGCAAGGTCAATCAACCAGATCCATGCCCGAATTCAGAAAACAACTCTTACTCCTTGTTCCATTATCTTCCGACGCACGTGTGGGTATCATCGGCGACCTAGAGCCCGAGCACCGTATGGTCAGCACCCTCTAGGATCCTTTGCATGTGACCTAGTGCTTCACTCATGGGCCGCTTCCTTGGTCCCTCATGGGCCACTTCCTTGGTCCCTCATCCTTTGCATGTGACCTAGTGCTTCACTCATGGGCCGCTTCCTTGGTCCCTCATCCACCATACCAGAAGCTCACCATTTTAATCGAACCAAGGTTGGTCAAGACCTCGACCGACCTTGCTACGCGAGAGGTCTTCCATTGACTCTCCGTTAGCTGTTGTAACTTTATCATATTAGGTCTCCACGACCTCATTCACAAGACGGTCAAAATGCTTTCCCAGCATTCTTGACATAAAACACTCATTTAAAAACATGTCATAAATACAGTTTCTATAACGAACTATCCCCTTTTTCATATTGTTCCACATCGATCCCATTTATTTCATATGTATTCCCATTCTCATCACATCATTTTCTATCTCATCACATCTTTCCTCAATTTATCCTCATCAGATCTCATCCAATTGCATCTACCCATATCCATATCGCATCACATCACATGCATTCACATCTCATCCATTCAGACCACATCACATTCACTCACATCACATCTCATTCATTTTACCTCACATCTCATTCATTCACATCTATCCCGATCACATCCCATCAGATCACATTCACTCATATCCATCACATTCATTTATATCCATCACATTGAATCTCATCACCATTATATTACATCACTTCTATCCACATCATATCTCATTCATCCACATCTCATCTCATTCATCCACATCCATCCAATCGTTCACATGTACGACTATTCACATCTATCCATACCTTCATATCTATCACTTCACATCCACATATATTCATGTCACATCACATCACATTCTTTCACATACACATCTATATTCATTCTTTCACATACATCCACATCCATTCTTTTGCATACTCATTCACATCCATTCTTCACATACACATTCACTCACATCCCATATCATTCATTTACATCATGATTCACATGACATCAAGTCTCATCCATGATTCATTCACATTTATCTGATTCACATCACATCTATTCACCTCACATTCTCATCACCTCTATTCACATCACATCCATCCATCCATTCATTCACATCTATCTGATTTACATCACATCTCATCACATCTATTCACCTCTATTCACATCACATCCATTCATTCACATCTATCTCATTCACATCACATCTCATCACATCTATTCACATCACATCCCATCCATCCATTCATTCACATCCATTCATAAAATTTAAACATAGATTTTAAGAGAATTCTAATTTTGATATAAAAATTCTTTATGCATACTTTAATGAGAATAACACTTTTGAAATAGAAATAATTTCTTTATGCATCTTTCTATACATAAGATCAATTTTAATGAGAATAAAACTTTTGAAATATAAATAATTCTTTTATGCATCTTTCTATGCATAAAATCAATTTTAATTAGAATAACCCTTTTGAAATAAAAATAATTCCTTTATGCATCTTTCTTTGCATAAAAATCAATTTTAATGAGAATAACACTTTTGAAATAAAAATAATTTCTTTATGTATCTTTCTATACATAAAATCAATTTTAATGAGAATAAAACTTTTGAAATAAAAATAATTCCTTTATGCATCTTTGTATATATAAAAATCAAATTTAATGAGAATAACACTTTTGAAATAAAAATAATTCCTTTATGCATCTTTATCTGCATAAAATCAATTTTAATGAGAATAGCACTTTTGAAATAAAAATAATTCCTTTATGCATCTTTCTATGCATAAAATCAATTTTAATGAGAATAGCACTTTTGAAATAAAAATAATTCCTTTATGCATATTTCTATGCATCAAATCAATTTTAATGAGAATAACACTTTTGAAATAAAAATAATTCCTTTATGCATCTTTCTATGCATAAAATCAATTTTTATGAGAATAACATTTTTGAAATAAAAATAATTCCTTTATGTATCTTTCTATGCATAAAAATCAATTTTAATGAGAATAACACTTTTGAAATAAAAATAATTCTTTTATGCATCTTTCTATGCATAAAAATTAGTTTTAATGAGAATAACACTTTTGAAATAAAAATAATTCCTTTATGCATCTTTCTATGCATAAAATCAATTTTAATAATTAATATCAGTGATATCCATGCATATTGATCGATGAATATTTACATGGAATAAATTAGAATATTTCTTTTAGAATGCACAAACAGTGGGAATTACTCTTTTGGAATAACATAAAATAAACTTTCTTTTCCACAAAATTCTGGAAAATTTTGCCATAATCTCCTTTGTATGGCTGACCATTTCTCATTTTTATCATTCTAATTTCAACTTAAATTAACCCCAATTAGATGTATAGGACTCTAATCTACATAATTTCTAATTTCCAAGAGAGTAAACAATAAGAAAAGTTTAATTAATGTATTTGTTAATCATTCTAGGATAAAGAAAGGTTGGACTGTAAAGAAGAGAAGGGGGTGGCCTTTTCATCAAGGCATAGCATTAGAATTTACTTCAATCATCTATAAAATAAGAAAATCAAGAAAACCATAGATTAAAAATTAAAAAGTAAGAAAAATTTAGCTTACATGGAGCTATAAGCATTCCTTTGGCTTGAGAGATTGAGGGTTCTACTCTTGTTTTGAAGCAAGAGTGGCCACCAATTACTTTGAAGAGGATTAAGCCAAAAACAATTGAATTTTCAAGAAAATTCAATGTAAATGGCTCTGGGTAGGAGTAGAGTAACAGTAAATGGCTCTGGGTAGGAGTAGAGTAACAGTGCATAAACACCATTTTTTTTAACAAAGAGGGAGGCTTCTATTTATAGAAAAAAGTGAGCCTCTAACCAAGCAAACTGATTCTAGAATTTTCTAGATCAGTTTGGTCAATTTTTGACCATTTTTGGGTCAGTTTAGCTTACTTTTTGTGGATCTAGTTGAAACAGGAGAGAGGAGAGATGAAAATATCTCATTATTTTTGAGTTTAAAACTCCTCCACACATGTGAAATAGGCACCTCCTTCATGAGGGGAGATCCCCACACTGAGGTGTCAAAAATGCATCATTTCCTCTAAATATCTCTTAATTTTAAACTAATAAACCTTGCACTCAGTCAACTCTTCATCTTATGTGAGCATTTACTCATTTTTGTTTTTTCTTTTTTTCTTCAATTTATCTCCTCCCTACATTTGGATTTATCTAATTGGTCCGTAGGAACCTTAATTGGACCATAATCCAAAAATTTCTAAAAATCTGGACCCTTAGGCTAAGTTCCTTTTTACCTATTTTCAATTTATTCCAATTGCACATTGGAAAGTTCTTTTTGAATTTTTGTTTCAAGGGAAAACATTTCAGACACTAGGAGGATTTTTATATCCAAAAATATCTCAATTTTAAATTACCTCCCTCTAGACATTTTCTCTCTCCAAGCCAAAAACAGGGTAAAACAGAATCTGTTATTATTCTGAAAAGGGGATTGATTACAGGGGGAGAAACTGGACATCTTGAGGGGCTGGGGAGGAATCTTACATCCTACCCCACTTAAAAAAAAGAGAGAAGTCATAGTAGCTCAAAATTTTGCCAAAAATGCCCATCATCTGAAAAAGACACTCCCTATGCTACATAAAATTAGAGGCTTCCAACATGAGAAAACCCCTCATCATTGTAAGTGACCTTTCTCCCTTCTTCATTTGGGCAATATTGAGTTGGGCATGGAGGGTTCCCCGAAGAGGGAGGCAGAGATGAAGAAGATGTTCATAGAGTAATAGATGGCCATTACAAAGCATGCCAATCCCATTTATCGCACACAATGTCCCTAGTAGCAACAAGAAGAGTTCCTATGAAGGTTTGTCATAAGACTGTAAATGGTGATATTTTTTAGCATTGATCCTATGCACGCTTTTCATACCAACTATAGTAGCTTGTCTATAAATTTTTTGAGAACTTTATGTTGTATTTTTGAGAACTTTTATGTCATTTTTGAGAAATTACCTCATTTCGTAAGTGGAGTATGATCTCTTTCATCTTCTTCTTCTTCTTCAATCACTTCCAGCGTTACTGCCTTGGAAGTGGACGGCCAATTTGGGAACATCTCTCTTAAACTTCCCCTATTTTGAGGCGGAGGTCTTACATTACTTTGGATTGAAACTGCAGGTATGTTATCTAGGCCTCAAGCAAGTCAGGGATTCCATGCAATTACGTAACTTCCATATCTGAAGACCCAATTACTAATTTATGAATTTCAGTTTGAATATCAATTTGTATGAATTTCATCACACAATCATCACAACCTTTTACTGCTACATAAATTTTTGACATTTTTGGCTTCTCAGTTGATCCACATTAGCCAAACTTTCTCTGATACCAGCTGAAAGATCCTTGTCCCCATCGTGCAACGAATTCAAGGGTGCTAGAAATGGAAGTAGCACTTCTTGTACGGCGCAAGATCCCTCACTCAGGGCCTCACCCACGGATATCCGGATAAGAGACTAATCCCTCCGTTTTTCCAAAACTGAACCCGGAAAAACTTCCCTCACTTCGAAAGCACGGGCGATTCCTCCAAGATATTTTTTTCTCTAACGTAGTCAAGAGCCTCAACTAACTGAATTGATCTGATCGAACCCGTAAGTATCATAGTCAGATCAAGGAAAAGACTTGCACTTGGATCATAGAGACCAACGCTTTTTTCCTCATTGAGGAGGCACAGCCGTTGTTGATTCTTTTCCATAGAACAATTTTTATCCGAGATTTACTTCATCTATCGTACCATAACAGAATTGAGTCTCATTTTAGGGATCCATCAGTCCAGCCTAACCCCATCTAGTCCCATGGGTTAGCCAACCACACAACCACTGTCGTGATGGGATCCAATTAGTAATTTGATTAGGTTTTGTCTTGAGTACCAGGGAAAAGAGTTCTCAGGCCCCCTAGCCAAATATTCATGCAAACTTAAATTTAGTCACACCACTTACACACCCAATATGAAATTGCCTTTTTCACAGATTCAGCTATCTTTAAAACAATCATTTAATGAAATCATAGAGCCACTAATCATAATCCTCAAAATCTCTAGTTGAATCCTAATTTCCAATCATTCCTTTATCGGTGTACCTACATTAGGGAAAAAGGGAGCTCATTTTGGGGCCTTTTACGGTTTGGAAAAATAAGCTCTCAACCAATGAACAGAGGGCCAATGTAACGTTGGAAATTCACAAAAATAAAAGAAAATAGATAAAAGAAACAATATTTTATGTAGGTACAAGCGTGCTACATTAATGTGGAGATTGGTTTTTTATTCTCACAAGATCTTTGGACATGACAATAGAATCTAGTCTGACATTTTCTCTGACAAGGGCCTTCCCGCTTCCACCTCCCTTTGAACTTTGAATTGTTGTGCTGCCTTTCCTTCGAAAGGTCTACCATTCTACACCACTACCTCATTGTGCAGCAACCTCTTCTTTTCCAAAACTGCTCCCTTGATCCAGTTTGGCTTAGAGTAAGATGTTTCTTGTCAACTATCTGTCTGCTTACTTTCTCTTTCTTGAAACTTCACTTTGTTATCTTGTTTACATTACTTTGTTGTGGTTACAGATTCACAAGGTATCCATGGTGAATAAAAACTATGGTCGTTCTTGTGGAAGACGCTCTGTGGATGATAATGCTATGAAGGCAGAATTATACCACACATCCTTACCTCGTCGACCTACTTCTTCTATTTCTTCGGTAGAGAATTCAAGTACAGTCAAAACGGAAGGAACTTGGGAAAGGTTTACTGTTTCGAAAGGAGCATGGGTGCTCATGCAACCTAGTAAAAGAAAGAGACCCCAGACAAAAAATATTTTCTTGGCATCATGGAAGGGAAGAGTACGAGATTTTAAAATCACCAGAGGAAAGATATCGGTGAAAGAAGTTTTGATTCAGCATGTGTACATGCATAAAGAACTTGTCTTGCGAGACTATCCAAATGATCTTCCGCAACACAGGCCTAATTGTATATTTTTCTATTGTGGTTTTGTTCTTTATGAGGTGCATGGATTTTTAAGACAAAGCTTTCTTTCTTTACTTATTGATATTCTTGTGTTATTTTATTTCAGATTTATACCCTTCATCGTATGAGACATGGCAAAACATCGATTGTATTCTGGGATTTATAGATGTTTTGCATGGATCGATAGGAGAACAACAATACGAAGGTCGATGTGCAACAGAGCTAGCTCAATCCGGTATATTTTTTACTGATCATTTTTATCAGTTGTGCTGGACAATGCAAACACACATGGTGTGTTAAGAAAACAAGACTTCCAGCATGGAATTCAGTGGATTGGCCTCTCCCACATTTTAGTGTTACAGAGGCATATAGAGCCAAGCTTTTCAAAGAAGTACAGAAAGCTCTGAGGCCCAATATTGCCACAAGGATAATAAAAATTTCTTTGTGCATGCCTCTCACAGTTTTTGTAGACTTGTTTAATACCTTTCCAGTGAAGGTTTCAAAAACAATGTTCACAGTTAAAGCAACAAGTCTGGCATGCATGCCACAATTTTTGGATAAAGGTTGGGATAAGAAGACATGTAGTTCAGTGTTTTGTGAGGTTGTCCAACCTTCTATGCAACTGAAGTACATGGTTGCATCACAAAATTTCATTTTTTCTTTTTATTTTAAGTGCAGTCGAATGCTAGGTACAAAACTAGTCCCAATGGATCAAGATGAAGATTCTTTTGGTGCAGAAAATAAACTTCTTGATATTGATGTTGTTGAGAATGGTGATGTGCTAGTCAATATCACATTAAGACAATGTTGCTCCCTAGCTCAATTGCGCAATGACATTCTATTTGAGACAGAAGGTTCTATTTCAAAGGACTTTTTATTTATCTACAACAATAAGAAGGTATACCATGTGACTTATCCTAGTATCATTAAGCACTGCTATTAGTTTACTTTACCCTATTGTTTCATATTGCTTTTTTGCAGGTGCTCAAAAGAAGAGAGAGATCGATAAAATGCAAAGACATTGAAAATTTGAAAATTGAGATAACACAGACTCCATAAACAAAGGTATTATATTCAGAAATGTAAAATTCTGTACAGAAGTGTTTAATTACATATGTAGAACATATTCTTGACAACAATTTTCTATTTATCTACAGGCTGATCTAGAGGCTGCTCTACATGGTCCAAGCTCACCGTATCATCTTTATTTGGAGAATCTACTTTCTGTTGCTCCATCTTGTCGTTTACAGTCTCTTGGTGCTGCTCCATTGTCTCCTCTACTGCCCCTGGAGCATCTGTTTGCTGTTGCTCCATCATTTCCTCAATAACATCAGCAGCAGCAGCAGGTCCTTGTTCTTGTGGCTTCTCCTCATCACCACTAGGTCCTTGTTCTTGTGGCACCACATCTGCATCATCTATGTCATCAAGGTGTATGACACCTTCTCGGACTTTAGAGCTCTCACCTAACTCGACAGTAGCTGGTACAATAGGTTTGGGAAAGGCATACTTCAAAAACTTCCAAATTATATCAGCTCTGAAACTATACACATAGCTCGAGTTGAAGCTATCTTCTCTCATCTGCAATGAGATATGATGATTTAGAACACTTTGTACCAATATCAAATTTTTTGAAGCTAAATGAAAATTATTTTTTCTTACAAGCTCTGGCTGTCCTATCTCAAAATAGCTTGAAAGTATATATTTGGCACTAATCAGCACTCTCCAGCCCACAGCTACTTGAATCATCTTGTTGTGGTGTCTGGATAGTTGGAAAGATATGTTAGAAACTGTTAATGTCTGAACAAAATAAAATTATTCAATAAGTTCAAAGGCATAGCATGAAATAGACATCAGTAGAGGGAACAACTTTCTACCTCTAAATCTATTGGCTCTATTGAATCCAAAAGATTGACATTAGGAGGACACTGATCCAATGCATCTAGAAGTCTTCTAATACAACTGCAATACATATAATTCAGTTAGTGTGCATTAAATCCAAATAATGAAGTTTAAAGTTAAAAATAGCACACAAACCACTTACAATTTAACCTCTCTGTGTGTGTTTCTAAGAGAGTTGAATAAAAAGCATTGCTTCTGCTGGATGTCAATAGAAGCAAAGCTCCAGTTGTCACTGCATAAGGAAAAAAGCATTAAGAAATCAAAGGCTACAAGAGTACTCAATCTTGAAGGAAAATCCCAAAAGAAGCAGCCACACACATACTTGTTATGGTATGGAAGTAGCAAAATATCAACATGATCAAAATCACAGTGTCTGAACCAATTGGAAATATCCATGGGAGTTTCCTTTGGATCTCTTAACTTGAAGGAAATTGCAAGATCAATAATATAAACTGTATGCTGTACAGCATGGTTCAGCCAGCTTCTCATCATGCTACATTGGACAAAACAATAATTAAGGTAAGGTGTAAGGGAGGAGGTACAATAAGGATTGTTTTGTAAACAAATGTAAAATAAAAGACACTTACTAGAGCATTGCAAGAATGATAGTATCTGAGCAATACTCATTCTTATGAGCCAATGCTGCCAAGCATGCTTTTGTCAAGTCAAAATTATTCTCTGAAAAATCATCTTCAATATGGACAACTATGTTAGGGCCCAGCTCCTGCAACCTTCTCTGTATCTGTAGCTCCATCTGTACAGTCTCCACATCTATAGAAGATTTGGATTCCTCTATTTGCTGCTTCAGTGACTCCTCATAAGCAGCTTTCCCTCTGGTGCTCATTGAGTGGGTCACTTCAACAACCTTCACCTTGTCTGCCTTCAATTTCCTTGTAGGTGGAATTAATAATATATCTCTCATT